>NW_027397100.1:5081153-5154992 GCF_003265705.2 Callorhinus ursinus | reverse complement strand
ATGTATATATATACCACATCTTCTTTATCCATTCATCTGTTGATGGACATCTTGGCTCTTTCCATAGTTTGGCTATTGTGGACATTGCTGCTATAAACATTGGGGTGCATGTACCCCTTTGGATCACTACATTTGTATCTTTGGAGTAAATACCAGTAGTACAGTTGCTGGGTCATAGGGTAGCTCTATTTTCAACTTTTTGAGGAACCTCCACACTATTTTCCAGAGTGGCTGCACCAGCCTGTATTCCCACCAACAGTGTAGGAGGGTTCCCCTTTCTCCGCATCCCCAATATCTGTCGTTTCCTGACTTGTTAATTTTAGCCATTCTGACTGGTGTGAGGTGGTATCTCAATGTGGTTTTGATTTGTATTTCCCTGATGCTGAGTAATGTCGAGCATTTTTTCATGTGTCTGTTAGCCATTTGTATTTCTTTGGAGAAATGTCTGTTCATGTTTTCTGCCCATTTCTTGACTGGATTATTTGTTCTTTGGGTGTTGAGTTTGATAAGTTCTTTATAGATTTTGGATACTAGTCCTTTATCTGATATGTAAATGAATAAAACCTTTAAAAAATAATTGTCCACATAATTGAGGTTGTACCATAGGCATTATTATGATAGTTGACTTTTTTTTTCTTGATTATGTATCTTGGGGATCATTTTGTGGCAGAATATCATTTTATTGATTTGCATTTTGTGGCTGCATAGTAATCTATAATATAAATATCTTGTAATTTATGCTTTCTTTTTTGTATTTCAGTCAATTATCTTTGCCAGTTTTCTTAAATATACTTTTTATTTTGGAATAATCTTAGATCTTACAGAAAAGTTGCAAAGATAATACAAAGTTCCTGTATACTTGTCACCCGGTTTCCCCTATTGTTAGCATCTTATGCTACTGTGGTATATTTGTCAAAATAAGTAATCAGCAGTGGTACTATTTTTTGAAGTAGAGTTGACACACAATGTTATGTTAGTTTCAGATGTACAACATAGTGATTCCACAACTCTGTGCTTAATGCTTTTCTCCCCACAAGTATAGATACCATCTGTCACCACACAACAATTGTACAGTTGTTGGGTACAATACCAACATTGGTACTATTTATTAATTTTTAGTTATACCAGTAAGGCATATAAACCCTTCTTGTAAAAATAAAACAGTATAGGTTAGGTTAAAGTTCTCTTTGATTTTCCATCCTAATCACAGGACCCCCCCAATTTCTGCTGCAACTCTGGTGTTTATCCTTGAAGGCTTCTGTATACAGTCTCTATACACACAAACATATGGGTAATATTGAAGTGTAATACTGTTTTGTGGTTTAAAAATATAAATAGTATTAGGTACCATGCTTATCATTCTTCAGCCTTTTTTTCTTGAAAGGTCTTGGACATCTGTTCATGGTCATGTACAGAGATTGGCCTCATTCTTTTACTGGCTACATAGCTTCTTCATAATATGAATACAACATAGTCTGTTGAGCCATTTTCCTATTGATGGCCATTTGGGTTGTTTCTATTTTTTTTTTTTTTTTACTGTTATGAACAATGCTGCAATCAGCATCCTGTACATTCAGCTTTTTTTGCACGTGTGTAATTATTTTTTTTTGAGGGATAGATTCCTGTAATTAAAATCACAGGGTCAATGGGCATGTATGTACATTTTTCAGTAGATACTACAAAATTGGCATCTGAAAAGCTTTATTGTCATGTATCTCCACTGCAATATGTTAGAGTACCTTTTCCTAATAATTGTGACCGATGAAAAAATGTTTTTTTTCCCAGGGTGACTAATGCTATATTAATAATATAGATAAAGTAGACTTCAGAATGATGAAAATTACCAGCGGCAGAAAGGGACATTACAGAATGATAAAAGGGTCAGTCCACCGAGAACAGGTAGCAGAGGGTACAGTCATGTTGTACAGTCATAGTTACAAAAATATAAAGTATAACAGCCAAATTGTGTCCGCTAAGTCTGAACATATGGCCACCCTATGAGGCTACAATTCCAGTCCTGGATGCGGACCTCAGAGAGAGGAGAACATGCATCCACCATACACTGAAGGCAAAGACAAGCAGGAGCATGTTCATAGCAGCGCTACTTGCAATAGCCAGAAAGCAGAAAACCACCCAAGTGTCTGCCAACACTGAATGGATATATAGACCACAGAGTATTCATGCATGGGAATACTACCTGGCGATGAAAAAGAATGAATTACCATGACACACAGTGACACGGATGGATATCAGATGTTATGCTGATGAAAAACGCTAGTACCAAAGAGTACATACCAAAGAGTAATTATGGACTTTTATGAAGTTCAAAAACAAGGAGGGAATATTAATCCATGGTGTAGAAGCCAGTATAGTGGTTCCTTTGTGATTGGGAATGAGCATGAGAAACCTTCTGGGGTAGTGTCCTATGCATAGAAATGTACTATATTTTGATCTGCTTGATGGTTATGTGGGTGTACCCACAGGTGAAAACTCGTTGACCCTTAAGATTTGTGCCCTTTATGTATATTTTAATAAAAATGTAAACAAATATATGTAATACATGACAGATTCTGCCTTGAGCAACATTGCTAATTATTTACTTTCTGCCAGACACTTCTGAGCTATGGTCATCTGCATGTCATCCCCTGAGCTGCAGTCTCCCTTCACCCACAGCCCTGAACACCTGCCTCGGTTTCTCTTCTGCATTCTAATTCCTCACTGGATCTGAGTGTGCCTCTGAACTTCAGCCACATGACTGGGCTCAGATCCTCAGTCCCTGGTAGTGCCCCAACCTCAGGAGGGTCTTTGTATGTGCAGTCATTGCTTGGTCAAAGCTTCATGGATATCCTGTTTGCTCCTGTTTGACCATGAATATTCTTTCAGCTTGAGAGGTTTGCTGCTGATTGCAGCCCCAGAAGGAGGCTTCTCAGCAATCCACTAGCTTGCATAGACCACCTGGGACACTGGCCCCTTTGCTGAGGACCCCCAGCCCAGCTCATTGTTCCTACCATCTCTGCTCTCCACCTTCTCTGCTTCTGGACCCTCCCCTCCCAGTCCCTGCACATACCGTTGCAGGATGCCCCTCTCGGTGATGATAAACACCTCTCTGTGGTGCTTCACAGAGCTGCTGTCTCAGTCACAGGCGTCAGCTTGAGTACAGCTGAGAGCTGAGATGGTCCCACTCATGTCCCCTCTAACTTCCCTTGTAATGAGCCTCCTGATTTTAGTGATGCTATTTCCTGTGGGGCTAAAGGAAGATGAGATTTTTATCAAGGGATGTGCCTGAGCCTCATCGTTGCTGGTGAATCCACCTGGGGGTCTTTGCTGCAAATGTGCCTGTTTGTCATTTCATGTCTTGCTTGGAACACCAGCTTCACTGCCAGGAATGATCATATCTCTTCTTGCAAAGCCGCTGCTGGAACGGATACCTGGAGAGATGACCCCACTAACAGCCCATTCCTATATAAATTCAAAACTGATTCAGCAGCTTGCAGATGAGAGTTCCATGGGGGCACAAAGCATTCTCAGCCTTGCCTGTGGGGTGGGATGGGAACCTTGGTCATTGGCAGGCAATGCCAGGTGCTTTGTTCCTGGGACAAATATGTCTGTGTGCCAAGTGTCTAACAAAGTACTAGCTGGATCCATCTGTGGGCCAGCTCAGCAGTCTCTGGGCTGGTGTTCCTAGGTTCCTTGTTCTTAATTACCTTTTCTTGCTTTTCGTATGGAAAGAATAAGGAGTGGTTTATTAGCTAGTTCATTTTGACCAGTTTCCTTTCCTTCACTAACCTGCAATAATTTGTAGTATTTCTGGAAGAAAAGCAGCGGAGGGCTCCTCTGGAATTACTACTGGTGAATCAAGTTTCCAAAACAGAATGGTTATCAGTTATCCAGGGTAAGAAGTATGTCTATGTGCTGCAGGGCCCTGGCTATGCAGAGCTGTCTTTGGGGGGCGGGGGGTGGTGAATGAATGCCTGTATCTTGGCAGTAATCTTCCACCAAGACACCAGGGTACTGGGCCTGGCTGGATGAGATCTGGGGACCATTTTCTAGTCTTTCAACCTTGGATAAGTCATAGAAAGACATGTTTACAGAGTTGGAACAGCTCAGCTATGGCTTGCCCCCTCTGCATCTGCTTTGCTTCTCCATCTTATATCTATTTGGATGCTTCTAAGACTGGATCCCTCATTACCTCTTGAGAGGAGCCTAATTCAATGGCCAGAAAGTCTGAATATCACACATAAATGGAGTTCATTCATTCCTCTGTTCATTGGATGTTGACTGTATTTGCAACCACATCTCTAGGTTCACTGATACGAGTATATCAATAGTCACATCTTGTGCATTCCAGGAAGGTGGTCCCTGTGGAATCCTCCTAGGGTTGTGACCTGTCCACAAATAGACATGGTTTGTGCATTTATTTTTTAGGAGAGAAGGAGGAGAGAAGGCCTGAGAACATGAGGTGGGCATGAGATTTGAGGAGGAGGAGGGCTCACACTCCTGGTAGCTTCAGCATACCTTGTTCCCAGCAAAGGCAGCAGGTGGGACAACTGGCCAAGATCAGTTCAGCCCCCCCCCCCCCGCCCCCTTCTTATCTTCCCTCCACAAACCACCATTTCCAAATCTGAGTCCAGGAAGAATGAAAGTCAAATCCATCCCAAGAGATGGAAGAGATTGGTGTCATGGAAGACGTGGCATGGGACCACAATATGGGTGCGGATGGGACATTCTGGGGCTTGTTGACACCACGGAAGGGATCAAACTCTGCTGGCCTCATGCCCCCCTCCATTCCACCTTACTCCTCAATTCTTGTTCACCTTGCTGTTAAAGTATAGGTCAGGACTCCCAGAGGCCCTGGCCATAGGTAGTTGGTACCAGGTTGGAAGGCTGTGGGACTTTTTCAAGGGGGTCCTAAAGCAGAGAGGCCAGAGAGAGAATCTGAGGGTTAGACGGAGAGGAGACAAAGCCAGTGGTTGGAAGATGGGGTGCAGATCAAGTGGCCAGAATTTGGCAGAATTGAAAGCAGGCTGTGCTGTGGGAGATAGAGCTTGTTGGGATGAGCAGTCCAGGATTCAGAACAGCGAAGAGGGCAAGGTTGTGTTGGAGGCTTCCTTTAGTGCTCTGTGGGCCGGAGTCTGGGTTGGCCTGAATGGTTATTAGAGCCATGAGGGATGGACGCTTTCATTTTATTCCATGCCAATCCGTTGGGTTCGGTTCTGTATGTTTCTAAAGATCTGTTGGACATCCCCACAGGTACATCCCCCCATAGCCACTTCAGTCTTACATCCCAACAGAAGCCGTTATTCCCTTCCTCACATTACCTGCCCTGGGAAGGGCACTGCCATTCACTTAATTCCCTAAGGCAGGAATCTTTTCCTTTCTCCTTGCAATCTCTTGCTAAGTCTGTTTTCCCTCCTAAATATCCTTTGAAGACCATCTCCTGCCCTCCCTGCCCTCTTTCAGCCAGTTCTAGTGTTTCTCCCTTGGGGCAAAACAACCTCCGAGATCCCTATTCCTGCTCTCTCTCTTGCAAATCTGCCTTTTAGGTGGTCACCTTTCTATGCCCAAACCTTAAGCATGTCACTTTCGTACCCAGGATGAATCCTTGCTGCCTTCGGGGGCAACATCCAGACCTTGCATGACTCATGAGACACTCGCAGAGTTGCTGAAGTATCTGGCTCCCTCTGCCTCAACTTTCCCATAAGCATTCCTATTCCTCCTCATTGCTAAAATGTACTGAGCACTTCATGTATGTTGGGTCCTGTGCTGAGAACTCTACCTACGTTGTGTCACTGATTCCAAGAACCAGCTCATCTGTAGGTCTGCCTGAGCTGACCGCCACAGGGCACAGCTTCCTCTCTGGCTCGGACTTCTCCCAATGATCCATGTCTTTTGGAAAGCAAACATTTACACAGATTTTGTATCGGACTTAGTGGATTTGAATCCTGACTTTTTCACTTAGAAGCTGTGTGCATGTTATTTAACTTATAAATGTCTCCATTTCTCCATCTGTATGAGGGGAATAATGATAGTCCCTACCTTGTAATAGAGGCCACTGCATAGAGCCATTGTGAGGACTGAAGGAGAACATACCTACAAAGTGCTTAGTACAATGCCTGGAACACCAGAAGGACCCAGAAAATGCCAGATGTGACTCTAAATGCTCTCTATACCCATTCTTCCTTCTGGAAGTGTTGTAGTCCACCCGGACAGTCTGGCTCACTTACTGCTTGTTCCTCAAACTCATCCCCTTCCCCTGAAGACCTTGTGCAATGTCCTTAATGGTCTCAGAGAGTTCTGTGCTTACCTCTGACACCATATTTATCCCCCTGGGGCAGTTGTGGTGTTCTTGTTTCTCTGATGTTTGAGCCTCTCAAGGTTAGGGTCAGTCATTGGTCATCCGTGTGCCAGGGGGCCAAGCACAGAGTCTGACACAGAGCAGGCTCTTAGTGAGTGCTTGCCAGTGGACAGAAGGAACTAGCAAGCACTCTCGAGATCACAGACAGGAGGAATGCCTTCTGTGTCGGCTGTTTCATTGAGTGCCCTCTCCTACAAACTGACGTGTGACAGAACTTAGGAGGTCTGTCACACCTCTGACCTCCTGACAAATTTAATGTAGGTTTGGGCTGTCTTTATCCTGGATCCCCCCTCACCCAACTCTTAGAAGTGGAGCCACATTTGCATACTGCAGCCATGATCAGGTTAAAAGAACAGTGGAGATGAAAGGAGCCAAAAGCCAGGTCTCTTGGGCAATTTCCCTGGTAATGCAGGAACAGAATTATCCAAGGAGTGATTGACAAATTAGAAGCACTTTGCACCTAATTTTAATGCATTTGGCTCCTTGAGAGGAGGAATATGTTAAACTTAAAATTATTCACCTTGCAGTAGCTTCTGTCTTTCAAATCAAAATCAATCTTCACGTGGGGTACTAAATCTTAAGGAAACAAATTGCTTTCTATGGTACATTGCACTCTTTAAATGGCTTTATTTGGAGGGCCAGTTGAACAAGTTAATTTCAGCAGCACAGCTGACTGGCAATTGTGGAGTGGGCACATTCACATGTCGTTGGAGAGAGCCTGGCCTGGTGCTCATTAACCACACTTGGATTAAAGAAACAGTTAGAGTAATTGGCACATGCACTGGACCATGGGGTGGAGATTAAGATGGAGTTTCAAGACCCAAGTTGGCGTGTTGATATACAAGATTGTGAACTTGATCCTCAGGGCATCCTTTTTCTCTCCAGTTTTGTGGCTCCTGGACATGGCTGCTTTCCTAGCTCAGGACCATATTATCCCCCTTGTCAATCACCATGGAAACCCATTCTTGGGAAAGGATCTTGTAGACTCATTCACATGAAGTTGATCATAACTGGTAACAGCTTTAAGTATCATTTTTAAAAATCTCAAATGATAATTTAATATCACGAGAAGATGAAACCAAAGGAGTTCATCTCTAATTAGGGAATTTTTGGAAAGAATTGGTGAGTAGGGACTTGGTGCTATCCCCTGTGGGATTCCCTACTCTAGAATCATTTTTGAGCTGGAAGGAAACATTAGGGTTTTTCTAGTCTAATTTCCCACAGAATGCAGAAATTCCATTATAGAATACTTTGATAGTATTACCTCTTTTTTGCTTGAATGTCTTCAATGATGGAGAACTCACTATAGTATAAGACAGCCTGTTCCGTTGTTGGGTAGTTTTAATTAAAAAAAATTCCACCTCATTTTCAACTAAAATTGGTCTCCCCCAAACTTCCACCCATTAGAACTAGTTCTGCACTCGGCCAACTGTCTCCTCAATGACAACCCTTCAGATGTTTGAGGGTGATTCCCATGTCCCTTCTTTATTTTTTTAATTTTTTATTGTTATGTTAATCACCATATATTACATCATTTGTTTTGGTGTAGCGTTCCATGATTCATTGTTTGTTCATAACACCCAGTGCTCCATGCAGAATGTGCCCTCTTTAATACCCATCACCAGGCTAACCCATCCCCCTACCCTCCTCCCCTCTAGAACCCTCAGTTTGTTTTTCAGAGTCCATCATCTCTCCTGGTTCGTCTCCCCCTCTGACTAACTCCCCTTCATTCTTCCCCTCCTGCTATCTCCTTCTTTTTCTTTTTTCTTAAAATATGTTGCGTTATTTGTTTCAGAAGTACAAATCTGTGATTCAACAGTCTTACACAATCAATTCACAGCGCTCACCGTAGCACATACACTCCCCAATGTGTATCACCCAGCCACCCCATCCTTCCCACCCCCGACCACTCCAGCAACCCTCAGTTTGTTCCTGAGATTAAGAATTCCTCAAAGCAGTGAGGTCATATGATACATCTCTTTCTCTGATTGACTTATTTCACTAAACATAACACCCTCCAGTTCCATCCACGTCGTTGCAAATGGCAAGATCTCATTCCTTTTGATGGCTGCATAATATTCCATTGTGTATATATACCACTTCTTCTTTTTTTTTTTTTTTGTTTTGTGCCACTTCTTCTTTATCCATTCATCTGTCGATGGACATCTTGGCTCTTTCCACAGTTTGGCTATTGTGGACATTGCTGCTATAAACATTGGGGTGCACGTACCCCTTCGGGTCCCTACATTTGTATCTTTGGGGTAAATACCCAGTAGTGCAATTGCTGGATCGAATGGTAGCTCTAATTTCAACAGTTTGAGGAACCTCCATACTGTTTTCCAGAGGGGTTGCACCAGCTTGCATTCCAACCAACAGTGTAGGAGGGTTCCCCTTTCTCCACATCCCCACCAACATCTGTCGTTTCCTGACTTGTTAATTTTAGCCATTCTGACGGGTGTGAGGTGGTATCTCATGGAGGTTTTGATTTGGATTTCCCTGATGCCGAGCGATGTTGAGCACTTTTTCATGTGCCTGTTGGCCATTTGGATGTCTTCTTTGGAAAAATGTCTGTTCATGTCTTCTGCCCATTTCTTGATTGGATTATTTGTTCTTTGGGTGTTGAGTTTGATAAGTTCTTTATAGATTTTGGATACTAGCCCTTTATCTGATATGTCGTTTGCAAATATTTTCTCCCATTCTGTCGGTTGTCTTTTGGTTTTGTGGACTGTTTCTTTTGCTGTGCAAAAGCTTTTTATCTTGATGAAATCCCAATAGTTCATTTTTGCCCTGGCTTCCCGTGCCTTTGGTGATGTTTCTAGGAAGAAGTTGCTGCGGCTGAGGTCGAAGATGTTGCTACCTGTGTTCTCCTTTAGGATTTGGATGGACTCCTGTCTCACGTTTAGGTCTTTCAACCATTTGGAGTCTATTTTTGTGTGTGGTGTAAGGAAATGGTCCAGTTTCATTCTTCTGCATGTGGCTGTCCAATTTTCCCAACACCATTTGTTGAAGAGACCGTCTTTTTGCCATTGGACATTCTTTCCTGCTTTGTCAAAGATAAGTTGACCATAGAGTGGAGGGTCCATTTCTGGGCTCTCGATTCTGTTCCATTGATCTATGTGTCTGTTTTTGTGCCAGTACCATACTGTCTTGATGATGACAGCTTTGTAATAGAGCTGGAAGTCCGGAATTGTGATGCCGCCAGCTTTGCTTTTCTTTTTCAAGATTCCTCTGGCTATTCGGGGTCATTTCTGGTTCCATACAAGTTTTAGGATTATTTGTTCCATTTCTTTGAAAAAGGTGGATGGTATTTTGATGGGGATTGCATTGAATGTGTAGATTGCTCTAGGTAGCATTGACATCTTCACAATGTTGGTTCTTCCAATCCATGAGCATGGAGCGTTTTTCCATTTCTTTGTGTCTTCTTCAATTTCTTTCATGAGTATTTTATAGTTTTCTGAGTACAGATCCTTTGCCTCTTTGGTTAAATTTATTCCTGGGTATCTTAGGTTTTGGGTGCAATTGTAAATGGGATCGACTCCTTGATTTGTCTCTCTTCTGTCTTGTTGTTAGTGTATAGGAATGCCACTGATTTCTGTGCATTGATTTTCTATCCTGCTACTTGACTGAATTCCTGTATGAGTTCTAGCAGTTTTGGGGTGGAGTCTTTTGGGTTTTCCACATACAGTATCATATCATCCGCAAGTGAGAGTTTGACTTCCTCTTTGCCGATTTGGATGCCTTTGATTTCTTTTTGTTGTCTGATTGCTGTGGCTAGGACTTCTAATACTATGTTGAATAGCAGTGCTGAGAGTGGACATCCCTGCCGCGTTCCTGACCTTAGGGGAAAAGCTCTCAGCCTTTCCCCATTGAGAATGATATTCGCTGTAGGTTTTTCATAGATGGCTTTTATGATATTGAGGTATATACCCTCTATCCCTATACTCTGAAGAGTTTTGATCAAGAAAGGATGCTGTACTTTGTCAAATGCTTTTTCTGCATCTATTGAGAGGATCATATGATTCTTGTTCTTTCTTTTGTTAATGTGTTGTATCACGTTGATTGATTTGCGGATGTTGAACCATCCTTGCAGCCCAGGGATAAATCCCACTTGGTCGTGGTGAATAATCCTTTTAATGTACTGTTGGATCCTATTGGCTAGTATTTTGGTGAGAATTTTTGCATCCATGTTCATCAAGGATATTGGTCTGTCATTCTCCTTTTTGAAGGGATCTTTGTCTGGTTTTGGGATCAAGGTAATGGTGGCCTCATAAAATGAGTTTGGAAGTTTTCCTTCCAATTCTATTTTTTGGAACAGTTTCAGGAGAATAGGTATTAATTCTTCTTGAAATGTCTGATAGAATTCCCCTGGGAAGCCACCTGGCCCTGGGCTTTTGTTTCTTGGGAGATTTTTGATGACTGCTTCAATTTCCTTAGTGGTTATAGGTCTGTTCAGGTTTTCTATTTCTTCCTGGTTCAGTTTTGGTAGTTGATACATCTCTAGGAATGCACCCATTTCTTCCAGGTTATCTAATTTGCTGGCATAGAGGTGCTCATAATATGTTCTTATAATTGTTTGTATTTCTTTGGTGTTGGTTGTGATCTCTCCTCTTTCATTCATGATTCTGTTGATTTGGGTCCTTTCTCTTTTCTTTTTGATCAGTCTGGCCAGGGGTTTATCAATCTTGTTAATTCTTTCAAAGAACCAGCTCCTAGTTTCGTTGATGTGTTCTACTGTTCTTTTGGTTTCTAGTTCATTGATTTCTGCTCTGATCTTTATTATTTCTCTTCTCCTGCTGGGTTTAGGCTTTACTTGCTGTTCTTTCTCCATCTCCTTTAGGTGTAGGATTAGGTTGTGTATTTGAGACCTTTCTTGTTTCTTGAGAAAGGCTTGTATTGCTATATACTTTCCTCTTAGGACTGCCTTTGCTGTATCCCAAAGATTTTGGACAGTTGTGTTTTCATTTTCATTGGTTTCCATGAATTTTTTTAATTCTTCTTTAATTTCCTGGTTGACCCATTCATTCTTTAGTAGGATGCTCTTTAGCCTCCATGTATTTGAGTTCTTTCCGACTTTCCTCTTGTGGTTGAGTTCTAGTTTCAAAGCATTGTGGTCTGAAAATATGCAGGGAATGATCCCAATCTTTTGGTACCGGTCGAGACCTGACTTGTGACCTAGGATGTGATCAATTCTGGAGAATGTTCCATGGGCACTAGAGAAGAATGTGTATTCCGTTGCTTTGGGATGGAATGTTCTGAATATGTCTGTGAAGTCCATTTGGTCCAGTGTGTCATTTAAAGTCTTTATTTCCTTGTTGATCTTTTGCTTAGATGATCTGTCCATTTCAGTCAGGGGGGTGTTAAAGTCCCCCACTATTATTGTATTGTTGTCAATGTGTTTCTTTGCTTTTGTTATTAATTGCCTTATATAATTGGCTGCTCCCATGTTCGGGGCATAGATATTTACAATTGTTAGGTCTTCTTCTTGGATAGACCCTTTATGTAGGATATAGTGTCCTTCCGCATCTCTTATTACAGTCTTTGTTTTAAAATCTAGTTTGTCTGAATTAAGGATTGCCACCTCAGCTTTCTTTTGGTGTCCATTAGCATGGTAAATGGTTTTCCACCCCCTCACTTTCAATCTGGGGGTGTCTTTGGGTCTAAAATGCGTCTCTGGCAGACAGCATATGGATGGGTCTTGTTTTTTAATCCAATCTGATAGCCTGTGTCTTTTGATTGGGGCATTGAGCCCATTTACATTCAGGGTAACTATTGAAAGGTATGAATTTAGTGCCATTGTATTGCCTGTAAGGTGACTGTTACTGTATGTTGTCTGTGTTCCTTTCTGATCTATGCTGCTTTTAGGCTCTCTCTTTGCTTAGAGGACCCCTTTCAATATTTCTTGGAGGGCTGGTTTCGTGTTTGCACATTCCTTTAGTTTTTGTTTGTTCTGGAAGCTTTTTATCTCTCCTTCTATTTTCAATGACAGCCTAGCTGGATATAGTATTCTTGGCTGCATATTTTTCTCGTTTAGTGCTCTGAAGATATCTTGCCAGTCCTTTCTGGCCTGCCAGGTCTCTGTGGATAGGTCTGTTGCCAAACTAATATTTTTACCATTGTAGGTTACATCTCTCTTCTCCCGAGCTGCTTTCAGGATTTTCTCTTTGTCTCTGAGACTCGTAAGTTTTACTATTAGATGTCGGGGTGTTGACCTATTATTATTGATTTTGAGAGGGGTTCTCTGTGCCTCCTGGATTTTGATGCCTGTTTCCTTCCTCACATTAGGGAAGTTCTCTGCTATTATTTGCTCAAATGTACCTTCTGCCCCCCTCTCTCTTTCTTCTTCTTCTGGGATCCCAATTATTCTAATGTTGTTTCATCTTATCATATCACTTATCTCTCGAATTCTGCCCTCGTGATCCTGTAGTTGTTTCTCCCTCTTTTTCTCAGCCTCTTTATTTTCCATCATTTGGTCTTCTATATCACTGATTCTCTCTTCTGCCTCATTTATCCTAGCAGTTAGTGCCCCCATTTTGGATTGCACCTCATCAATAGCCTTTTTGATTTCGACTTGGTTAGATTTTAGTTCTTTTATTTCTCCAGAAAGGGTTTCCCTAATAACTTCCACGCTTTTTTCAAGCCCAGCTAGTATCTTTAAAGTCATGATTCTGAACTCTAGGTCCGACATCGTACTAATGTCCGTATTGAGTAGGTCCCTGGCTGACGGTAGTACCTCTTGTTCTTCTTGCTGAGGTGATTTTTTTCGTCTTGTCATTTTGTCCAGAGGAGAATAGATGAATGAGAGAACAAAATGCTAACAGGTTTACAACGTCCCCAGCAAATATACTGTATACAAATCAGAAAAGACCTGCAACCAGGGAAAAAGAAAGGGAAAGAAAGAAAAAAGAAAGAGAAAAAAAAAAGAGAAAAACAAAAACAGAACAATACAAAAAAAGCAGAATGTGATCAAATATGATCAGGCTAGTGCATAGATCAGTGCCACACACTAGATTTTGGGCGTATTTTGGTCTGTTAGAAAAAAGTGCCTCCTAAAATTTTAAAGGAAGAAAGACATATATGTACAAAATAAGGGTTGATACAATGAAGGGATAGAAGATGACTGTAAAGATGAAAAGTATAAAAGATTTTATAAAAGGACTTGATAAGATAAGAAGTTGTTTGAAAAAAGAAAGAAGATTTAAAAAAAAAAAGAAAAAAGGGAGAGAATGTGATCAGGCAGGAGACTAGAACAGAGCCATACACTAGTGATTTAGGGTATATTTTGATCTGTTAGAAGAAACTGTATCTCAATATTTTAAAGAGAGAACAACTTATATATATATGCCAAAAATAAGGGTAACTACTATGAAGGGATAAAATATGACTCTAAAAATGAAAAATAAAAAATGTTTTTTTTTTTTTAAAAGAGATTGATAAGATGTTGGTTGAAAAAGGGAAAAAGAAAAAAAACAGTTAACAAAAATTAACTTTGATGAAATAATGAATCATGGTAAAAAAAAGCCATGAATTCTATGTGCAGTATTCCCGTAGCGCTGGAGTTCTCCCGTTCTCCTTGATCGGTAAACTTGGTCTTGGCTTGCTGGCTGTTCGTGCTGATCTTCTGGGGGAAGAGCCTGTTGCTGTGGTTTCCAAATGTCTTTGCCGGAGGCTGAATTGCCCCGCCCTTGTCAGTCCGGGCTAAGCAAGCTGCTCGGGTTTGCTCTTGGGAGCTTTTGTTCCCTGCAAGCTCTCGGTACAGCCTTGGAGGACCAGGGCAAAAATGGTGGCCTCCCAATCTCCACCCGGAGGAGCTGAGGACTCGGGGCCCCGCTCCTCAGTGCGCCCCCAGAGAAAAGCAGTCACGCCCTTGTCCCCGGTCTCCGGCCGCACTCCGTGCTCACCTGGCCTGTGACCGAGCGTTGCTATCTGTGGCACCCGACCCCGTGTGGAATCTCCAAACCCAGCAGATCCCTGCGGTGCGCTCCCGCGCCGCTCCTCCCGGGGGAGGAAGGGGAGTCTCCCCGGAGCTGCCGCTTGTTGGGTCCCTGCTGCAGGAGCAGTGGCCCGACTGGGCTGCGGATCACAGTTTATGGCAACCCCAAGCTGAGAGCCCGTGCCTTGGCTCCATCTCTGCAGCCGGCTTCCCCGCTCTGATACCTGGGAGCTCTGGCGCACTCAGGCTCCCCCAGTCTTTCTGTGACCCCAAGGGTCCTGCGACCACACTGTCCCACGAGGGTTCCACCCCCCGCTTAGCCACTGCAGCGACGTCCCTTAGCGGAGCTGACTTCTAACAGTTCCGATTTTGTGCTCCGCGGCTCTATCACTTGCCAGAAGTGGCTGGCGGAGGCCCCTCCCCCGCCGTCTATCCTCCCGAATATCGCCTCGGATTCACTTCTCCGCACGTCCTACCTTCCAGTAAGTGGTCGCTTCTCTGTTCAGAGAGTTGTTGCTACTCTCCTCTTCGATCTCCTGTTGAGTTCGTAGGTGTTCAGAATAGTTTGATCCCTATTCAGCTGAATTCCTGAGACCAGACGAAATCTAGGTCTCCTACTCCTCCGCCATCTTGCTCCGCCCCTCCCATGTCCCTTCTTTGTCCCTCACTTGTCACCTCTTTGGGTTAAACACTCCCTGTTCCTTTAACTGTCTCTCTCATTACACATCTCTCAGCTGTCCTTGGGTCCTGGCCCTTTTACTTAGGACACGTTCCAGTTTGTTTGTGTTCTCCTTCAAATGCAGTTAATGTAATTTCTCCAACCATAGCCTGACTTGGGGGAGATTATCTCATCCATGAAGCTTTGAAGCTGAGCCTGCCCATTCTGGAGCGGAGCAGACAGGTTTCATGATAGGACTGTGTCCTTATACCTATTATATTTGATTTAGTCTGTTCTGGTCATCATTCTCTGCCACCCTCCTTGTCTGCTATTCCTCTCAGCGACTTGCCGTCCTCACAGTGGATGAGCTTTCTTCCCGCCTGTCTCTCTGATGAGATATGAAAGGCCATTAAGGATAATTTACTTGGTAGTAAGAGGGGGTGGCAGGTGCACCAGCAATCAATTAAAAAAACCCTTCTTTTGGGCACCTGGGTGGCTCAGTCGTTAAGCGTCTGCCTTCGGCTCGGGTCATGATCCCAGGGTCCTGGGATCGAGCCCCGCATCGGGCTCCCTGCTCCGCGGGAAGCCTGTTTCTCCTCCCACTCCCCCTGCTTGTGTTCCCTCTCTTGCTGTGTCTCTCTCTCTGTCAAATAAATAAATAAAATCTTAAAAAAAACCCCTTCTTTTAAAAGTCATGTATGTTTACTTAAAACAGAAACACAAAGAAAATAACAATTCTGTATAAAAAGCCATTTTTTTTGCATATCCTTTCATAACACATTTATCCAATGGGTTCGTATGCAATTTTGCTTTTTCACTTAATCATGATCATTTTCCCATGTTGTGTATGTGTGTGTGTTTAAAGATTTTATTTATTTATTTGAGGGAGAGAGAGAGGAGAGAGAGCAAGAGCACAAGCAGGGGAGCCGCAGAGGGAGAGGGAGAAGCAGACTCCACACTGAGTAGGGAGCCTGACACCAGGCTGGATCCCAGGGCCCTGAGATTATGATCTGAGCTGAAGGCAGACTTTTAACTGACTGAGCCACCCAGGTGCCCCTTTTCCCATATTGTTAAGCAATCTTCTATAAGACCATTTTTAATACCCTCATTACATGGGTATGCTATAATTGAATGAATTCCCTATTTTTGGGCATTTAGGTTGTTGTATAATTTTTCCCTCCTGTGAACTGTGCTGCTAGGTCCTTGCACTCATCTGTGATACATTCCTAGAGACAGAATCACCAAGGGCAATGGGTAGGCAAAATTTTTGATATTTGTTGCCAAACTGCACTTCAGAAACATCGTTTAAATGTACTATTTTATATTCCAAGAAGGAGGAGCAGAACTAAATGCTCAGCCTAAAATTCTTGCTTAAATATATAAATATACATATATTTTACTTTGTTCTAGAATACCTTTAGTATTTTAGGCTGCCATTTTAGTAAAGTTTATTTCTTTAAAAAAAGATGGTGGGGACTTTGGAACTGATACTTGAAGATAACTCTTTCTCATTCAGGCCACATGATGTGACTGGCAATGATATGATCAGTATTTCAGACTTCAGACCCTGGATCCTGGGGATTTTGAGGAAGTAACCTGGTTCTAAAACAAACCAAAATATCTAGTCAGTTTTACTCAAAATGGGTGGTACTAATTTCTGGTTGTATTTGTAATAGTATCAGTTTGGATACTTTTTGGACTCTAGACATACAGTATAGTTAAGTGGATCCTCCAAACTGGAATCTGATTTTTTATTATTTTTGCAAAACACACAGAATACACTGATTCCAACTAAATATAGTAGGTCTAATCTTTCAAAGAATGAATATAAGGCAATCAGACAGCTGCTGACTGTCAAAGGAACTGGTATTTCTCAAGTTCCAAAGTGAGTTGCTAAAATGTAAATCACTTCTTTACACACATACGAAAACTATAAAATTCCACAGGGAAACAAGCCTTTGTTTTAGCCATAAAACTCAGAAGATGTTTCTAACTTGTTGTCCATCTGACCATGGAGGGGGTTGTCTAGTGGCTGGGATTGCAGTTGGTTGCGTGCAACAGAAACCTAACTAGAGTGGTTTAACAAGCTGGAGTTCATTTTGTTCATAAGACAAGACGTCCAGAGCTGGTGTAGCTGGTTGAAGAGGTTGCCAAGAATCCAAACACCACCTAACTGCTTGGTCCACCATCTCTGCTAGGGATTTTTATCATCTGGGTTGCAAGATGTCAGGAGGATGGGGAAAACCTAAAACTATGTGTAAGCTAGTTATGTCTCTCTGGTTTAGAAAAATAATCTGTTTCTGGGGCACTTGGTTAGCTCAGTTGGTTAAGCAACTCACTGTTGATTTTAGCTCAGGTCATGGTCTCAGGGTCATGAGATCAAGCCCTGCATTGGACTCCACACTGGGTGTGGAGCCTGCTTAAGCTTCTCTCTTTCCCTCTCCCTCTGCCACTCCTCTCTCCCCAGCTCACGTGCTCTCTCTTTAAAAAAAAAAAAGAAAAAGAATCAAATAATCTGTTTCCATCTTATTGCCTCAAACAGGGTCTACATGGCCACTCCTGAGCTGCAAGGGAGTCTGGAAATGAGAAAAGGGCCTCCCTCATGTTATGTCCTTCTCTGCTTCGCTCTGCCCTTCCTTTCTGATTTTCACCCTTCTCCTCAGCTCTTTCTTTCAGTGACCATGTTAGGAAATTTAGAAACCAATCTATTTGCTATGATTATACACCAGACTTTTGTGTTTCTCATTGTAGAATGAGATTGATGTGTTTTTAAATCTAAATATTTAAAACACAAACCCATTCCTTTTTTTCCACTAGTACAGGTTGACTTTTACTTAAGTACCACTCTGAATCACTTTTTCTGTCTAGTGCTTTAAAAAAAAATCATGAAGAACTACTTTTAATGATCTGCTAATTAACAACTCAATTAAGTACTTTTTCAATCTCGTTGAAAGCATGGAATTGGAAACTGTAACTTACCAAAGGATCAGTTACTACCTCATTAGAGTCATTCACTTTTTTTATTGTGGGTTTTTAAAATTTAAGCCTTTTATTTTGAGATGATTATAGATTCACATTCACTTGTAAGGAACAATACAGAGAAATACAGAGTTGTGGGAACAATACAGAGGTACCATGTTACGGAACTGTAGTACAATATCATAACAAAGATATTGACAATGGCATTCCTAATGCATTTAAAATTTTCAGCCAGATATTTAAGATTTCATGGCATGGTTTTGGATATGAAGGGGAGGGGTTTTCCACTATTAAGTTTAAGGAAACAGTTATTGGGCCCAAAGCAGATAGAAGGGCCCCTGCCAATTCCTGTTTCTCTTTGAATCCATCCCCACCTTTTCTCTTCCACAGCTGGGTCCTTTCTTGTTGAGTCGAATGGAAAAGACAAGGAAGGTCTAATATTTTGGTCCTCAAAAACATGGTTTTTGAACTAGCCACATGGGCATCACTGGGGAGCTTGTTCAAAAAGCAGAACCTTGAGCTCCACTCAGCTCAACCAAATCAGAATTTGCATTGTAACAAAGCTCCCCAGGTGATTCAGATGCACATTAAAGTTTGAGAATTTCTGGTGTAACAGATAACTGGACAATCTTTTAAGCGGTACACATCCTTCTCTTAGGCTTCTCTGAAGAAGTCCACCTATACTCTGGTTTCTCTTCTGATCATATAAATCTTTTGCCTTTTTTAAAGAATATATTTTATTTATTTATTTATTTATTTATTTATTTATTTATTTATTGCCTATGAGTGGGGAGGTAGAGGGAGAGAGAATCTCAAGCAGACCACGCTGAGTGTGGAGTCCGATGTGGGGCTCAATCTCATGACCCTGAGATCATGACCTGAGCTGAAATCAAGAGTCACCCAACCGACTGAGCCACCTAGGCCCCCCCCCCCCTTTCACCTTTTACTAAGGAGTCTACCTACAGTTCTAAATACCTCCTTGCCACTGGGAGCAAGGACCAGTCCAATGGACTGGTGCATGGAGTCAGAGGCCTAGATTATCACCATTTTCCCTCTGACCTCACTCCCCTCACTGATCCTAGGGAATATGTAAAGGTAAAGGATTCCTTCCTCGGGTCTGACCCATATGCCGTGAAGCCCAGGATTCTGTGTCTGCAGCGGTAATTAAGGCAGGCCTTCTGACAGCCTGTGACTGTTCTCCTTCACAGCAATCTTAGAGTCTGGAGACGTTGTCCTCATTCTTGCTTTGTCATTCATGACTTGATTGGGCTCTTCCAGCCCCATGAAGCTGCCCCCTTTCTAACTCTTATGAAGAGAATGAGAATAAATCTTGATGGTTACCTGCTTTGTGTCAAATACCAAGTGCTTAGTTTATGTGATCACATTTGAGCCTTGCCTCCCACCGCGTAAGGTGAACCTTATCACATCCCTTTTAGAGACAGGAAAAAAGAAGTAACTTGCCAAAGAGCATACTTAAATGAGAAGATAATAATTGTTCTGGGTGGTAGACCCTGAAAAAATTCTCCTACCCTGCACAAAAATAACTGACTCAAATAGCTTTTCCTAATTCTGGTCTTTTTTTTTTTTTTAAACTTCTCACCAGATTATAGCTACTGGGATTTCACTAATGATCTCATCCGTGCCCATAATGCTTGGGTTAAACTAAATACTTTCCGTGTTTTCATTTCATTTGATCTTCATAGAAACCCTGTGACATTGCTTTTAATACCCCATTTTACAGATGAGGAGGCTGAGCTGTCAGAAGTGAAAGAAGGTACTGAAAATCTCACAGAAACTATGTGGGCAGTACCCAGTGGGACAGCTGTAATGAAAAGGATAGATAATAACAAGTGTTGCAGAGGATGTGGAGAAATTAGAACACTCATCCTCTGCTGGTGCAGTTGTAAAATGACGCAACCACTTTGGGAAATAGTCTGGTAGTTCTGCAAATGGTTACGCACAGCCTTACCATACCGCCGAGTGACTCCAGTCCTAGGTATATACCCAAGAAAATGAAACGTATGTCCATGCAATGACTTGTACGGGAACGCTCATAGCATTACTATTATTTGTAGTAATCAAAAAATGGAAACAACCCAGAAGCCTATCAACTGATGAATGGCTAAACAAACTGGTATATCCATGCAGTGGAACATTATTCAGCTGTAAAAAGGAATAAAATACTGATGTATGGGACAACCTGGATGAACCCTGAAAACGTTTTGTGAAAGAATGAAAAAAGCCAACCACTACAGATCATTGTATGATTCTGTTTACGGGAAATGTCCATTCTAGGCAAATTTATAGACACAGAAAGTGGATTAGTGGATGCCTAGGTCTTGATGTGTATTGGGGAGAGTGAGGGAGGATGAAAGCTAAGAGATGTAGGGTTTTTTTTGTGTGTGTGTGGGGGGCTGGATAATGAAATGTTCTAAAATCGACTGTGGTGATGGTTGCATGACTCTGTGAATGTAGTAAAAGCCATTGAATTGTACACTTTAAGTGAGTGAATTTTATGGCAAGTGAATGTCTCTATAAAAGTGTAAAAAACAGGGGTGCCTGGGTCGCTCATTCGGTTAAGTGGCTGGCTCTTGATTTCAGCTCATGTCCTGATCTCAGGGTCCTGGGATGGAGCCCCGCATCGGGCTCTCCTGCTCAGCAAGGACTCTGCTTGAGGTTTCTTTCTCTCCCTCACCCTCTGCCCCTCCCCCCCCACTCAACTCTCTCTTTCTCTCTAAAAATAAATCTTTAAAAAACAAACAAAACAAATATAAGAAACCTACAAACCTATGTGGCTGAGTCAACAGTCAACCAGGCATTCCCTGTCTAGGTCCTGTACCCCTTCTGCCACACCCCACCAAACTGAAATCAGAGGCTCTCACCACAGGCTCTGCACTGACATCCTGATGCCCAGCACCCCTGACCAGTTATATTTGAAGCTCTGGAGTGGGACTGGGCATCAGTGGATTTTAAAACTCCCAGGTGATTCCCAATGTGAGGCCATGTTTTGGATGGAGAAACTTTTCCCGGGCTTGGCTCCATGGGCTCTGCTACCACGTGTCTGTGCTCACAGGCTGTGATCTACATGGAATCTAAAAGATTTGGCATGAAATTTTGATCAAAGCAATTACCTATATGCTTTTTCAGTGGAGGTTGTCTGAGGCATAGCAGTCAAAGAAATTGAACTGTCAGAAACTAATATAAGAGTAATAAGGGAATATTTCTTCTTCATTGGACACCCAAGATGAATAGCAGGTAAAATAAAATTTTAAATTAAATTGAATATGTATACGACTTTACCTTTTTGTTAAAGGACTATAACATGAATAATGAACATATTAAAAGGAGACGACCAGACCCTCAATTTCTTTCAATAATGTTAGTGTTGTATATCCTAGCTTGAATAAAACACATTTCATAAAACACCTACACTGTTCTGCAATGCATTATGGATGGCCTCTCTGGAGAAATCTTACATGCCTTTCGATTTTGACATAGTGATACGGTAATAATAGACGTCTTTGGCATATAATTCTGCAGGCATTTTTATAACTTTTAGCTTTACTGATTGAAAGCTACGGCTTGCCTCACCTGGGTACTCACCTGCGGTAGTTTGAGAGAGGTGAATGGAGTAGAAATGACCCTCTTTTGCTCCCCGTATTGGTTGGTTTGTGGAGTCAAAAGCTAAATGGAAATGTGCTTGAAATTGTATTAGTCGGGATGGAGTTTCAGCTGCTCGAGGAGAAACTCAAAATGGCAGTGACTTAATAAATGAGTTTATTTTTCTCTCACATAAAAATCCACGATGGTGTGACCGCTGTGTCCTTTGCTAGTGCTCAGGGACTCAGGCCGCTTTGAGACTTGTTGCTCCTCCATTCCTAGGATATATCCTGTCTCTATGATCCGACGTGGCCCCCGTCACCACCACCTGTCTGCTGAGGGGAGGCGAGCTGGGACAGAGTAGAGGGTGCCTCTTCCTTCTGTGTAGGGACAGGAACTGGAAGTTGCATACGCTTCTGCTCACATCCTGTTGGTTAGAACCCTGTGACTGCATCTAGCTACAAGAAGGGCTAGGAATTGTCATATTTATTTTGGTTCGCCAATAATACGCCCAACTGAGTCCAGGGTTTCTATTACTCTAAAAAAAAGGAGAAAATGGGTATTGGGGCATAACCAGCAGTTTCTGATAAAGGGAGACTACAGGGCTTGAAATCATGGATTTTATGAAGGTAACATGAGTCATCTAATATCATCTTTCCATCATCTAAGGAGGAAACGGATCCAGTTGGCTCCCTCCTTTCTCCACACCAATCACTGAAAACCTGTTGAGGGCACGCTCTGTGTTGAATGCATAAGGAGCCTTCCCTTAGGACAATCCCATGAAATCTTTGTTCTATCCACTTACCAATGAAGGGCAGGTGATGTTCCCCAAAGTCACACGGCTGACTGAGGCTCGAATGGGAACGTCCAGGCTCTAGGGAGTTCCTAACTCACTCGGAGGCAGGAGGACCGGGCAGGGCTTCCCAGATGAGAATGAGGTAGATCTTTAAGGAGACCGTAATTGGGGGTCCGGAGGGGCAGCGGGGTTCCGGAAGAGGTACTAAGGGCAGGGTAGCAAAGCGGTAGGGCTAACAGAGCTTCCACAGGGCAGACCCTTCGGGTGTGTGTGGGAATGGCGGGAGATGAAGTGGGACGCCTAGATGGCCACTCAGAGACCTGCTCGAGGGGCCAGGAGGCCAGCTGGGACCTGGAGAAAAAAACCTAAGCAAGACATGAACTAACACCTTAACAGTGCCAGTGGCAGCTCAAGGACAGAGCCGACAGGTGGCAAAGAGGTTAAGATCACAACTCTGATGTAACGCAGCGGTGGGGCAGGAAGATGATTGCAGGGCAGTCAGTAGGGTGGCCCTAGGTCTGTGGTGTGGGTGACTGGGTTGATGGTGGTTGCATTCATGAAGAAAGGCTTAACTGGTTTCTCTCTGGCTGCAAAAATCGTGGTTCCAAACCCCCTCCTGGTAGGAGACTGGACAATTGAGAAACTCATGGGAAACATTGCACCGGGAACCAGGGCAGAGGCAAACTTAGGAAGACTCCCATGAATACATGTTCCCCTCACTAAATGAAGGCGGTAATAGCATCCTGCATAAAGGTGATGTCAATGACATTTTTCACATCTCGAGTCGGTCACATAACCATGATAGGTACTGTACCATTGAGTTCCACTTAGCGTGGCTCTCTGGAAATCTTCGGTACCGTCCTTCCCTATCCTTTGAGCAGAATGCGTGCCCATCCGTTTTGCTCCATTGAGGATAATAAGCATATTCAAAGGCATCTTCTTTCAGTGTCCAATCCTCCATTCCAATGCTTAATGCCTTTCTGATTTTATGATTTGGACTAAGTCACTCTGTCTAAGTCATGACTCAGAAGTAACTATTAGCAATTTGTGTGCAAACTTGATCCAGAATTCTCACAGCTACAATAGAGGCCCAGAGAAAGAAGTCCACCTACATAGGCCAGAATTTTGAGTAAGGGGAGGGATCGCCACGTTTGGAAGCTGGTTAGGAGCACCCTGGCCCGTCCAGGTAGGAGTCAAACGTTTGTTCCCCTCTGGTTCCTTGCACTTCATGCACCTGCTCTGTCCCATTGGCTCCAGCTGCATGGTCAGCCGTGGTGCAGTCCTTCAACAAGGGGTTGGGAGAGGTGGCAGCTTGAGATCCATTTTCAGGGTTTCAGCGGCTATCACGGCCAAGCTGGCCTTGACCTTGCGTTCAGGCTCTGATAATGGCTCGTCTGCCTTGTTTCTGAGAAGGAGGGAGAAGAACTCAAGCTCTGCCCTCTGCTGACCAGGGGGCCCCGAGTAAGCTGTCAGCCACACAGTCTCAGTTTTGTGGGGCTAGTGGGAGAGCCATAGCGGCAGAATCTCTATGTTAAGTCAGGGATGAAATCTGTAGGGGATTAGGGCAAGGGGGTGAGTGGGCTCGTCTCGGAGCTACATTGACGTGGCAAACTTTCCATTTTTAGTTTCCTTATATATTCAGCTCAGATAAAAACACCAAAGTTTGCTAAAGATGCATTTATTCATACTTCATATGAGATTGAGGAAAACGCACTTATCTATATCAAACAATAAGAAAAATAATCATATGAAATTATATCAATAGACAATTCAGCAAAATAACGATGTTCATCTCGGTTTCATGATGGAATGGTATGTGGCAATAAATACCATATATTTATCTTACCTTCAAAAGGCCCACAGAGGCTGAGGAGTTACAACTGTTTGATTCTTCAGTTATGGTTGGAAGCAAATTCTTCAATGATCCCCGTGTAAGCTCTTCTCTCTTTTTGAATTTATAACTACATCGGTTTGTTCTGACATGACTACTGCTACCCCTTAAGAAAGTTTTTGATAGTCACAGGCAGGAAAAAAATGGTTTCACATGCTATAGAAATAATTGGCAAAGTCACGCTGATGCAGGATGGCAGGAAGGAGGTGAGGTGGGGCGGGTGCGGGAGGGAATGCTCTCTACCCCACAGGCTTGTTGGGAGGATTGAACGAGTTGATGCATGCGGAATGTCCAACATCGTATACAGCAGTGGCTCAGTAGACAGTATCTATGATTAGAATTAATTTTTCATGATCTCTTCCTCACTCATTCGCCAATTCAGCACTTACTCTTGTCTCTTATTGGTAGAAATAGACCTCACCAGGATCCCAAACCCCACGTTCTTGGCCAATTTCTTAAGAAACCATACTTCAGCTGCACTTTTGAAGATTAGCAATGTCTATCAGAACCATAAAGCCGGGGTGCCTGGGTGGCTCAGTCGTTGAGCATCTGCCTTCCGCTCAGGTCATGATCCCAGGGTCCTGGGTAAGATAAATATATGGTATTTATTGCCATATATCGGGCTGCCCGCATTGGGCTCCCTGCTCAGGGGAGAGCCTGCTTCTCCCTCTCCCACTCCCCCTGCTTGTGTTCCCTCTCTTGCTGTGTCTCTCTCTGTCAAATAAATAAATAAAATCTTAAAAAAAAAATCATAAAGGCTCTGAGAAGTCCTGCAGGAAAGAAAATCATTCGTCTTTGTTTTACCCAGTGTTTTCCAACCTTCTTGGACTGCAAATCCATCTGTCATGTCTTATTGTTTTGTGATGGACCCCCGGTTAGGTTGGCATTTTCTGGAAGAAGAGTTCTATGGAAAACTTGATGACAAAATGTTAATTTTACCATCAGCAGTTCATCAACCTAGGGAATCCTAGGGTATGAGTCATTGCAAACTTTTTAGGAGAAAAATTAAGTTCTCTTTTCTTCATCAATCAAATGAAGGTCGCCTGACTTTGTGAGTAGTATTTTATGACAGATGAAGTGGCATAGTCTGACTTGACTGATGCTACTGATTTCCAGCCCTGGAGGTCAGGGGGGAGGCAAGGTGATGAAACAGCAGGCTGCACATCAGTTTTGGCATTGCCCTGCAATTATCCTTACATCATCCTTCACACCTGAGCAGAGTTCCAAGATTCTCAGTCCCATTTACTCGACTCATCTTCTTTGACCCTAACAACAGCCTTAGGGAGGAGGCAGGTGTTAGGGCCGGAATATTTGTATCCTCTCAAAATTCATATATGGAACCTTTCACTCCCAGTTTTATGGTATTTGGAAGTGGGACCTTTGGGATTTAGCTGAGGTCATCAGGGTGCAGCCCTCATGATGGGATTGGTACCTTTAAAAGTAGAGGAAGACAGGTCTTGCTATCTCCAGGTAAGGCCAGGTGAGCACACCATGAGAAGACATCCATCTACAAGCTAGCAGGAGAACTCTCACGAGGAACTGAATCTGCCGGCACCTTGATCTCGGACTTTCCAGCCTCCAGAACTTGAGGCAGAATGTCTGTTTAAACCACCCAGGCTGTGGCATTTTGTTATAGCAGCCAGAGGTGACAAAGACAGCCGGGTAGGAAATGGTCGATCTCATCTTCTACCCAAGGAAATGGAGATGTCAGGAGGGGACACTCTGGAAGGATAAAGAGCTAGAACCGGAACCTAAGCCCCTTGATTCCATTAAAGTCGGCAAGTGTTTATTTAGCACTTACTATGTGCCAGGGGCCATGCCAGGCTCTGGGAGTACAGGCTGACAAAATCAGAGACGCTGCGGAGTTTATAGAAGGGTTAGATGTGAATAAAAGTTACTGTAGTGTGAAAAGTGCAACAACAGACTCAGAGGGGATCAGATGGTTAGGGAAAAACACAAAAAAACAGCTTATGAACTGGGTTTTGAAGGATACATAAGAGTTTTTCCAAGGGACACAAGCAGGGAAAGAGACTATTTCTATAATTTTGCTACAGTCCTCCTCCCCTCCACCAAGCACAGTGGGAGGCTGGGCCTTAGGGGATTTAGGTTGTGTGTCTGGGTGGGTGTGGTGTTGTGTGGAGTCTCTGAGATAAAATTCGGAGGATTTCTCCTTCATTCCTTTCTACTTATTTTTGAACAAAATTGGAGGCCCGAGTGCTTTGTGAGAGTCACGTCCCATTAAAGCATGATGATGGATGGGGGAAATTCATCAATGTTGGCTGAGAAATTCATCTATGAGGCTAAAGTTTAAAAACTTTAATAAATCAAATCTTTTAAACTTGGGATTGAAAAGCCACTGAAAGGGACAGTTTCTGGCTCTGGGCTGTGCATGGTTCCACGTCATTTGCTGAGGGCCAGGCCTTTTTCCTTAGGGCCTGCTTTGCCGTGGCTCCTGAAACTTTCAGTCCAAAGTCCCCTTTCCTTGATTAATGTGATTTTCTGTGTTTTCTTGGTAACTCAGGACCAATACGGAGCAATGGTCTAGGAAAACACCCCCTGCAGCTCCTTTTGTTAGGGGCTTCAGTGGGACAGAAGAGCTAGTTGTGGTCGGCACCCAGGGAGGCCACTTCTAACAGTGGCCACGGCAGCCACCCCAGCAGCCGGCTAGCACCCCACCTGCCCATCTGACAGCATGGGAGGCTGGGCTGAGTCAGGGGGTCATTGGACCAGACAGACCCAGGTGGTTCTGGACCCGACTGGCATGGCTTTTGTAAGCATGCATGGAAAGGGCCCGGTTTTAAAGGTGCCTCCTGGGTGGAGTCAGAGAAGGTCAGGGCACTGGGAAAATGAGCAGTGCATCTGGGGGTTAATAAAGGGTGAAGCGTGCAACCCCCGAGCTGCTCACGGATATTTCTGTTTCTTTGAACCCCAAGGGGGCAGAAGGGTGGGTAAGAAAAGGCCCGCAGGTACCAGGTGAAAGTGACTGTGCTTGGCTTCCCCGGGGGTGGAAGGTATTCCGTGACTCCGGGAGGCAGCCGGAGACCAAAGGACTGCTTGAAGCCCAGCAGCACCCTGGGAAGGATGGCTTTTAATTAAAGCTCTTCCTGCTTTTTTGCAGTGACTAAGAGGTCAGCTTCTAAGAAGTCCGTCATCGAGCTTGTTAGGACTCTCAGTCTTGGCTGGGTGTGAGAAGTGTTTCCTTCCAAGCACATCTTCCTTTACAAACTTTAGAAGGGGCGGGAGATTTATTCCGCCTTTGAAAGAAACTGGCTACAACTTGGTCAGGCTGTCCCCACCCTGTTGGCCAGCCTGGATGTGCTGGTTATTCTGTGTTTGGCTCACTACCGCCCCCCCATCCCCCCAGTCCACCTGGCACACATTTCCATCCTGCTCTGTGCCATATGAGGCCATGGGATCTATGGGTTGTACTACCTGGATTCTGCTTGGCTTTGGCCAATGAGAGGAGATCAGAGGGTGGTGAGGCAGACACCTGGGTCTTTGCTGTCCCTTGCTGTGTGGGTGCCATGGCTCTGACGTTAGCTGCCCCTTTCGTGTCTACGGCTCAGTGGGCCATCCCTGCTCCATGGTTCTGTTTCTTACTGGGCTCTACCACTGCTACACCTGTACCCTCCTCTTCTTTCTTCAGGCCTCGGGTAGTGAGACTTCCTGTGTTGCTGGTTTCTGGGTGTCTTTCCATCCTTTCTCCCCCTCCTTCACTTTTTGTTGACATGAAAGCCACATAACATATAATGAACCATTTTATTTATTTATTTTTTTAAAGATTATTTATTTATTTGACAGAGAGAGAGAGTACAAACATGGGGAGTGGCAGGGTGTGGGAGAGGGAGAAGCAGGCTCCCCCCTGAGCAGGGAGCCCGATGTGGGGGCTTGATCCCAGGACCCTGAGATCATGACCTGAGCCAAAGGCAGACACTTAACCAACTGAGCCACCCAGGCACCCCTATAATGAACCATTTTAAAGTATACAATTCAGTGGCTTTTAGTGCATTCGCAGAGTTATGCAAACACCACCTCTCTCTAGTTTCAAAACCTTCTCATCACTAGAAGAATACCCATTAAGTAATCACTCCGTATTCCGCATTTCCTCATCTCCTGGTAACCACGAATCTGCTTTTGGTCCCTATAGATTTTCCTATTTGGATATTCCAAATAAAAGGAATCTTTTTTTTTTTACCCAGAGGGAAAACAACAGTTTTATTTATTCAATCTCAGCTTCTCTTAAATCTCCTTCTAAGCTCAGTCTCTCCAATTAAAACAATTCTTAATATAAAAGGAATCTTCTAGTATGTGACCTTTTATGTCTGGTTTCTTTCCCTTTGCATAATGTTTTCAGGATTCATCCACATTGTAGATTGTGTCAGCACCCCGTTTGTTTTTACGGCTGAATAATATTCCATTGTATAGCTAGACTACAGTCCCTGAATTCTTAGCTCCGTGAACAGACGGTTCCCAAAATGTAGTCTCCAGACAGGCAGCATCAGCATCCCCTGGGAACTTGACGGGAGTGCAAATTCTTCGGCCCCACCCCATCCTCCAGGTGATTCTGATGCAAGTATGAGGCCCGCTGCTGTAAGTAGTCTCTTTCTGAGGTCTTCATTTGAACAGTCTGGGGTGAATCCATGTCCTGGGGTGAATCCATGTCCTGGGGGGATCCTGACTGAGATACTCTACTCCTTCAGCTGGGGTCACTGGCAGCATTCCTTATGTGTTTGGCTCTGGGTACAGCCTGAGTGAGCATGGTGATGAGGTCTCAACGACCTCAGTCCTAGAAGTAGAGATGAGTCACCTGGATTTCCTCTTCCTGTCTAGTGTGTTCAGGGAAGCCCAGGGGACTATGCTTGCCCAAGACCAGCCCCTCCAGGTAGGCATTGCTCTGGGGATTCACTTGTGTTTGGGGCCCAGAAGCCCAAGTCAGAGCCAGCCAGGACTTGATGCCCAGAGAGGGAAGACCCTCATTTCCTAGAGACCAAAAGGAGGCCAGGGTGGGAGGATGGAGGTCAGGGATTCTGCCTGGTAAGAAAAACTCTACCCTGGAGAAAACTGCTCTTATGTGATGGGCAACAATTCATAGAAAAACCACCTCGTCTGCTCATGCATTTTGGGTGACCCTGGCCCCAGCTGGATCAGAGCTGAGGCTGCAACATACTTGACTTGCAGAAATAAGGAACTAAGACCATTCTTCACTGTCTTGTACTCACATCCACTGATTTCATAGATGTCCGGAGTCTCCTGCAAAACCAATTGAACATGGTTCACATTGGGGGTTCAAATGCATCTGATGATCCTGAGGCAGGCCCATCAGAAGCTGAATTTTCAGGGAGGGATATCTGGTCTCCTGGGAGAGAATTCATCATTGGATGAAAAAGCGCAGAGCGAGTGTAGTAGTCTCTGCCATAGGACGGGGAACTAGGGATCTCAGACACAACATGACTGTCCTCTCCCAATCATTCTGTGAGCATGTATGTTTTCTGGAAGAGGAGAGGGCTATGCATGTAAAAAAAAAATACCTAGAGGAATGCTAGCCTCTCAGAGTTCAACCCACTCTGGTGTGGGAACCCCTATAAGAGGAGGGAATAAAGAAAGAGAAGGGGTGTCCCTGCTGGTAGGATGAAGGAGGGGCACCCGTGAAACCCAAAACATCAAAGAAAACCAGCGTCGTTTCGGCAGCAGGGTGGATGTGACCTGAGGGTCATTCAGGTCATTGCTTAGACTAGAGCCAGGGGAGGGAAGGGGCAGGTGGGGATCTAGGATGACATGGGGCCTTTTGTGAGATACTCCTTGGGAAGTGTCCGAGAGGGATGTCACAGAGTATGTGTGTGCAAGTGTGCGTGTGTGTATGTGTGTGTGTGTGTGTGTGTGTAAGGGTGGGGATGAGGGCCTGACTTCATACAGGGGAGGACAGTGGAATTCTGATTTTGCTGCCACAGTGACTTCCTTTATACCCTCCAAATGTGGAGGAGTGGAGAGCATTTGAATTATACATGAAGTAATATATAACCTCACTAGAAATCAACGAAATGCAGGTTGAAGCAAGAGTGAGATGTTTGCATATCAGACTGGCAAATATTAAAAGAAAAATGTATTAATTAAAGTAATGCTACCTGCTGTAACAAACACACCAAAGACCTCTAATGGCTCAGAAATTAGTTTCAGTTCTGGGTTTCACAAAGGCCAAAATGGGTGTTCCTGGTAGGTGGGGAGTTCTTTTTCACCTGACAGTTTGGAGGGCCCATGTTCCTTTCATCTTGGGGTTCTTCTTCAACTTGTGCTTCTGCGGTCACCTGGAGTTACTTCCATTCTGGACATCTAGAGAGGGGAAAGTGTGGGGAGAATGGACTGTGACAGGGTTTCATGTGCTGAGCTGGAAATGATGCATACCTCTTGCTCCCATTTCACTGGCTAGAAGGCAAGGGTGGACGTGCCAGGGAATTGACAGCTCCCAGGAGAGCCCTCACCCATGACTCATAGTTGCTGGATAAATATCCCAGCCCCCTCATCCGTTGGGCAGGATAGCTCTGTTATCTGCACATGTCCTAAGTGGGCTTCCAGAGCTCCCCAGTGGGACTCCAGTTGCTCAGAGTGGAAACTTGCCTTAAGACACACCCTCTAGGACTCCCCCCTTCCTGTTTTCCTTCTTCGCTCCCTCTGCCCCCAGCAAACTACTTGCACTTGAATCCTGACCTCAGGGTCAGCTTCTGGGGGACTCCAACCAAGACCTCACCTAATTGGCCATTCTTTCAGGATATGGGTGAGAGATCTTAGGATTCAGATAACACTCGTGCTCTTGCAACCCCAACTGATGGAAGAAGATGGTCTTTGGAGTAAAGTGGGTTAACAATGGAATTTAATCCTGTTAAATAACTGTGTGCTCCTAGCTTCTTGGTGAAGGCAAGCACATGGCCCTGTTTGGGATTCACCTTGAACGTGTGTCTAATTTTGCTTGTTCTGGGTTGCTACCATAGTAACAAGAGTAATTAACTTTAATTACTACATCTCTCTGTTTTTGCTCACCACCTCCTTCCACTCCGGTTCATTCTGAACTTGCTTTGAAGAATTTTAGTGAAGCATTCAGAACTCCTATCTACCATCATTGGCACATTGATAATATCCTCTTTCTGATTTTTTTCAGGCTACATGGTCCTGTTGTATGTACATCCATGTCTTTGGTGATAAAGCACATGTTTATTACAGCTCAGGCCTTTCTACAGGGTTCAGCAATTAGCAAACACAGAAGTGATAGCAGCTGGGGCAGTGTTTGGTCCCTTTGTCAACTCAGAACATCTGTTTGGCCAGTGGGGGCACCTTGGTTTATTGCTGCCATTAGGAACCTTCAGCCAGAGGAACTGAGACCTGCATTTCCCACGGAGGTGTTGCATATTAAAAACCTACATTTCCTACCAACGTTTCAGTCTTCCTTCACATTTTTTAAAGAAGGAGGTTCTCAGTTTCTGTTCATAAGTGTGCATTGAGTTCTAGGAGTCATTCAGTAGGCAAATGATGGTCCTTTTTTTTTTAAAGATTTTATTTATTTATTTGAGAGAGAGAGCACAATGGGGGAAGGGAGGGGCTGAGGGAGAGGGACAAGCAGACTCCGTGCTGAGCATAGAGCCCAATGCAGGACTTGATCCCAGGACCCTGGGATCATGACCTGAGCCAAAGGCAGATGCTCAACCAACTGAGCCACCCAGGCGCCCCAATGATGGTCCTTCTTGATCGACACCTCCCACCAAAAAGAAATAGATATGACAAATTACAGCAGGTTCTCGTGATACTCTCCTCCTGCTACAAACCCTCAGCCTACTTGATTTCAGAACTGCTGGGGTTCCATGTTGGTATGTCTGTACCATGGAATACAGTTCCATGTTAGTACATCCATACCATGGAATACTATGCAAATTAAAAATATAAGTAAGTCTGCTCATCCACCCGGTAGCATCTGGCCGCGTGATATGCTCTTGGAAATAAAAATGAGTCAGACATTATGCCTCATATGGTGTAGTTCACAGTCTCATGGGGGTTGATGAACACAGAAAAAGATAATTAAAATATACCCTGAGAAGTTCAAGGGTATATAGGAATTAAGGCATGTTTGGATGATGGGCACATTTTGGGCAGAAAGCCCAGATCACAGTATGTAAGTTGTGGCAAATATCGTCAGAGACCAGACCCGAAATGTTAAAAGATTCAGCCTCAGAGGAGACAAATGAACTGCCTGTTGTCCATGGGACTTTTAGCATCGTAGGACCTTCAGATGTCAGCTGGTCCAGACTTTGCTTGGCTCCTCTCCACAGGATGTCTGCAAGGTAATCATCCAGCCTCTGCTTGGCCCCTCCTAGTGCTACATCTGGTGGTGGTCTGTCCCCTGACCGGGGAGGACAGACAGGAGAAAGTACTTCCTTGTGACTTTGCCCCTGGACTCTGGTTTCCCCCAAGCGCACCTGCTTCTTCCACATAGCAACCCTTGGTCTTTGGGCTGGCGCTTTGCATTTTCCCCTTTAGAATGAATAAACCCTGGTTTCTTTAGCTGTTTATCAAATGACATTGTGCAGTGCTTTCAATTCTCCCTCCTAAATATCTCTTAAAATCTGGTTTCTTGTCTTTACCTCCATAGTTCATTAGCGTAGAAAGTAAGACAAACCCGCAGGCTATCAGTCACTTGATTTTGGACTTTTCCTCTTCTCTGGCTTAGACAAATGCAGCCATCTCCTAGCTGACCTCCCAGCCTCCTTTTTACTGGAGGCAGAGCGATTCTTCCAAAATGAAACAGGACTATGCCATTTCCCTGTTTAAAACCAGTCAGTGGAGGGGCATCTGGGGGGCTCCATCAGCTGAGCGGCTGCCTTTGGCTTGGATCATGATCTCAGGGTCCTGGGATCAAGCCCCGCGTCAGGCTCCCTGCTCAGTGGGGAGTCTGCTTCTCCTTCTGCCCCTCCCTCTCCCCCTACTTGTGCTCGCTCTCTCTCCCACTCTTTCTCTCTCTCAAATAAATAAATAAATAAATAAAATCTTTATTAAAAAAAAAAAACCGTCAGTGGATTCCCATGGTCTTCACAAAGACCCAAGACCCAAATCCTTAACATGGCTCTCAAGGTTTGCAACGTGGGTCCTTTCCGGTCAAACCTCTCAGTGTTTCTTTTAGCAGCAAACATGGTGGACATTTAGAAAGTATTTTAGCATCTTGATTGTGCCATGACTTCTCTGGTCCCCCAGTATGCACATAGATGTGTCCCTCTGCCTGCATGGTGTCCCTCTGATTCTCCCGGATAGTTTCTGCTTATTTTTCAGGTCTGAGTTTGTAAGTAACTTCTTCTGGCAAGTCTTTACTGAGGCAAACACTTTTCCTTTTTTTTATTAAGATAACTTGCATATACTTAAGTGGACCCATTTTAAGTATACATCCATTCAAGTAAAGATATAATATATCCCAGCACCTCAAAGGCCCCAGTGTCTACTTTATAAAAAAAAAAAAAAAAGCACCTGCTATTCTGACCTCTATCACCATAGATTAATGTTGCTTTCTTTTGAACTTTATATAAATGAAAGCATGCTATATTCCCTTCTTGTATGTGGCTCCTTGTGCTCATATATGTTGTTGAATGGGACAGTAGCTCATTCTTTTGTTCTTCCTTTGTGTTATTCCGTTGTATGACCCATTGTATGAACATGCCAGCATTGTTGGATCTAGTCTACTCTATTTGACTTGTGTCCAGTTTTTGTTTGTTGTGAATATTGCTGCTATGAACATTAGTATCTCTTGCTGAACATATGCATCCATTTTTTCTTATACTTATATATTATTATATATTCCCTAAGTATATTCCTATATATTTCTTTCTTATATTGATAGATTTTATTTTTTCAAAATATTGGCTGCCTCTTCTTTCTGAGCATTTCCCCATTGGACCCATTCTTGCAGGAGGATTTTAGTTTCCACCTAATTGTCACAAGGGCTGGCCTTGTGACCTGCTTCGTCCAGTGAAATGTGATAGAATGTATGCCACTTCTGATTAGAAGCTTTAAGAGCCATTGCATGGTTCTGCCATTGTGCTTTTCCCTCCGATATGAGATTGTCATAGAGATTGATCTTCCATTCTGGGTCCTAGAATGAAAGGCAGGTAGAGCAGAGAGCCACTGTTAACCCAAATGGACATCAATGAGAGTGAGAAGTAAACATTTATAGTTATAAGCAGTTGAAACCTAGGGATTGTTTGTTACTATAGCAAAACATAGTCTAAGTTGACTGATATAATGCCTCTCCTTCTGCTCCCTTAGCACCTTATAAATTAAAAATGGGATACATTCTAATGAAGTGTTGTTTAACTTTCTCCCATTTGCCCCCTTCTTCCACACCCAATCAGTAAGGGTGGAGACTGTGCATGTCTTGATCATCATTGTAAACCCAGCACCTAGTACTCTGATGAACAAACAATGGGTTTAACAATACATATCCACTCAATGGGAATGGCTTTTAACCTTTTGTTGATGGGAAAGTAACTTTTCCTAGGTGTTCTCCCCATAGTGGGAGGCCTGAGATAGAGTACCTTTTCCAAGTGTGGTCTGATTAGCGAGGAGAAGATAATAGCTCTAACCTCCTTTCCTATGTACATGCTACTCCTAATAATATGGCTAAGTGGCTTTAGCCTGTATGATAGTGATATCCCACTGTTGGTTCATGTTGACTTCACTGTTGACTCCAACTCTGTAATTTCTCCTGTGGCACTGCTGCTAAGAGAGTTTCCCTATCCTGGGTTTGGGCAGATACCCCTGATAAACTTACTGATCCTCATTCACTCTGTCAATAAGCTTATTTTCTCATTTTCCCTTGGAGCCCGAGTATACTTGTTTATTTATTTTAACCATGCCTTCCTCACTGTTTTCTCATTTCTTGTATCTGGTTCTATCTCACCCTGTCCTCCAGCAACACCAAATCATTCCATTTCAAATCTTATCACAAACCACTGTCCACTTCTGATTGATGTGGGCATTTATCAGCTCCTAGCAAACTGAACTTCATTGTGCTGGAGTGTAGAGGTGCTAGAATAAGAAATAGCTTGGTCAAAAATTAGCACCTGTAATTTTGGGCACCTGTATTGTAAATTTGATTTAGGGATCATACTTGAACACTGTATTTTCCTATTGATTTGTAGATGTTCTTTACATACTCTGGGTATTAATTCTTGGTTGGCCGTATGCATCATAAACAGCTGATCTCAGTTTGTCTAGTCTCTTCATTTTGTTTATAGTATCTTGTTTTTTCTTCACAGAGAAAGTTTTAACTTTAATTTGTCAGTCTTTCCTTTATGGTTTATGCTTTTTAATCTCTTGTTCAAGAAATTCTTCCCAACCATGAATTCACAAAGAAAGTGTACATTTTCTTCTAAAAATAAATTTTCACATTTAGGTCCCGTATCCACTTGCAATTTTTAAAATTATATGTGGCATAAAAGCAAAGGTGTAATTTTTATTTTTATTTTTGCAAATAGATGTCAATCTGTTCCCAAACTGTTGAATGGCTATATCAATATGCAACATTCTTTTATACTTCATTCATATACATAGGTAGGTCTGCTTTTCTGCTTTCTGTTCCAGGGGACTAAGGTTTTATTCCTGCACCAATACCATCTACTGCCCCAGTTACTATTGGTTCATCATATCTTTCCTGTCTTTTAAGATAAACCATTTCCCTCACTTCTTCCTTTTCTGAATTGCCTTGTCTATTCTTAGGTTACTATTTTAACAAAAGGTCTACTTGGATTTTGATTAGAATCATATGGAATTTATGAATTAGTTTGTGGAGAACTGGCATCCTTATGATATGTCTTCTTCCTATTCATAATATAACTTTCCATTTCGTCAGGCCTTCAAAAAGTGTTGCAATATGTTTTGTAATTTTCTTCATAAAATCTCCCACTTTTTGGGTTAGAGTTTTTCCCAGTTACCATCTGATTTTTGACTAATATGAATACTGTTTTTTTTTAAAAATTCTATATACATTTTCTAATTTGGCTGTTTTTAGTGTATAAAAATAACTTGGCATTTTAAAAATTTTGAATTTAAATGAAGCCACTGAACTCAAATATCTCATTAGTTTTATTTATTTACTTATTTTTAAAGATTTTATTTATTTATTTATTTGACAGAGAGAGACACAGCCAGAGAGGGAACACAAGCAGGGGGAAATGGGAGAGGGAGAAGCAGGCCTCCCATGGAGCAGGGAGCCTGATGCGGGGCTCGATCCCAGAATCCTGGGATCATGACCTGAGCCAAAGGCAGACACTTAACGACTGAGCCACCCAGGCATCCCTCTCATTAGTTTTAGTAGTTTTTAGATTCTCTGGGATTTTCAGAGCAGCAATCAAATTGTAGGAAAATCATGACAATAATGACAATTTTTGCTTTCTAATCCTTGTACCACATACTGCTTTTTCTTATTATTTTTACTTGTTTATTTGCCTATTGAAGTGGCAAAAACCTTCAGAAGAACAGAAGGGGAAATACCAGGCATTTTCATGTTGTTGCTAATTTTAAAGGAAATATCCTTGAAATTTAACCATGAAGTATTATGTTTATTATGGCTTTTATTATTATTATTATTATTTAAGATACATATTTAGGTTAAAAAACCCTATTTCTCGTTTGCTAAAATCGTGGGAATGTTGAGTTTTATTGAATACTTTTTCTGCTACTGAGATAATAATATATTTTTATCTCCTGACATGCCAACATGGTGCATTACATTGTCAAATTTTCTGACTTTTAACCACTCTTGCATAAACAACTTGGCATAAGTTCTATTTGACCATGTTTTATAATTTCTAAAAAAATTGGATTCGATTGACTATTTTGTTTAAGACATTCAGATTAATATTTATAAGGGAAATTGGTCTAAATTTTCTCATGCTATCTGTGGAGGCTTGTGTTCTTGTTAACCATGATTGGACTCTCCCTGCCCTATAGGAGGATTACATGTTTTCAAGATGAATGTGTTGCATTCCTGTAGCTGGAGCTTCCCTGCAAAATGAGCCTGTTTCACACCGGGGATAGTCATTTTTTTTTTTGTCTTTTTTTTTTTTTTAGGGGACAGCCCTTTAACCTGTGCCCCTGAACGTGAAAACATGTGGAACAGAGATGCAGCCTCGGGCATGGCTCAGCAGACCTGAGTTCACATGTAATATGAATTAGGAATAAATCTTTGTTTTTATAAGGCACCGAGATTTTTGGATTTTCTCTGCATTACTAAAGCTGACTAATTAATTATCCATATCTGGTTTTAGAATCAAGGTTAATCTAGCCTCATAAAATAGGCTAGTACCCTTCTATTCTCTTCTCTGAAAGAATTTGTATAATTCAGAAATATCTTGTTCCTTGAATGCTGGTAAAATTCAATTATAAAACTGTCTGGGCCTGGTATTTCTTTTGGGGTGTAGAAGAATTTTGACGAATGATTCCATTTTAAAAATAGTTATTGATATATTCAGGTTTTCCATTTTTCTTTGTGTCAGTCTTGATATTTTTTATTTTTATAGAAAATTTCTCCTTGTATCTTTGTCTTATGTCAGCATACAGTAGTTTATAACAATCTCATGATTAAAAAACAAACTTTTTCTGTATTTTAATTATGATCTAATGAGAATATTGTTTGTGCCTTACCTCTTTTCTTGATTAATCTTGTAGTAAGTTTGCCTACATAATTAATATTTTTAGAGAGCCAGTTTGCTCTTTGTCAAAACTTCCTGTCAAGTTTGTCAAAAACTTCTTGTCAAAACTTCTATTTTTTTTCCTATTTCATTAATTTTTGCTCTTATTTTTATTTCCTTCTTTCTACCTTTTTTTTTTAAGTTTTCTTTCTAGCTTTAAAAATGAATGCATGGGGGCGCCTGGGTGGCTCAGTTGGTTAAGCGTCTGCCTTCAGCTCAGGTCCTGATCCCAGGGTCCTGGGATTGAGTCCCGCGTCGGGCTCCCTGCTTCTCCCTCTCCCACTCCCCCTGCTCGTGTTCCTGCTCTCACTATCTCTCTCTCTCTGTCAAATAAATAAATAAATAAATAAATAAATAAATAAATAAATAAATAAATAAAATCTTTAAAAAAGTGAATGCATAATTCATTTATTCTTAATATTTAATATATTAGAGCATTCTAGCATTGGCTGCAAAGAGTAGAGACCTAGAATAACAGTAGCTTAAATAAGATGATAGTTTATTTTTCTCATACACGGAAATTTAGAAGGTAGGAAATTCAGGGCTGACATGGTAACTGTGCTTTGCAGAAGCCTTAGGGACTCAAGAGCATTCTATGTCGTTGTTTGCAGGGCATTGCTTGTGTCTGTCTGATGCAAGAGAATTCATCTCTATGTCTGTGTTCCAGCCAGTATGGAGGAGGAAGGGGATAAAAAAGGATTTTCTCCCTTGAAGAAATGACCCGGAAGTTACATACATCACTTCTGTTCATACCCCATTGTCAAGAACTCAGTCTTATGGCTGCACAAGAGAGGATGGAAAATTTTGCTTTTCTTCTGAGAAGCAATATGTCCAGCTAAAAATTATGGGATTTATTACTATAGGGGGAAAAGGATAATGCCTCTGAGAACAACTGGCAATTTCTGCTACAGTCCATCCTTTGTTACCCAGGCATCCCTGTGTATCCATCTTTCCAACCATCCCGACACCAAAGGGGACAATGCTAATGCTCCCTGTAGTTACTGAATCCAACTCAAAGTCTAGGATCTCTGGGTAATACACAGTCCTCTCTGTCTGGTCTAGATGTGGCTCATGCTGGTGCAGGGACTTAAAAAGTACATTGCACTTCTAGGTATTTATCCAAAGGATACACAAATAGTGATTCGAAGGGGCACACGTACCCCAGTGTTCATAGTAGCAATGTCCACAATAGCCAAACTTTGGAAAGAGCCCAGACACCCATTGACAGATGAATGGATAAAGATGATGTAATACACCCACCCACCCACACACACACACACACACACACACACAATGAAATATTACTCAGCCATCAAAAAGAGTGGAATCTTGTCACTTGCAATGACATGGATGGAGCTAGAGGGTATTATGTGAAGCCAAATAAGTCAGTCAGAGAAAGACAAATACCATATGATTTCAGTCATATGGTATTTAAGAAACAAAACAGATGAGCAGAGGGGAAGGGAAGGAAAAATAAAATAAGATGAAAACAGGGATGGATGCAAACCACAAGAGACTCTTAAATCTTTTTTTTAAGTTTCATTCACTTTCTTTTTAAAAAATTTTTTTATTAACATCTAATGTATTATTTATTTCAGGGGTACAGGTCTGTGATTCATCAGTCTTACACAATTCACAGCGCTCACCGTAGCACATACCCTCCCCAATGTCCATCACCCAGCCACGCCACCCCTCCCACCCCCCACCACTCCAGCAACCCTCAGTTTGTTTCCTGAGATTAAGAGTCACTTATGGTTTGTCTCCCTCTCTGGTTTCATCTTGTTTCATTTTTCCCTCCCTTTCCCTATGCTCCTTTGTCTTATTTCTCAAATTCCTCATATCCATGAGATCATATGATAATTGAGACTCTTAACTCTAGGGAACAAACTGAGGGTTGCTGGACCGGAGATGGGTGGGGGGATGGGGTAACTGGGTGATGGGCATTAAGGAGGGCTTGTGATGTAATGAGCACTGGGTGTTCTATGCAACTGATTAATCATGAAATTCTACCCCTGAAGCTAATACTACACTATATGCTAACTACATTGAATTTAAAGAAAACTTTTTAAAAAAGAGTACACAGTACATTATCAGCCTTTCACAAAGCCAATATACCACGATGAAGTAGGATCAGGAAAACAATAAAAAATCCCATTTGGACAGAGTAGAAAGTGAGACACCAAATGGTTGCTGTCCTGTAGCCATGACTATGGCCCATCCCCCACCCAGAAGCCTCTGAGTCTCACTCTTGGAGGAGCTCTCCATCTCATCATCCTCGATGCCTCCTGGTGTTACATTTTTGGATGTTCTTCTTGTACATTATTCTTCTTGGCCACATCTGAGGTGGGCCTTGCAGAACACGTTCTCCCTGTGGATGAAAAAGGTCTTGGAGCTCACTTCTGGCTAGTACGCGTCCAGTCCATTCCCTGGCAAACATCTATAGCCAGCTCTCCTGTTTAGTTATTTATTTATTTTTTAGTATTTATTTATTTATTTAAATTCAATTAGCCAACATATAGTAGTACATCGTTAGTTTTCGATGCAGCTCTTATTTTTTATTTTTTTTAAAAACATTTTATTTATTTATGAGAGAGAGAGAGAGAGCACAAGTAGGCGGCAGGCAGGCAGAGGCAGAAGCAGAGGGAGAAGCAGGGTCTCCCCTGAGCAGGGAGCCTGATGTGGGGCTTGATCCAAGGATCCCGCGATCATGACCTGAGCTGAAGGCAGATGCTTAACGACTGAGCCACCGGGGCGCCCCAGGCTCTCTTGTTTAGAAATAGATTTTCAAACCTGAAAACTCTTGTGTTGCTTTTTAAATTTTTGTTTTAAAGGTGCCTTGCTCATTACTCCATCCTTCAGTTGAGTGGGAGCTAACTAGTTGCATCTAACACAAAGACTTGGGTGGGGAAAACAACTCCACTAATTGAACAGTTTCCTCCATGCCAGCTCCAATTTTATGGAAAAAACATCTTTTAAAAGAAGGTGTTGAGGGATGCCTGGGTGGCTCAGTCAGTTAAGTATCTGCCTTCAGCTCGGGTCATGATCCCAGGGTCCTGGGATCGAGTCCCACATCGGGCTCCCTGCTCAGCGGGGAGCCTGCTTCTCCCTCTGCTGCTCCCCTTGCTTGTGCTCTCTCTCTCTGACAAATAAATAAATAAAATCTTTTTTTAAAAAAAGAGGTGTTGATAAAACTCTGGGGCCATGGTATTATTTCCTGCTAAGTCTGACATCACAGAATTATCATCCTTAATAGCTTCAATTTGGAGGTATGGAAGTAATTGGCCTTTTCAATCCTGAGAAGCCCCAAATGGCCAGACTCCTGGTCAACTTAAGATTGTAAACCACAAGCACAGAGTGGCTTCAGTGCTGTATTTTCTTCTATTTTTGTAGCACACTGGCTAGCTTTAGCTTGGATTTATATCTCTTCATTAGGATTTTGCTGAAATCCACAAGAAGCAGCAACACAGACCAAGATTCTTTCTATATTATGTATATATTCCCCTAGCACAACAGGCTCAGTAAACACATGGTCTGTGTTGCAAAGTAGAGCATTACTATTTTGCCAAGTATATAATCACTGCATAACAAGGATTACTAATTTTCCAACCCATACTATCTGAGTCAGCAATGCCTATCACCCAGCCGGTAGTCTAAAGCCACATAGATGTTTGCTTCTGTTACATTCAACCCTCTACTTTCAGGTACCAAAATTAGGTGGATCTGTGTTTAACAGAAATAGTGGCTTTCACAAGATAAATGTTTATTTCTCGTATAAAACACTAGAGGTGGGCAGTCCAGGCTTACATGGAGGAGGTTCTGCTCCATGAAATCCTTAGGGATGCAGGATCTTCCTGTCTTTTTCTCCACCAATCCTTAGGGTGTTGCCCTTGTCCTTAGGACTACAGAAGCACCACAACAGAGAGTGATTTGTCTTGGTTTGCCTGGGACTTTCTGGTGGCACCGAAGTTCCCATATCCTGGGAAAACTGGTAGGGCACTGCTCTATTTCCACCCCAGCTGGATGTATCGCAATTCTGTTCTGATGCTCACCAACCCAAGTTAGCATCAGATCTCACAACTTAAGGGCTCATTCTTTCTTAAGACTGCCCCCACTCCAGACTGCAGGTGGTGTTCGGAGGCTACCTGAGTTTCTGACCAGTTGGCTACCAGTCCAGGAGATTCCCACAACACCCTGCAGGTGTGATCATTTGCTATCATGATCCACAGAATTCAGTGGAAGTGCTATACTTATGATTGCACTTTTCTCCTAAAGGGTACACACAGGAGGAAGTAGGGGGATCCCAAATGCAGGGCTTCCAGGCGCTTTCCCTGTGGAGTCAGGGTGTACCACCCACCCCGCACATCAGTGTGGATACCAGTCTGGAAGCTCCTCTGGGCTTTGAGTCCAGGGTTTTTATTGGGTTTACATTACATAAGCATGATTAATTGAATCATTGGCCACATGATTAAACTCAATATCCAGATCCCCCATCCTTCCCCAGAGGTTAAGTGGCTGAAAGTCTTAGCTCACTAATCCCATGCTTGGTCCTTCTGGTGACCAGTCCCCCACCCCCATTCTGAAGTGATCTAGGATCTTACCTGGAGTCACTTCATTTGCATAAAAGAGATGCTCTCTATCATTCAGGACATCCTGAGGGCTTTTGAAGCTCTGTACTGGGAACCCAGGACAGAGGCCAGGCAAATTACTTATTATGTCACAGCAAACCCACTGCTGTCATGTATATATTTTGGTCAGCAGGAAGGTGAAAAGTATTAAGGAGTCAGGTTGAGGACATGATCGGAAAACTGTACATATTACTTCTTTGTACAATCCATTGGCCAGAACTTCAACACTGAACATTCTAACTGCAAGACAGGCTGAGAAATATGGCCTGTATTCTGTAGCTATATGCCTACTTAAAAATCAGAGGTTTTATTATTATAGGAAAGAGGGAGAACAGATATTGAGGTATAGTTACTAGTCTGAGCCACATTTCTATTTTTTTAAGATTTTATTTATTAGAGAGACCGTGCATAAGTGGGGGGCAGGGGGTGGCAAGGGGTAGAGGGAGAGGGAGAGGGAGATGCAGACTCCCTGCTGAGCAGGGAGCCTGTTGCGGGACTCGATCCCAGGACCCCGAGATCATGACCTGAGCCGAAGGTAGACGCTTAATTGACTGAGCCACCCAGGCGCCCCTAAACCACATTTCTTTCTTTGATAATGTATTAAGCCTACACAGTTTCTTTGATGTCCTGCTTTAGCTCTACCCAGCAATATTGGTGCACAGTATTTTCATTGCTTCTCAGTTCTAAATATTTTGTAATTTCCCTTGTGAAAATACGAACTCTCACCACTATGTTGATCAAAACTCTCTTTTTCCCAAAAAGTAAGATCATGTTGTATATGTTATCTTGCAAATTTCTTTTAAAAATGTAATAATGTCTTAAAAAATTTTTCCATGTAAATACATGTGACTTGGTGCAACCCTTAATTATTCTACTAAGATAAATTCTGTGCATGGGATTGCTCCTTCAAAGATAGGTTCTTTAAAAACGAATGATTGCGACGATGGTCAATGTGCCCCCCAGAGGGGTCCAACCTACTTTTACTCCCTTCAGTCTTGTAGAACAGTGCCCATTTCTTGCACCATCTGGAGCACTGTGTATCATATTTTTATCTTTGCTGATGGTCAGACTACCTCCTTTCACTCATGGGGAGAGAAAAACTTGAAAATGTCCAGCAGCTGGCAAAATAAAGCAGAAGGAGCTCCAGGACTGGATCCTGACTCTCATTTCCTGCCCAGGATGGAGGGTGGAAAAATGACAAAAGTCCAGCTGGGCCTCTCTTTCACATCCAGAATTTCGAATTCTAAAATCCTTTTGCTCTGTCTAGCACCCACTGGGCAGAAATTACGTGGAAAAGATGTCCTTCTCCTGAGGAACGGATCATCCCTGCTCACATCTATGCCTCACCCAGGATGCGGAGCTTGACAAATACTCTTTAGCCAAGTGTGTTGTCTTAGCTGGAGGCTGGAGAACAATCAAGTTTCTCTTTTGCTGATGTGCAGTGCAGCTGGGTCCTCATGGCTCTGGTCTCTGCCCAAATATGTTTATGACTTCCCTTCAGAAGCTGGCAGCACCGGGACCACCCACCCATCCCAGTTAGGGTTACTGGTCCTTTGGAAGCAGAAATGTAGCCACTTGAATGCAGAAACCAAACTAACAGTTGAACTTCTATACTCCTGGTCCGATTTGAGTCTTGCACCACCCTGTGAGCTAAGAACGATTATTGTTTCCCTTTGATCGGTGAGTACACTGAGGGATAAAAAAGCCTAGGGAAATTCTGTTGGCTTACACAGTTAGAAAGAGGCCTTCCCTGACTGCTTTTGCTATGTAACCTGTTGCAGCCTGCCATTCACTATCAGTATTACTCTGTTTTAACATTACTGATCACAGTCTATGATTTTTGTCTTCTTTACTTGTTTCCTTATTGTGGTTGACGGTTTTTTTTTTTTTAAAGATTTTATTTATTTGACAGAGAGAGATACAGCGAGAGAGGGAGCACGAGCAGGGGGAGTGGGAGAGGGAGAAGCAGGCTTCCCGCAGAGCAGGGAGCCCGATGTGGGGCTCGATCCCAGGACCCTGGGATCATGACCTGAGCTGAAGGCAGACCCTTAACGACTGAGCCACCCAGGTGCCCCTGTGGTAGACAGTTTCTGAGAGAGCACCCAGGGGTCCTCATCTCCCAGTATTTATGTCATTGCTTATCTCCTCCCACACCAAATCATGCTGGTTTGGGTGGCTTACTGGAGTCTAGCAGAAATGACGTATGACTTTCAAGGTCAAAGAGGGCATAGCTTTGCCTTGCTTCGGGAAGCCATCTGCCTTGCCATAGGGATGCTCAAGCATCCCATGGAGAGGCCCACATGAAGAGTGACTGGGGCCTCCTACTCACAGCCAATGTCCACTTGCCAGACACATAAACAAGCCACCTTGGAAGTGGATCCATTGACCCAGTCAAGCCGTCAGCTGTCTGCAGCCCAGATGACTGTCGCTGTAGTCTTACTGGAGACATTCTGCCAGAACTGCCCGGTCAAGTGGCTCCTGAGTTCCTGACCCAAGTGTGTCCCCTCTTTGAGATATTGGAATTGAAATGGGAGATATAAGGGATGTTTATTGTCATTTGAAGCAAGTAATGGGTAATTTGTTATGTGGCAATAGATAGCTAAGACACTATTTGTCTATTTCTCCTGGTAGACTATAAACTCTGTGAGGACAGGGTTCATGTCTCCCTGATTCACTCACCCTCATGCGTGGAACAATGCCAAGCACACAACAGGAACTTCATATTTAGTGGATAAAGGAATCACGGAGAGTGGTGGCAAGAGGATTAAAATCTTTATGCTTATGCCATGTGGTGGGCAAGAATGGGTGGTTTCTCGAAGGCAAAACCCTGTTTTAACTTCACTGCTCAATAAAATCACCATAGGGCTTTCTCAGCAAAGAGGCAGAATCCTCTCAAGTTCTCCCAAAGCTTCTGACAGATCATGTGGAAAGCTGATTCATCCAATAAATGTTTGTTGGCTACAGGAGCTCAAATGGGCTGCACAGAGCATGAAGCATGGACCACAATATTCCTTCCTGGGGACCCTGGGAAGAGTTTGAAAGAAAAGAGTGGTATCCTTAAGTTTTTCAATAGTCCAAAAGGCTTATTAGCCAAAATGAGCGTACAGGTTAAAATGCTTCGCAGGACTATCTATAAACAGCACCTTGACCCTAATCTGAAGAACTAGTTATGTGCTAATGAAGACACAGAAATTTGTCATCCAAAGGGTCAAACACTTTTAGAACGGGTCCTCAGATTAAAAAATACTGGAAACAGGCACCTGGATGGCTCAGTCAGTTAAGCGTCTGCCTTCAGCTCAGGTCATGATCCCAGAATCCTAGGATCACGTCCCACCATTGGGCTCCCTGTTTGGCAGGGAGTCTGCTTCTCTCTCTGCCTCTCACCCCACTTGTGCTCACTCTCTCTCTCTCTCTATTTCTCAAATAAATAAAGAAAACCTTTTTTTAAAAACAAAACAAAACAAAACAAAAAAATCTCTATGCTTTAGCCTCACCTTCTGGCCCTTTCTCACGACGTTTCTCTGTTTATTCTCTCTCCTCATCGAGGTTGAGCCACACAGCCCCACATGGCGTGGTGGGTGGGTTTTTCCTGTTGCCTACACAGCAATTCATAGTTAATTAAACCTTTGCATAAACAGAAGAAGGATGTAAAAGTAATGAGCTGACAGCCCAGTGTGTATTATGTGGGGCTGAGAAGAGAAGTTAATTTAGAGAAGAATTATGCACAGGCAGAAGAGAAGTCCATTAAAACAAACCAACTGTCTGGAAAGAGATAAAGCAAAAATGGATTCTGCATCCTGTGAAGTAAATAGCAAAGCTGCCCTAGGCACTTTGGAATCCTCAGAGCTGAGACCCGCGATGAGTGGGAAAGGGAAATACTCGGTTACGTAGGTGGGAGTGCTGAGGGAGCTCCTCTAGTTCTGGGTGGGGTGCAAGATGTGTCTTGCTGGAGCATAGTTCTTGTTCTAGAATTGCTTTGCTCACAAACCATGTGTCTTAGCTTGGGGTTCCTCCAGAGAAGATTCTGAGCCAAGGACTAGAGTACAAGCGCTTCACTGGGAGGTGCAGGTAGTATGAGTAGATGAGGAGGGAGGTAATCTAAGGAAGGAAAGGCAGCAAATAAAAATGAGTTATCAATCCAGTTGCCATGGTGAGCACCTGGAGATTAATTCCCTGGGGGAAACTTTGAAAGACCTCAAAAAACACACACCTCAGATTTATCTTAAAGGGTGAGGGAGTTGGGATAGTTATACCCCAATACCTATCATGGGGATATTAATTTTTAGACACCAGCTAGATGGGTTCATTGGCAAAGGCTGAAGGCAGGCTTCTGACAAAGATGTAGGTGTGGCTACTAGTAGTGAGGCTTGCATGCACAGAAATGGTAAAGGCATCTGGGGATTATGGCTTGAGCACTGAAGAGAATTGGCTACACCATTCCTAAATCCTGAAGAATTTGCGAATTTGTCTTCTGGGCCCCCAGATTCCGAAGACCCCAGAGGCCTTCTTTGGCTTTTTCTCTTTTTTTCCCCTAGAACTTCTTCATTACTCACCTCTGTCCCAATATCAAATCATTTCCCTGGTGCTGGCATTTCCCTTGTGATTTTTCATATTCTCTCCATTCTCATGATCTTAATTAATTCATTTTACCTAGTTCATTCATTCATTCCACAAAGATTTATTTCCAGCCCACTGAGCTAGGTGCTGGGGACACAGCAAACACAGATGTGGAGGTAACAGTCTGGACTCCACAATCCATAGTAACTCTTTAACATGCTCCCAGAAGAAACAAGTTAGAGTACAGGGTTTCCCCAAACCACTCAACTATGCAGGCTCCCCAGATTCGTGCTATAGACCCAGAACATCCCAGAAGAGAACTAGTTCCTAAATCAGCCATTCTGTCAGAGCAATAACCATGGTTTGGGGAAATCCAATCTCTCCTTTTCCTGATTTGTCTGTAGCACAAGTCTTCTTTCTCCTTTAATACTGAAGTATTTATTGCAAGGAGGCAACACCATGCTCTTAACTTTATGGGGCAGATATCCAATTAGTACCTTAAAATAAAGCCCAATTCATAACGATATCTGTTGCTGCTACAACAGCCTAAACATTTTTTAAGTTCCCAGACTTTGTGGGGGAGATATAGAAGAATCTATGATATATGCTGAAACTGAAAATTAAAAAAACATGAACTTTTTAGAAACAAATTAACTCCCAATTAAACAGCACATATGTATCAAAGGAAGACAATGTTACATTCTTTCATTCATTTAATGAAGAAATATTTATTGTGCGCTTATGTGCCAGGCCCAGGCTAAGCCCTGAAAATTAGCACTCAATAAAGCAAAGGGACATTTGATGACATTCGAAAAGTCAACAGGGTCAGATCACCTAGGTTGTGGTGAGGCACTTGGATCTTATTCTATATGAGATATTGTGTTTGGTTGATCATATTAATGTTAATGACCCCAATGAATATTAACAATTAATATTAATGACCCCAATTCTTCACTCCTCCTTATATCCATGATTGTTGTCATATAACTTAGCACGGCCTTTCCATCTGATTTTGGGCTTGGCCATGTTACTCGCTTTGACTAATGGTATGTTAGCAAACAGGATTCAAGTGGAGGCTCACAACACACTTGCATGATTGGGCTTACTCATTCTCGCTCCTCTGCCTTGGTCATGAGAACTTGCCTGGGCTAATCCGCAGGAGGATGGAACCGTGGAAACGCACTGAGGCAATCCGCGTATCCCTGCTGAGGCCATCCTAGATCAAACATGTGCAGCTGTCCCCCAGGTATTTTGGGTGAGCCCAACCAAGAGCATCTGAGTCCAGCCCAATCCGCAGATCCCCACATATTTGTGGTTCCATGCTATTCCAGTTTGGTTCCTTGCTAGGCAGTTATCACTTAAGCAATAGATAGCAGATACAGATGGGAAGTAATTGGAGGGGTTTTAAGCAGAGAGAGATATGGTCTTATCAGTGTTTTCAACGGAGTCCTCTGGTTGCAGCATAAATAAGTAATAAAGTGGCAAGGATAGAATCAGGAAGTTTAAAATTATTCAAATATCAGTGGCAATCCTTGGGTATATTCCTATACACATCAATAGTTTTTCAACATTTTCACAAGAAAATAATAGGCTGTTTAGGGGATGTCCAAAACCTTGAAAAGAACATGATAGGATATTGAACACTTAAGCACTCCCATTTTGATTGTAATCTGTCTTTGTACCTGGGATAAATTTCTTAAACTTTTTTTTTATAAAGGCGTTTTGATTTTTATTTTTTAAAGATTTTATTTGTTTTTTTGACAGAGACAGAGATAGCAAGAGCAGAAACACAAGCAGCGGGAGTGGGAGAGGGAGAGCAAGCTTCCCTCAGAGGAGGGAGCCCGATGTGGGACTCGACCCCAGGACCCTGGGATCATGACCTGAGCTGAAGGCAGACGCTTAACGACTGAGCCACCCAGGCGCCCTCTTAAACTGTTAAACACCATTTCTTTGGAGAAACCGTCCCTGACACCCCCAGATGAGGTTAGATAACCCTGTTACAAACCCTTCCTCCAGCATTTACCGTAATTGGGATTACAAATTATGTCATTTGTTTACTATCTACCACATCTTACTGGGAGCTCCTGGAGGGCAGAGACCATGCTGGTCTTCTTCTGTCCAAAAAATCTGGGACAGCCTCTGGTACACAGACCCTGTTCAATAAAGATTTATGCTCATGGTACATTCTGACTCCTTGGAACAAAATAGTTACATATTGATTAGAGTAGACAAGGCAGCAGTAACAACCGAATATGTAATGGAACACAAGAGAATGTCTTTTTAAAAAAATTTTATCTTATCTCCAGTGTAGTTAACATAGTGTTGTATTAGTTGCAAGTGTACAGTATAGTGATTCAACAATTCCATATATTACTCACTGCTCCTCATGATAACTGTACTCTTAATCCCCATCACCTATTTCACTCATCCCCTACCTACCTCCCCTCTGGTAACCATCTCTTTGTTCTTTAATGAAGAGTCTGTTTTTTCTCTTTTTTTTCTTTGTTCCTTTGTTTTGTTTCTTAAATTCCACATATGAAATCACATATTTGTCTTTCTCTGACTGGCTTGTTTCACTTAGCATTACTCTTTAGCTCCATCCATGTTGCAAATGGCAAGATTCCATTTGTTTTTATGGTTGAGCAATATTCCGTTGTGTGTGTGTACATATATACACTCTAGCTTGTGTATGTGTGTATATATCTATATAGATAGATAGATAGATATATACTATATCTTTATCCATTCATCAGTTGATGGACACCTGAGCTATTTTCATAATTTGGCTATTGTAAATGCTGCTGCTATAAACATAGTGGGGCATGTATCCCTTCAAATTAGGGTTTTCATATTCTTTGGATAAATATCCAGTAGCGTGATTACTGGATCATAGGGTAGCTCTATTTTTAACATTCTGAGGAGCCTCCATACTGTTTTCCACAGTGGCTGCACCAGTTTGCATTCCCACCGACAGTGCATGAGGGTTCCTTTTTCTCTACATCCTTACCAACACCTGTTATTTCTTGTGTTTTCACTTTAGCCACAAACACAATGTCTTTATTTTTTTTTAAAGATTTTATTTATTTATTTATTTGACACACACACACACAGAGAGCGCACAAGCAGGGGGAGTGGCAGGCAGAGGCAGAGGGAGAAGCGGGCTCCCTGCTCTGCTAGGGAGTCTGCCAATGGGGGACTCAATCCCAGGAACCCGGGATCATGACCTGAGCCAAAGGCAGATGCTTAACCAACTGAGCCACCCAGGTGCCCCAACAAACACAAAGTCTTTAAAATTTTTTTAAATAACTTAAAACTTACAGACAGTTTGTAAAAATTGAACAAAAGATTCTAGTATACTCTTAACTCAAATTCTCCAGTTGTTAACATTTTTCCATGTTTGCCTCATTATTCTTTCTCTTTCTGTCTCTGTGCTTTTTCTGAACCATTTGACAGTAAGCTGCAGATACGGCTAATTACCTCTAAATACTTTAGTGGGTATTTTCCCCAAACCAAGACACTCTTTTACATCACCTCAGTACAACTATAAACAAGGACATTAACACTGAGACAGGAATACTACCCAATCCACAGAACCATTCAGATCTTGCCTTGGGTAACTGTCCTTTATCAGCACCCCTGCTTTTGGGTCCAGGATTTACCCAGTAAGTACTATGCGGCACTTACTTATCATAACTCTTTAGTCCTCTTCAATCTGGAATAGTTCCTTGGTTTTTCCATCCTTCCGTGACTTTGGCATTTTCGAAACGTATGGGCCAGATGCTTTCTAGAATGTTTCTTAGTTTGACTCTGATGTTTCTTCATGATTAGATCCTGGTGATACAGTTATCTGTGTATATTAAACACTGAGTCCCCTCCCCAGGTGTCTCCTGTTCCAATCGAACTCCTCGCCTCCTTCTCCAGCGGGAGAAACCTGGCTCCCCTTACGCTCAACTAGTCACGTCTTTTCCCAATGCCCCTGCTTGTAAGTAATCTCCTGATTATGCAGACTGGCTCCCTGTCTTGACCCCTGCACACTCATTGGCATTATAGGCCACGTCCTCCCCCATTTCACAGAGGCCTTGCTGGACAACCCCCAACAACCCTGCAGGCACGGTGAGCCCAGACCCCAATTTCTCTGCCACGTGCAGGCTAAGTGAGCACCCTCCCGGATCCAGGCCCCATTGCTGTTACTACTAGGTGTTCATTGTTTGCTCAAGTAACAGTCATGGGCAGATGAAGAGTTCTCTGGTGTTGGAGGAGGTCATCAAGTGATGACCTCCTGTTGACCCCAGGTCATCAAGTGATGACCTCCTGTTGACCCCAGGGCAGTCAGAGGCTCCTCCCCCTGCCCTGTCCTTGGAATGTACCTCTGCCCACCGTTCCCACAGTGGGAGCCATTTTCAAGGATGTAGCCTTGAGGGAGCGAGGCGTTGTTGAGACCCTCTAGCCAGTGCGTGTGACTGAGCCCCATTAAGGCCTCTGTAAACTGTTAAGGGTCTGGTGGTCAAGTGCTGAGATCTGCTGGCTTCTGGAGCCCAAGACAAGCGTTGTGTGTAAGTTCCCTTGCTTATTACACCTGCCACCTGCTGATCGGGAGTGATCTCTTCCCTGGGTTTCCCCCTGCCCTCTGGGCTTGGGCCGGTTTCAGATCGCACCCCAAACTCCCGGGGTGAGCCCCCAGAAGTTCCACGTATAGCTTAGATCCAACAGGTAGGATGACGCTATACCTCTCTCCCTCCCCACCCTGGCCATAGTCTCATTCTGATGAGAAGCTCTGCCTCCGAGAGACTGAGGTGTTCAGTGGCCCCCGTCACTTTTCCTTGCAGACTTGCTACCGTTTCCCCTCACTGACTCCTCAACCCTGTGACTCCCCTGTGCTGGGTGCTTGCACATGGACTGTTGCCTTTGGAGTTGGCTTTTTATTTCTGCTTCCAGGCTTGGGGGTGAGGAACGGTATTAGCACTGCGGGATTTGGTGTCCCAGAGTTCTCCATTCAAATTCCGGCAGCACTGCCTACTGGCCGTCTGACCCTGGGTGAGTAACTTCACTTTGCTAGACCTTGTTTCCTTCCCCGTAAGAACTAGTCCTCCTCGGGGTGCCTGGGTGGCTCAGTCGTTAAGCGTCTGCCTTTGGCTCAGGTCATGATCCCAGGGTCCTGGGATCGAGCCTCACATAGGGCTCCCTGCTCAGCAGGAAGCCTGCTTTTCCCTCTCCCACTCCCCCTGCTTGTGTTCCCTCTCTCGCTGTGTCGCCCTCTGTCAAATAAATAAATAAAATCTTAAAAAAAACAAAAGCATAAAAACTAGTCCTCCTTCGCGGGGTTGTGGGGAGGCTCAGATAACCTTATACACGGTGCCAGCTCAATGCAGTTCTCGGTGTGCACTGAGCGCTCAGATGGTAGCACTTGCTATTCCCACTCCTTTTTGGGGTCCACTTGTTCTTTTTTTTTTTTAAGTTGTATTTAATCTCTACACCCAATGTGGGGCTCGAACTTACAACTCCAAGATCGAGTTGGATGCTCTGCGGACGGAGCCAGCCAGGTGCCCCTGGTCCACTTGATTTAATAAGGATGTCGGAATGTGCTGTCCACATAATCATTTTAACATGCTGTCCAAATGCAGTGGGCTAAAAATTATGCTGGAAGCCATACCCTAACTACCTCTGGCTGGCGGTAAATGACCTGTTCACACCCATGGCACACGTGAGCGTGCACTCACCTGGACACGGGCAGGGACCTGCGCCAGGCTCCCCTCGGCCATGTCACACCCGCAGGCATCCCGGGCTTCAGCTGTCGAGTGGTGGAGCAGGTGTTTTCTAGGGCTTCTGCAGGTGCAGTGCCAGAGATGAAGGGTCTTCTAATTAAGCTTCCGGCAATGAAGAGGCCCTCGTTGTCTATCCACAGAGCTGGCTCATTCTAAAGGGAGACCTTTGAGGAAGCAGGAGAGGGCTCAGGCGGGGGTAGAGCCTTCCGACTGGGCAGACCACTATTGCCCAGCAGGACTGTGCTCTGGCAGGTCCCAAAGAGGTTGTCAAAACTCCCTCTGAGCTGGGAGAGGAATACAGGGAACACAGTGTTTCCTGACAACCAGCCACTGTGTGGGTCCCATTCCCAGATTCCCTCCTTGGAGCTGGTTCCTATGCTTCCCCTTCTTGTCCACTACCCTTAACCCGGGGATGGGGCTGAGGGAGAGGCTTGGCGAGCACGCCTGCTGTAGTGTCTATCAGCATGTGCTGGCTCATACTGGAAGTCCCCATGTGCCCTCGGATGCTGCCCAGGACCTGTTCAGCGATTGTGCACTGATTAGCAGACCATGTACCGTTTAACTGGGCTGGCTTCCCCAAGTTTGAGTGGGGAAACTCAACACTGGATTTGGTCCTGGATTACTAGTGTTGGTTGGGCTGATGACTTAATGTTTTCTTCCATGCTGGGGTGTCGGGCGGGGCGGGCTTCTGTGCAGAGAACGCTGCAGAAAAATTAACCTCATAGGCTGACCTGAAATTGCCTTGGCCACACTGACAGTTATACTGGAGCTGACTACAAAGGCAAAACCTTGTTGCCTTGTGAACCTGGCCCTGTTGCTATGGGAACCAGGGTTCTGCTATCCCTCTAGCTTCTTGGAGTTAGGAAGTGTCCCCTGGGAGCAGAGGGGCCAAGCCAGACAGGGGTGCGGGTAAGGAGGCAGAAAACGGGGGATTTGGGAGGTGAAGTAAGGAGATAGGTTGGGAAAATCCCACTGAAGTGGGGACTGGGTCCCCGTTCTTAGCTGGGCTCGGAACCGAGCCCTCAGGAACCCTTCCTTCTAGAAACACTCCCTGCCCTCGGGCTTCAGAGCAGGCAGTGACCAGGGCAGTGTCTTGGTATTCCCTTAGCTGGAATCCTTGGTATTCCTTTAGCTGAAATCCTTAAGAGGAAAATCCTAGCAGAATGGGGTCCTGGCTGACTTCCACCCTCACATAAGCCTCTGGCAATGCAGACCTACAGGAGGACTCGAGCCAGTTCTATTCTGACTTGTACTAATTTGGACCTCACTGTGCCCCGTTCCCTTCCATGAGAAATGGCATGAATGATGATAGGACTCTTCCCATTTATCTATAAGGCTCTTGTGGAGGTGAAAATACCTTATAAACTTTGCCACCTTCAGGAGGCTTGGTGACTCTCCACCTCAGGAAACCCTGGTCGGTGGTGACTTCTGCCCCTGCTGTGAATCTGGGTGCCTAATCTGGAGATCCAGGCTGGGCCTGATGCCTCTCTCATTCTGCGCTCCTGTCTCTCCTCCGTATTTTCGTGGGCCAGCTTCCCTGCCCCCACCTAAACTCTCAGCTCGGTCTGAGGGGGGACCATAGCTGCAGAAATGCATGAGATGGGTTCCCTCCCCCTCCTCGCCACCCCCAGCTCTCCTGCCCTGTGCCCTTTCTGGGCTAGCACCAAAACTGATCCCTAGTAGGAATACAATCATTTTTACTTACATAGATAGCATTTTAAAATCTAACCAATATTTATCATCTCAATATCTCTGGCTTCCATCTGTTTTGAGGAGGCCTCCCAGGAGAGGACCCTGAGACAAGGATTCCAGGGCAGGTGGTGTTTGTAGGAGGTGACACCAGGAAGCACCAGGAGGGGAGGGGAAGTGGGTTAGGGAGGGGAGGGTAGGTCGTAAAGGGTGTGTGGTCGGGAAAGTTAGCACCATGGGAACTCTGGGGGCTGGTGTAGAACACACCTCAGTGTTACCCCACCCAGGGAACAAGGGAGCCAGGGTAGACCTCTCTCAATAACCCCCGATGCTGGAGGTCATCGAGAGGTTGTGAGTACTGGTTGACCCCAGAGCTGGACCCAGGTGGGAGGTTCCACATGCCCTCTCCATTCTTGGAATGTACATTCTACCTATCCTTCGCACAGTGGGAGCCGTTTTCAAGGACATAGCCTGGAGGGAGCAATGTGGTGTTGAGACCATCTGGATGGCATAAGTGATTGAGCCCCATCAAGACCTCTCTGTATACCATTAAGATTCTGGCAGGCAGGTGCTGACCCTGTGGCCACCCAAGATAAGCCTGCTGAGTAAGTGCCCTTGCTTTTTGAACCTGTCACCTACCCACCTGGAGTGGCCTCTTTTCTTGGTCTCTTCCTGCCCTCTGTTTATAGGGGGCCAGTTTAGATTTCATTTGGGGAGCTCCTTAGTTATCAAACCAACAGGTCGAGGGCTCTCAGGGACTTTAAGTCCCTGGATGAGGCTGTAGTTCATAAACGTAACTATCAGAAGCACGTGGTAGTGGTACTGGTGGTGGGGAGTGTGTGTTAAACATTCAGTCCCTGGGTGGCCCAGTTGGTTAAGCGTCTGCCTTTGGCTCAGGTCATGGTCCCAGGGTCCTGGGATCGAGCCCCGTGTTGGGTTCCCTGCTTAGCGGGGAGCCTGCTTCTCCCTCTCCACCTATCTTCTACTCGCGCTCTGTCTCACTATTTCAAATAAATAAAATCTTTAAAAAAATTCAGATTCAGACTTCAACTTGGAAGAGTTCTAGCTTGGTAGGCATTTTAGCCTAGATGATTTACAAATAGGGCTTACTCAATGCCCAATTCAAACAAAAAATGTTACAAAGCATCTAACTTTAAACAAAATAACTTTCTAGGGAAACTTCCAAGGTAAGTTGGTTTCAAAAAATGTCAATATGTTGACTTTTATCGGTTAGCTTTTACTATGTAACAAAGCACCCAAAACTTCAGTGTCTCGAATCAACAGCTATTTACTTAGCTCGCAATTAGCAGGGATGCAAGGCCCAAGTGGGCATTTCTTCTGGTCTCTGCTGGGCTCAGTCCTGTGTCTGGGGTGGTCTGCCTGCCAGGTTGGTGGGGAGCTGGTTAATGCAAAATGACTTCAGCTGGGATGGCTTGTCTTGTTTGACATGGTCTTTCATCTCCCAGCAGTTTCCTCCTGTGGTGTTACCTTAGGAAACTGTGGTCTAACACTGCAACCAGGATACAGGCACTGATCTGGTCAAGATCATTGCTTCCGATTTTTGGTCATTATGAGTAAAACCTCCATAAACACTTGTATATAGATGCTTGTGTGAATGTCAAGCTTTCATTTCTCTTGGATAAGTGCCCAGGAGCATAATACCTGAGTTGTATGGCACTGCCACGTTTAGATTTTTTTTTTTTTTTAAGAGAAACTGCTAAATTGTTTTCCAGAGTGGCCAGATCATTTTACATTCCCATCAGCAGTATATGCATGATCCTGTTTCTTTACATCCTCCCTGGAATCTGGTGGTGTCACTTAAAAAAAATTGAGTCATTCCAATAGATGTGTAGTGATATTTTAATTTGTTTCCCTAGTGGCTAATAATGTTAAACATCTTTTTATGTGCAACTATATATCTTCTAAGTGAAATGTCTCATGTCCTCTGCCCATTTTCTAATGGTATTGCCTTTTTTCCCTCCTTACTGTCAATTTTGAAAGAATTCTTTATATGTATTTTAGATACCAGTCTCCGATATGTGTTTTGCAAATATTTTCTCCCATTCTCTAACCTGTGTTTTAATCCTCTTCACTTGGTCTTGCACAGAGCAGAAGCATTTAATTTCAATGAAGTCCAGTCTATCAATATTTCGTTTTTATGGATCATGCTTTTGAGGTCAGGTCTAAGAACTCTGCCTACTTGTGGATTCAGAAGATATTCTTCTATAAAAATTTTTTAGCTTTATGTTTTCTGTTAAATAAGTCTGTTCTCCATCTTAAGTTAATTTTCATCTGAGTTGTGAGAATTAGGTCAAGATTCATTTTTCTTTTGTCTATGAATGCTCAATTGCTCCAGAATACTTTGTTGGAAGGCTTTATTTTTTTTCCCATTGAATTGCACTTTGTCAAAAATCAGTTGGGCTTATTTGTGTGGGTCTGTTTGGGGCTTCCTTGTTCTAATATTTGATCTGTTTCATTTACCCTTCTGCCAATTCTATACTGTAGTGATGAATGTAACTATATAATATGTCTTGAAATTGCATACGAGTTCATCCCACTTTAGTCTTTTTCAAAATGTTTTAGTTATTATGCCTTTGCATTTTCATATAAATTTTAGAATACTCTTATCTCTATATACACAAAAGGTCTTGATGGGATTTTGATAGTAACTGCATTAAACCTGTATATCAGTTTGAGGACAATTAAGTTTCACTTTTTTTTAAAGATTTATTTATTTGAGAGAGCGAGAATGAGAGAGAGAGAGTACATGAGATGGGGGAGGGCCAGAGGGAGAAGCAGGCTCCTCGCCGAGCAGGGAGCTCAATGCGGGACTCGATCCCGGGACTCCAGGATCATGACCTGAGCCGAAGGCAGTCGCCCAACCAACTGAGCCACCCAGGCGCCCGAGGACAATTCAGTTTTACAGTGTTGAATATTCCAACCCAACATGTGTTTTTCCATTTATTTAGATCTTTGATTTCCTTCACAGAGGTTTGTAGTTTTGTTTTGTTTTTTAAAGATTCTTAGTTTTTATTTATTCATGAGAGACAGAAAGGCAGAGGCAGAGGAAGAAGCACGCTCCCCACGGAGCAGGGAGCCCAATGCGGGACTCGATCCCAGGACCCTAGGACCATGACCCGAGCTGAAGGCAGACGCCCAACCGACTGAGCCACCCAGGCGCCCCAGGGGTTTGTGGTTTTTATTATACAAGTCCTGTTCATGATTTTACAATTTTTCCTTCAACTATCAAACATAATTAGAAAGCTCAAGAGAAGGAAAGTCTATTGTAATTACCCACATTCTTCTTTGCTGATGTTCCAAGGTTCCCTTTTTAAATCATTTCATTTCTATTTCTAGAACTTTCCTTAGCTGTTCTTTTTGGGTGGGTCTGCTGGTGAGAAATTCTTAGTTTTCCTTCATCTGAAAAGTCTTGATTTCTCCTTCATTCTTAAAGTATGTTTTCACTGGATAAGACATCTTTCAGAGCTTAAAAGATGTGCCACTTTCTTCTGGCTTCCATTGTTTCTAATGAGAAATCCACCATCATTCAAGTTGTTCAGGATTTGCTCAACTTCTTGAATCTGCACGGTTTTGTCTTTTGCCATATTTGGAAAGTTTTCAGCTGTTATTTCTTTGAGTACTTTTTTGGCCTTGCTCTTTATCCTCTCTTTTCTGGACTCAACACAAATGTTAGATCTTGTGTTAAAGTACCCAAAGTCTCTGAGCCCTCCATTTTTTTTCTCAGCTATTTGTCTCTCTGTCGTCCAGATTGGGTAATTTCTACTTTTATGCTTTTCAGTCCACTAATTCTCTTTCTTCCTTCTATTCTGTTGAGACCACCTACTGAGTTGTTAAAACTTCAGTTATTTTATTTAGTTCTAAAACCTCCATTCAGTTCATCTTTATTTCTTTTATTTTTTTTCTAAGACTTTTATTTTTCCATTTGTTTCATATCTGTTCATAATTGCTCATAGAAACATTTTTATTATGGTTACTTTAAAATTCTTTTTGGATAATTCTGGGGTGCCTGGGTGGCTCAGTCAGTAAAGCATCCAACTCTTGATTTCAGCTCAGGTCATGATCTCAGGGTCCTGGGATCGAGCCCTGAGTTGGGCTCCCTGCTCAGCGGGGAGTCAGCTTGAGGATTCTCTCTCTCCATCTGCATTTCCCCCTGCTTGCATGTTCACACACACACTCTCTTTAAAAAGAAACAAATAAATCTTAAAATTCTTATTGGATAATTCTTCTACCTCTTATTGTTGGCATCTATCAGTTGTCTTTTTTTCATTTAGATACTTGGTTCTTGTTATGATTTACTTTGTATTGAAACCAGGACATTTTGGGTATTAGGAGACTCTGGATCTTCTCTGGATCTTATTTAACTCTGTTTTAGCTGACTTTTTCTGATATCTTTCCATTAAGGGGTGGAGGGATGCTGCCTTATTAATAGTAAGTGGGGGGTCGACATCTAGGTTCCTACTTAGACTTTGTTGACACCTGACTTCTTCTCCAATATTCCTTTGATCATGAAAGTTCCGAGGCCAATCTGGATTTTAAGAGTAAAAGAGTAGACTCTACCTCCTGATGGTAGAGCTTGAGAGTCATTGAAAAAGGACATGGACACGGGGCGGGGGGAATAATTGTGGTCACTTGCTTTAATGATTATGGCTATTAGTAGATACTATTGGGAAGCAGCTACCAAAAGAATGGCTTTGGTTTGGGAATCACTTAAGTTATTTCTTTTGTCAATGACTTCATAGCAGGGACAGTTATACAATAAATACGTAGTATGTGACAACAAAACCATGTTATCAATTTATAAGAGAATGTTTATCTTTGTTTTTTTTGCCCTCTGTAGCTGGTAGATCTATGTTGAATTACTATATCTATATTGAATTACTAAAATACAAGTTAAAGAGAAAGATGGCTAGAACATTTCCTGTTTTGTTCCCCCACTGAAAATTATAATCTTAGCTGTCCAGACTCTTTTTATCGACCCTGACTCTCACATGGTATTAGGGACTGCTTCTACATGAGCTTAAATAACCAGGGATGAATCCTGATCTTATGTAACCAATGACCAATTTCTGTCTACAGAAGAAAACCAGATTTCTCTAGAAGGTTGTCTTACCAATAGTAGAATAGGGAGGCTCAGTGATTATGTCTCCTAGAATATTGGCTGCAAAGATGAGAGGGGGCCCGTCCCTGCAAGATGATAAAAGTAAAGCAGATTGGTAAGAGTTAGATTTTCTAACCAAAGCAGTCTCAAATGGTTCTGGAAGTAAGAGAGATTCTGCACGAATTTTTCACCACTTGAGCTTTTAAATATATTTTATTTTTGAAGGAATGTCATGAGGAGACAGGCAGCAAGAAGACCTGGGTCAGAAGTTCAAGGCATTTGACTTTGTTTTTAAAGAAAACATGAGCCACTGTTTCAGCTTTCAAGTTTCCTTGCATTGGGATCCTCGCTTGGGTCCTGCGACCCAGCTTCCTCACTGTGGCTCTTAGGGGCCCCTGTGATTTTTTTTTTTCTCTCTCTCTAGGTCTACCTCTCATCTCTTCCCTGTACACATGCACTTCACGAATGTTTTCTTATACCTTGGAATGTTCTTCCCCTACTTGTCTCCTTTGCTAAATATTACTTTCAAGACTCAGTTCATGAGTCACACCCTGATGCAGCCTTACCCATTGTGTAGAATTAACCCCCTTGTTCTTTGCATCCCTCTGATCTTCCATGGTTTCTCATAGAAGATGGTATACATTCCCATTTCATTGCCCATGGCCCCTTTTATAAAGTGAACACTTCTAGGGTAAGGATGGGGTCCTCTCCATGGGCCTAACACAGTGATGGCCACATGATTATCAACTAGCCAGGGATCTCTTGGCCTTGATACGGTTTTTCTCTGTGGCAGATCTGGACCCTCCACTGCACAGCATCTGGGAACTGCTCATTGCAGGTCCTACTCCATCCTGGGCTTCACAGCCAACCTTCCTTCCACCCCAATCTGTGTTCCAAGAGGGGACATGTGCCTTTTAACTTGTAGCAAAGTCCCGCACACATTCTTAATTACATTTTCCAGATCGATTCCTGACAGTGGAATTACTGGTTCAAAGTGTATGTTGAATTTTACAGCTTTTGAAATGTATTGTCAGATTGCCCTCCAGAAAAGTTATTCACTCCTTTCATTTCCTTGAACACTTGCCATCACTCAGTGTTATCATTAAGGGAAAAAAACCTTTTCCAATTTGGTAGGCAAAGCAATGTTCTCTTATTTTTATGCACTAAATTTTCATTAGCAGGATTTCCCAGAGGATCAACAGACATTTATGTATATGCCTTCTCCCCTCCTCCTGATTTTTCCTGGACATCTCAGAGTTCCGTGGGGCAGCTGAAGATTGGCTTTCATACCAAGTTCAGTCTGTGTGTCCAGTTCTGTTTTAACCCTCCACTCAATCACAAATTGTCATGCACTGTTGGAGGGATCTCTTACCCTGTGTTTGTGGTTTTCTTAGGGATACTGGGAATTCCTGCAACCATCATGTACCTAGCCTGCTCTGGGCTGAGTTCTCTTGTCTTGTTTGGTATTAGAAGGAAATTAGAAGTGGCCTCCATAGGTGGTGAACAGAGCAATAACTGGGAAAACAAGTGAGATCAATATCTAATCCTGTGCAGCCAGCCAACCCTTTCAAAGCCTTATCTGTATTGATTTCTGTGGGCGACACTTCCCTTTCTTGGGTAATCAGTCCCTTTGCTCAGCAGGTGAACCAGTGAGCAGTACTTCCTGCTTTTGTAGGAGCAAGGATGGCTGCTTAACTTTGAGCTGCTGGAGGGAGGGAGACCAGGGTGGTCTCCTGTGGACTAACTTCTGTTCAGTGGCCTGGGTGACATGGATATTTATCTGGTCTCATCCTTGTTCTAGAATGAAAGCTCACAAGTCCCGGGGGGAGGAAGGTATGTCAGAGGGATGTGGCTTAGCAGGAACATGGTGGGCAAAAGTTCAGTAAGTTCAGTGGAAGAGAATGAACTTGATTATGTGCCCACTGGCACTTCCAGTGAAATCAGCATTATGCCTTTCATTCCACAGATGAAGAACGTGGTTCAGGGAAGACTGGTTACTTACCCCAAGTCACACAACTGGTCATGTCAAAATCTGAACCCAGATCTGGAGGACACTAAAGTTACTGCCCAACCCTGTATCCTACACTCTTAATCTGAGGACTTAAAATCTAATGTCATGTCAAAACCTCCCTGGATGAAAATCTTTCAGGGGCATTGACAAGACACCAGCGATTTTTAAGTTTGGGGGAAGGGGACATGTCATCAAATATCTGAAGGACTGTGATAGGAAAGAGAAATTAGATTTTTGTTGTCCCATCAAAGGGCAAAAGTAGGAGGAGAGTGGAATTTACAGGGAGGCAGATAATGCCTTCACAGAAGGAAACGCTTTCTAAGCAGCTGTAGATTTTTTAATTTCAAGTTAGTTAACATAGTGTATTATTAGTTTCAGTGGTAGAATTTAGTGATTCATTAGTTGCATGTAACACCCAGTGCTCGTTACATCACGTGCCCTCCTTAATGCCCATCACCCAATTACCCCATCCCCCACCCACCTCCCCTTCAGCAACCTTCAGTTCCCTAGAGTTAAGAGTCTCTTATGGTTTGCATCCCTCTGTTTTCATCTTATTTTATTTTTCCTTCCCTTCCCTTGTGTTCATGTTTTGTTTCTTAAATTCCACATAGGGTAAAATCATATGGTATTTGTTTTTCTCTGACTTAATTTAGCTTAGCATAATACCCTCTAGTTCCATCCATGTTGTTGCAAATGGCAAGATTCCATTCTTTTGTTGGCTGAGTAATATTCCATCATCTCACTATCTATCTATATATACGTGTGTGTGTGTGTGTGTACAGGCATAGCTTTTAAACAAAGGAATGGGTGTCCTAAATGCTCCCCTAACATGGAGGTATGTTTTTGCAGAACTCTGTATTTTTGACTATGATGTTCCTTTATCCTGGAGTGCCTGGTGAACATCTACTCATCCTTTAAGATTCAGTGCAAATGCCATCCATCCATCCTCTGTCTGTCCATCCACCCGTCTCTCCAAAAGTACTCACTGAATGCCTACTATGTGCCAGGGAATGTGTTAGAAACTGGGGATCCATGATGGAAACAGACCCAGTCCCTGGACTCATGGAATTTATGTTGTACAGTAAATCTCTCAGTGGCTTTGTAGGACACCTGCCTATGTGGGACCTCTCAGTTAAGCCTCCTCTGTGCTCCCACTTCCAACTGTGTGAGGGTTCCTCTGGCAGCTAGAATCTACTCCACTGGCAAAGCTCAGCAGCCCAGAAGAGCCAGAGAATTAACCCCCTCTGGGAGCACCCCTTAACTGCTGCCTAATGGGAGTTTGTATATTAAATACTCGGAATCCCTCATCCCCCAAGTGTGTTCTACATTGACTCCCAGAGTTCCCTACTATGATTAAGATCTAGTTGCCCACTGTGAAACTGGTTGATAATACACCTGACATTGGTTGCCCCCCCGCCCCCCCACTGCCCCGGTCTCACTTTCCCACTTCCCCATTGGAGTTTCCTGAGATCACCTCCTTGCCCTTGCATCTTCTCAGCGTCTACTTCTGGGAAAACATAGATGCTGTTGAGGGGTTATAGTGGTTAGGAGGAAAAGAATCACCTTAGAATAACCATATTGATAGAGGCAGTGGTCATTGCACACAAGGCATGTATGTGGTACAAGATTTTGTGGAGGTGATGATGTATTTGGTATTTCAGTTTAGTTAGAAAATGTGTGTGCACTGATGGTTTTCCTTTTCCCTTGATACCACAAAGAGAGAGCAAGCCCACCCAAAGAGACAAAGGCAGACAGATCAAGGAATCAACATTTACTTTGGTGTCTGGCTGTCTCCTAGAATGTGAGCTCCGTGGGGGCAGCGATCGTATTTTCTTCACTGCTGTCATTCATGTACTTGCAAAAGACCTTGATTCAGAACAGGCAGCAGCATCATGGAATTGACTTGTAAATTCAAGTACTCTCTTTATGAGTTGCAAATTCCACCACCATATGTAACAAGAACAACCACTGCAACTACCACCACAAAAATCTGTAGGCAAGTTTTCACGGATGATGCACTGTGGTTGGTGCTCTGTGTACATTCTCTGTTATTTTTTTTTTAAAGATTTTATTTATTTATTTGAGACAGAGAGAATGCAAGAGAGAGAGAGAGAGCACATGAGAGGGGGGAGGGTCAGAGGGAGAAGCAGACTCCCTGCCGAGCAGGGAGCCCGATGCGGGACTCCATCCCGGGACTCCAGGATCATGACCTGAGCCGAAGGCAGTCGCTTAACCAACTGAGCCACCCAGGCGCCCCCATTCTCTCAGTTAATATGTCCACTGTCTCTGTGAGGTGGTTCTTACAGCAGATCCTGGTCATGCCCCATCCTCCTTCCCCGGGGCCCACCCGAATTTGCCTGTAGCTCTGATTCCTGTCAGTAAAACTGCTCTCTACCTTAGGTGCCCAAGGGCTTAGACCTGTCACCATGGAAACTTGGCCTACTCCACATAGAAGAGCCTGAAAGTAGAAGTTAAGATCTCGGGGTGGGGGGCAAGGTTTGCCCTCAGCCAGGGAGAGAGTGGACTCAGCAGATAATCTGCCCCAGCTTTTGACCTGTGGGAAGTTTCTGGGGGGTGCATTTTATGCCATTTGTCAGAGCTCCCCTTGTGGGCTGGAACTTTCGTGGCCCACAGTGATAACCTTCTCATGAACACATGCTCAGCTGGCTTTCCTCATCTCAGGCTTTCTCCACTTTCCCACCCTTCACGAAATCACCTGCTTCCAAGTCCTTATGTCATGGTCCACTGTGAGGAGGCCAAGCTAAAATAACCATCATTTTACAATGAAGGAAATGGATATTCACAGGGGTCAAGTGGCTTGATCATGGTTGCTGAGTGAATAAGCGGTAGACCCAAGATTCAAACTCCTATGTTTTCTGAATATGATCATTCAGTTCTATGTTGTATCAAAATAGAGACAGCAATTGCATTCAGTCACAGATAGGTTCCCTTCTTCATTCATAAGCACCCACCGTGTGCCAGGCTCTCCCGTGGGTACTAGAAATAGTGAATAGAGGCTGTGTCCAATTCCCAAGCTGATTAGAGTCTAGCAGGCGAGTGTCTTAGTCACTCAGGCTGCTATAACAAAATACCATAGACTTGGGGGGCTTAAACAATAGACCTTTACTTCACACAGTTCTGGAGGCTGGGAAGTCTGAGGCCAGGGTGCTGGCAGATTCAGTTTCTGTTGAAGGCTCCCTTTCTAGCTTGCAAATGGCTGCCTTCTCACTATGTGCTCACATGGTCTTTCCTCAGCGCATGTGTGCAGAGACAGCACGAGAGAGAGAGTGCTCTCATGTCTTAAAAGGGCAGAAATATTCCAGTTTAATAACTCAAGACCACAGTGGAAAAGTCAATGATATGATTATTAATCAGCTCTCTAAGAGCAATAACTTGGTAATTGTATTTTGATACATTCATTAAGCATTTAAACCTAATTCTTATACACAGTGGGGCCATAACAAGGCAGTGTTAGTTGGTTCATTTTGTATTCAGTTTCCAAAGATGTTAACCGACATTTAATAGTTTGGTAATTGATCTGTGTCATCCTAAATTATTGGTACAACCTTCAGTGGGGAAAGGGAAAGTATTTCTGGAAGCCCAGTGCACCCTCAGTGTTTAATTTCTGTCCCTTATGGATAGAAATTAGGTCACTCTAAATTGTCACAAACAGTCTAGGGAAATATCTGCACTCTCACCTTTTCATGAAATAGCATCGAAGGTCTCGGGGGGTAGCTCACTGGTCCTCACAACAGCTCTTTTGGTTATTATACAGTATTTGTCATTTTCCTTCTTTCTTGTCTCTGCTCACTGATGTCCCCATCATCACTTATGATGCCCAAAGATAACAGACATCATGGCATCAAAGCCCCGCTTGCTGCTGCCCACTGATGCGTTGTTGGTGCTTAAACCTGGGGACTGAGGCATAGAGCCAGAGCCTGCCTCCTCCGGCTGTCAGTGTAGCTGATGACTTGTCCCCTCCATGCCCCTGTCTCTCCCAGGAGTCTTGTCTGCCTGCTCCTGACTGACAAGGCAAGCTCCCACAGGGGGAATGCTTTTCTATTTGAAGAGCGGACTCCACGTGTCTCTTCATCTGTAAGGTGGGGATACTGGTAGGTTCGATCTTAAGGGCTGTATACAGCAGACACTGTGTTCCGCCCACATCTCTCTGGCTCATTTCTGTGCATGTTGGCCTCACTTTTCATAGCCAGCACCTGCATTTCTTTTCCTGGGGGCTCTCTGATGCTGCCAAAGACATAAGCATGGCTGCTTGAAATGCCAAGGAATGAAAGTTCCCTGAGAACAGCTTTCAGCTGGTGACTAAAGGGAGTAGTAGTATAAATATCCCAGCTCCTTCACTCTTTGAATGGGTAGCTGACGTGCCTAATCTAGACAGTACCCTGGAGCTCCCTGCTGATAATGAAATCCAGTTCTGCATGGTGGTAACTGTGACAGCACATCCTTTTCTGACTTCCGACCTCTCTGTCTCATTTCTCCACCCGCTACCAGTGTTTCTTGCAATCACCTCTTAAATAAACACTTGCACTGGAAATTTTGCCTCCGGTTCTGCTTGTGCAGGAACCCAAAGTAAGACCCAGAGTTGTCATAAAGATCAAATAACCTATGCGCGCATACCTTGTTGCACAGTGCATGGACATACTTGTCGCCCTGTACATATTCTGTTGAATAAGTATATGGAAATCTTCCGGTTTTATCTGTTACTATTTCTTTGAGCCTAGTTCTGTACTTTTGTGGTTCCTGAATTCAACCTCCCCCTTACCTCACCTTATTTAAGAACAATTTCCATAATTAAATAATTCAGAACCCACTCATTCCTTGTTTTCTACTGATAAAAGTTTGATTTTCAAAAGGCAATGTCCTATGGTTCATGTGAGGGATCTCTAACAGAAACATTAATGCATCTAACCTGGCATGTCCCCCAATTAACGTACAGTGTCCACATCCCAGGAACAGCCGCACTGAAGAAATGACTTTGGGTCATCCCCTCACGTCTGGCCTTGGCTCCTATTTGCACAAGGATCCAATCAGCACATGGTTGTTCTGACTGTCTTAGGATGACCGCCACATTGCCATGGGCCTTTAAATGCCTTACAACTGGACTTTGATCTTTTAAGTATGTCATGAGTCCAAATTGATGATCCATAGGCTAACAGTGGGTGGCAGATATATTTTGTTTTGGTGTAAAGAGTGTAATAAAAATTAAGTCAGCCTTTAAAAAGTGGGATTATTTCATTAAACATTTTGATTTATGGCTTCTCTTGAAAATATGGGAACATCTAGTAAACTTGGGCCTGAATTTCCGTGTGGCAACAATCAGCTAGTGTTAAGTAGGCACCGTTTCTTCTCAGTGGGGCATCTGGGTGTAAGCTCTTCAGTCTGCTATGGTCACTACCTACCCCCACACCCCCCTTTCAATTACATTAATTGTCTTCATAGTCCTCCTCCTTGGTGACCATGGCTTCTTGGGGTTGAAAGAGAATAGAACTATTTCTACTCCCCCTATATTTTAAGGCACCCCCCCGCCAAAAAAAAAAATCCTACTTGCTAAAACAGGACTGCACATTTCTAGGTCTTAAACGAGGATCACATTAAACGAATTAACACTTAAGCACCCAAAGAATAGAATATAATTGTTCTTCACAACCTAATTATGGAATTAATTCATGGTGCATTACAGGTGGTGGGGCCTGATAATGAGACACAAGATTAAAGCTGTATGATATTTGTCAGTTTGCGACTGGATGTGTAACAGTCAATAGAAGAGAATGCAGAAGTCTGCGTGAGGCCTTTTGGAAATGGCGAGCGGGGGGTGGTGCTGGGAAAAATGGCCCTCTTGTCTTGCCCCATAATAGTTTTTGCTCTAAACATCTGGTTTGCAGTCACTAATTTAATGTCGCTATTCTTTGCCTTTAATTCTGGAATACCTCCCACTCTCCTTGGTCCCTTGGATACATCTGGTATAAAAATCACTTTGGATAGAGTTATTGTTAACTGCCTAAAAAAAGGGGAGGGGTCTCTGAATGTATCTGTTAGAAGATCACATGTTCCTGCTCTTTGGGTGGAAAGATGTTATATGTAATTTTCCCTCTGAGCAGCTGCATCCTGAATAATGCACAAAGGTTTGGTCTAGTCAGGAATGTTAAACACTTGTTTATCTCTCTTTCTGTTCCCCACAGCCACGGGGGATCGAGACAAGAACAAATACTCTGCTTTAGGAAATAAAATCCACTTAGATTAGTGTAAAATTCTTGAACGTCAGGGGGTCTCAGTAAAACTGTATTTTCTGTTTATCCATACCCTTTTTCAACCCTGAACCTGATCCTAAAATATACAATGCTGATGATCTTTAAACACAGTAGTTCTCAGCAAATGCCATTGTGTTCTGGGTAGAAGTGATTGGATCCTGCACACGGATTAGGTATGCCGTGCTTCTCTCTCTCTTAATTTTACATTCCATGGCAATTTGGCTCCCAAATCATGAGCACACTGTCAGATTTAGTGACCTCATTTCTCATCCATGACAGCCTTAATGACACTCAAATATATCATTTACTTTTCCCCCATTCCAAAATATACCAACATTGTATACCATCATTCACCGAACTTGACTTATACGCTATTTTTTTTTTTAATCATTGTTGTTCTGTCTAGACAAGGTTGATAATTCAACTGGGACTTATATCCACAGGAACTCAATAATTATCAAATTTGGATGAAATGTGAATTCCCAACTTGGTATTTTCCTATTTTAGTACTGGCCAGTTTTTCTGAAATTGGTGACTTTTATTTTTTTTAAAGATAGGACAGATTTTAGATCCAATTTAACTTTTAATTTATCAGCATACTGTTCAAAGGAAATGAATGTCATTTCCATGTTTGAATTCATTCCTAATATCCTGGAGTGTGGATTTAAACAGTGGGCAAATACAGCACTAATAAAAACAACAATTTTCCCTCAGCTCTGTGCTTGGCTTTAGCTTTGTGAAGGGACCACAGATGTTGCCGGTCTTTGCCTCACATCTGGGTTAGCTGTCCCAAGAACAAGGGCATGAGTGAGGTCCTGTGGTTCTGGGCACATCTGGCAAATTCCATTTCTTCCCCTTCTTTCTCTAGTCTCTCTTTGAACCAAACTCTTGTGTCTTCATTCTCTTTCCTTTATGGGGAGCTTTTCTGTTCCTTCATGCTGCTGCTGCTTTTTTTTTTTTTAAGATTTTATTTATTTATTTGACAGAGTGGGAGGGAGAGAATATGCACGCAGCAGAGGGAGAGGGAGTAGCAGGCTCCCTGCTTAGCAGGGAGCCTGATGTGGGACTGATCCCAGGTTCCCGGGATCATGACCTGAGCCAAAGGCAGATGCTTAACTGATTGAGCCACCCAGGTACTCTGTTCCTTCATGCTTCTTGTGAAACCACCAAACCATACAGAAAAATAAGCACAGGAAAAAAATCAAATTCCTTTCTAATACTCCCTCTCCCTCTGCCCCCCTAACTTTTCTCACTAGAGGAAACCATGGTTAGTAATTTTATATGTAAATTTCCAATCAAAGGACATAGCCTCCATCCTCCCTTACCATGTTCCATTTAGATGCTGCCAACTCTTAGCAAGTTGGAAAGTGATGCAGATATAAAAGTCAAAAGATCAATTATTTGGTGTGTGGGTAACCAATCCACTGTTGAGATGATCTAGATCCTGCTTAAATGTATGGTGAATGTTGTTTTATCTTTTTATTTTTTTAAGATTTTTAAAGCTTTTATTTATTTGAGAGAGAGATTGCGAGAGCAGGAACACAAGCAGGGGACGTGGGAGAGGGAGAAGCAGGCTTCCCGCCGAGCAGGGAGCCCGATGCATGTTTCGATCCCAGGACCCGTGACCTGAGCCGAAGGCAGGTGCTTAACGACTGAGCCACCTAGGTGCCCCCATGTTGTTTTATCTTGAGGGATCCATATGCCTGCCACCACAATTCCAAACTTCTATGTTCCTTTTGGGGCTCTCAGTTACAGTACTGCATTCCTCAAGTCATCCTAACTGAGACACAGTTTAGGGCCAATCAGAGCTCTTGTATGTGATTGACAGATGAATGCTGGGAAAAGAAGACATTTTCATTTTAGACTATGGACCAAGTAGGGTTGAGGTTGCCAGCCGTCCTCTTTCCCACCATGAAGGAAGAACCTACTGGAGAAAGAAGGCCAAGCCCTGATGGTCAGATGCCAGAACGACTATAGGATTTTGAATCACATGAGCTAATACATCCCCTTTATTTTAATGTAAGCCAGGGTGAGCTAGATTTTTGTCACTTGCGATTGAAATTGTCCTGATGCATGTGCTAAGTGTGTCATGTTTCTTGCAAACATCTAATAGTGAGAGCTACCCAAATATGTTAATGAGACTGAAGTGTCTACACACAAAAATGTGGCTTTGTGGGTGCAGCTTCTGTATAAAATGGAGCTGTGAAAATAGATAATACACCTGGCAAATCTAATCCATGGTATTATGATAGCACATAGAAACATATCCAGCCCAGAGATGTTCTAGAAATATTCCCTGGAGCTGGGGAAAAATGGGAAGCTCTGTAGAGAAGGTAAAATGGGGCTGCAGGTGAGAGCTGGGTTTACTTTAGTGCAGATCAGGAGAGCTGGAGGACGTGGCAGCATTTTTCACTGTTCAGAAGGCTCTGATTTCTTGCGCGGAAAGATTTGGGTAAGATAGGAACAATGTGGGATTAGGGCAGCAGAGAGGAAGCACAGAACAGCATGGGAATACAAGTCTGGGAGAAGACTGCTAAGAGGAGGGACTGGCCAAGGTCACCAGAAGTGTGAGCTATGAAGAAGGTCGACTAGCCATGAGGTTTTAAAAGCATTTAGTTTGGGAGGAGAGGGAGTGGTGGTTGGCTCAGTCTGTAGGCATTAAGGGTACCTATGTGATTTGGGGATGATTAAGTGCTTATGCCTAAAGTTGTAATCTATTGATCCCATGATCCCTGTCCATCTATCCATCCATCCATTTGTCCGTCTGTCCATCCATCCATCTTCCCAACCATTATCCACCCATTCCCAAACATTTATTGAGCTCCTATCATGTGCCATAGCTTGTATTACTTGTGAAGGAGAAGGATGAGAAGATGTTCTTTTTTTTTTTTTTTTTAGTATTTGAGAGAGAGAGAGGGAGAGGGGGAAGCAGACTCCCCGCCGAGCAGGGAGCCCGATGTGGAGTTTGATCCCAGGACCCCAGGATCATGACCTGAGCTGAAGGCAGATGCTTAACCGAAAGAGCCACCCGGGCACCTGGATGAGAAGATATTTTTATCTTTGGGGTACTTCAGTCTAGGGTGGGAAATAGGTATATAAACAGATCATTGCAACACTGTTTGCTAAGTGTAATAATAAAGGCATTTGCAAAATGCCAAGGGAAGGCATGTTGATTGTAAAGATTAAATGAGATTACATGTGTGAAAAGCACTTTGTGAGCTATTTAAATATTAGTCATGATTATAATCTTCATAACTCTAGGAGAAAGGCTTGGATTATTATCCCCTTAAATTTTTTTGTGTGTCATAAAAGCTGCCTGAGTACTACAAGTTACAAAACAGAGAAAATAAGAACTCACCCACGATTCAGTTGCTTTAATGCTGATATTGTTTTACATTTTGCTAAGTTTCATTAGGGTCTTCTCCTAGAATTTTCTTTTTCCACATAGCAGTCATGCTGTATATATCATGATACTGATTTTTCTCGTTAAGTGAAATTACCTACATTTTTCCAGGTCCTTGGGTCACACCCATGGTGGGGGAGTTGACATATCCTGGCTCAGTCCTAGTCCAAATCCCATACTCTTGGTTCCTTGAGTTCCTGGGATGCTCCCAAGAATGGCCCTTTAGGTTCCCTGTCTCCACCATGCTTCTCTCTGCTACTTCAGGCATGGACCTGTGCCTGATAGGCATGTCATTTTCCTCTTTGGTTTCTTGCTGATGAGCAGCTACTCCTTTGTCCTGAGCTCGTCACCACAGTGAAGGGGAAAGTGGAAAGTCACATTGGTGGACCGGTTTGTGACTATAGTAGCTGCCTGAGTAGGAGGGATATCCGTGCTCATCCCACTTCCTCTTCTTTTATTCTCCCTTATAGCCAATCCTGCCAGGCTTTCATGCCCATTGTACCAGCAGTACAACTCTTTGTCAAGGTGACCAACAACCTTCATGTTTCCAAGTCCAATGGCCAATTCTCAGCCATCATCTTACTTGACTCCTCAGCAACATATGACACAGTTGATCACTTTTTCCTTTAAAGTGCTTTCTTTACTTAACTACCAGGACCCCACACTCAGGGTAGCTCCTTCTCAATCCCCTTTGCTGGTTCCTCCTCGTCTTCTTGACCACTAAAGATTGGGCTGCTCCAGCACTCAACCTGTAGACATTTCTCTACCTATACTCACTACTTAGGTGATTTCACCCATTCTCGTGCTTTTATTTTTATTTAGTTAGTTTTTATTTTCTTAAAGATTTTATTTTTAAGCAATCTCTACACCCAATATGGGGCTTGAACTTAAAATCCTAAGATCAAGAGTTGCATGCTCTTTCCTTTTCTTTTTAAATGTCTTTTAAAAGATTTTATTTATTTTTTGACAGAGAGAGAGACAGTGAGAGAGGGAACACAGCAGGGGGAGTGGAAGAGGGACAAGCAGGCTTCCCACGGAGCAGGGAGCCCAATGCGGGGCTTGATCCCAGGACCCTGGGATCATGACCCGAGCCGAAGGCAGACGCTTAATGACTGAGCCACCCAGGCACCTCATATGCTCTTTCCAACTGAGCCAGCCAGGCCCTGCCTCACCCATTCTCTTGGTTTTAAATACAGGCTGATGACTCCTAAATTTATCAATCCAACGGTGATCTCTTCTTTGAGCTGCAGACTCCTATATTCAACTGAATGGTCAACATTTTCACTTGGATGTCTAATAGGCATCTCAAATGTTGCTTGACCAAAGTCCAGCTTATGGTTTTCTCCTCACCCAACCTGCTCCTCCTATAGTCTTCCCCATTTTAGTAAGTGACGTCCATTTTTCTAGTTGCTTTGGATAAAAACCTTGACGTTGTCTTGATGGTCTTTCTTCTATATCCTGCATCTAATCCATCAATAAATCCTGTTGTCTCTCTTTCAAAATGTATCCTGAATCCAACCACTTCGCACTACCTCTGCTTTTATCCCAATCTAAGCCCTGAGCATCTGTCACTGGGTCATTGCAACAGCCTCTTAACTGGTTTCCCTACTTCAGTCCTTGTCCCTCTGCAGCCCATTTTCAATATGGCAGCTCAGGTGATTACTTTCCAGTTTTTATTTTAATAAAGATTTTATTTATTTATTTGACAGACATCAAGAGAAGGAACACAAGCAGGGGGAGTGGGAAAGTGAGAAAGCAGGCCTCCCTCTGAGCAGGGATCCCGATGTGGGGCTCGATCCCAGAACCCCAGGATCATGACCTGAGCCGAGGGCAGATGCTTAACAACTGAGCCACCCAGGCGATCCCCCCCCTTTTTTTTAATATTTAGGGAGAGAGAGTGCACACGCGGGATATGGAGGGGGGTAGAGGGAGAGGGAAAGAAGCTCAACTAGACTCCCTGCTGAGTTTGGAGCCTGACTGGGGGCTTGATATCATGATCCTGAGATGATGACTTGAGGCGAAACCAAAAGTCAGACGCTTAACTGACTGAGCCATACAGAGCCCTGACTACATTCCCTTTTTAATTTTTAAATTTTTTATTGTTATGTTAATCACCATATATTACATCATTAGTTTTTGATGTAGTGTTCCATGATTCATTGTCTGTGCGTAACACCCAGTTCTCCATGCAGAACGTGCCCTCCTTAATACCCATCACCAGGCTAACCCATTCCCCTACCCTCCTCCCCTCTAGAACCCTCAGTTTCTTTTTCAGAGTCCATCGTCTCTCATGGTTCGTCTCCCCCTCTGACTTACTCCCCTTCATTCTTCCCCTCCTGCTATCTTCTTCTTTTTCTTTTTTCTTAACATATGTTGCATTATTTGTTTCAGAAGTACAGATCTGTGATGCAACAGTCTTGCACAATTCACAGCGCTCACCATAGCACATACCCTCCCCAATGTCTATCACCCAGCCACCC
>NW_027397100.1:5080254-5081053 GCF_003265705.2 Callorhinus ursinus | reverse complement strand
ATCAGTGAGGTCATATGATACATGTCTTTCTCTGATTGACTTATTTCACTCAGCATAACACCCTCCAGTTCCATCCACGTCGTTGCAAATGGCAAGATCTCATTCCTTTTGATGGCTGCATAATATTCCATTGTGTATATATACACCACTTCTTCTTTATCCATTCATCTGATAATGGACATCTTGGCTCTTTCCACAGTTTGGCTATTGTGGACATTGCTGCTACAAACATTGGGGTGCACGTACCCCTTCGGATCCCTACATTTGTATCTTTGGGGTAAATACCCAGTAGTGCAATTGTTGGATCGAATGGTAGCTCTATTTTCAACTGTTTGAGGAACCTCCATACTGTTTTCCAGAGGGGTTGCACCAGCTTGCATTCCCACCAACAGTGTAAGAGGGTTCCCCTTTCTCCACATCCCCGCCAACATCTGTTGTTTCCTGACTTGTTAATTTTAGCCATTCTGACGGGTGTGAGGTGGTATCTCATTGAGGTTTTGATTTGGATTTCCCTGATGCCGAGCGATGTGGAGTACTTTTTCATGTGTCTGTTGGCCATTTGGATGTCTTCTTTGGAAAACTGTTCATGTTTTCTGCCCATTTCTTGATTGGATTTTTGTTCTTTGGGTTTTGAGTTTGATAAGTTCTTTATAGATTTTGGATACTAGCCCTTTATCTGATATGTCCTTTGCAAATATTTTCTCCCATTCTGTTGGTTGTCTTTTGGTTTTGTGGACTGTTTCTTTTGCTGTGCAAAAGCTTTTTATCTTGATGAAATCCCAATAGTTCATTTTTGCCC
>NW_027397100.1:5036251-5079854 GCF_003265705.2 Callorhinus ursinus | reverse complement strand
CCTTCCATTTCTATTTTTTGGAACAGTTTCAGGAGAATAGGTATTAATTCTTCTTGAAATGTCTGATAGAATTCCCCTGGGAAGCCACCTGGCCCTGGGCTTTTGTTTCTTGGGAGATTTTTGATGACTGCTTTAATTTCCTTAGTGGCTGTAGGTCTGTTCAGGTTTTCTATTTCTTCCTGGTTCAATTTTGGTAGTTGATACATCTCTAGGAATGCATCCATTTCTTCCAGGTTATCTAATTTGTTGGCATAGAGTTGCTCATCATATGTTCTTATAATTGTTTGTATTTCTTTGGTGTTGGTTTTGATCTCTCCTCTTTCATTCATGATTTTGTTGATTTGGGTCATTTCTCTTTTCTTTTTGATAAGTCTGGCCAGGGGTTTATCAATCTTGTTAATTCTTTCAAAGAACCAGCTCCTAGGGCACCTGGGTGGCTCAGTTGTTAAGTGTCTGCCTTCGGCTCAGGTCATGGTCTCAAGGTCCTGGGATCAAGTTCCCATATTGGGCTCCCTGCTCTGCGGGAGGCCTACTTCTCGCTCTCCCACTCCCCCTGCTTGTGTTCCTGCTCTCGCTGTGTCTCTCTCTGTCAAATAAATAAATAAAATCTTTAAAAAGAAAAAGGAACCAGCTCCTAGTTTTGTTGATCTATTCTACTGTTCTTTTGGTATCTATTTCATTGATTTCTGCTCTGATCTTTATTATTTGTCTTCTCCTCCTGGGTTTAGGCTTTATTTGCTGTTCTTTCTCCTTTAGGTGTTTGTTTTTTGTATTTGAGACGTTTCTTGTTTCTTGAGAAAGGCTTGTATTGCTACATACTTTCCTCTCAGGACCGCCTTTGCTATGTCCTAAAGATTTTGAACAGTTGTGTTTTCACTTTTATTTGTTTCCATGAATTTTTTAAATTCTTCTTTAATTTCCTGGTTGACCCATTCATTCTTTAGTAGGATGCTCTTTAGCCTCCATGTATTTGAATTTTTTCCGACTTCTTGTGATTGAGTTCTAGTTTCAAAGCATTGTGGTCTGAAAATATGCAGGGAATGATCCCAGTCTTTTGGTACCAGTTGAGACCTGATTTGTGACCTAGGATATCATCTCTTCTGGAGAATGTTCCATGGGCACTAGAGAAGAATGTGTATTCTGTTGCTGTGGGAGGGAATGTTCTGAATATGTCTATGAAGTCCATTTTGTCCAGTGTGTCATTTAAAGTCTTTATTTCCTTGTTGATCTTTTGCTTAGATGATCTGTCCATTTCAGTGAGGGGGTGTTAAAGTCCCTTACTATTATTGTACTATTGTCGATGTGTTTCTTTGCTTTTGTTATTAATTGGCTTATATAATTGGCTGCTCCCATGTTAGGGGCTTAGATATTTATAATTTTTAGATCTTCTTGTTGGATAGACCCTTTAAGTAGGATATAGTGTCCTTCTTCATCTGTTATTATATTCTTTGGTTTAAAATCTAATTTGTCTAAGATTTGCCACCCCAGCTTTCTTTTGATGTCCATTAGCATGGTAAATGATTTTCCATCCCTTCACTTTCAATCTGGAGGTGTCTTTGGGTCTAAAATGAGTCTCTTGCAGGCAGCATATTTATGGGTCTTGTTCTTTTTTATTTTTTTAAAGATTTTATTTATTTATTTGACAGAGAACTATAGAGCACAAGTAGGCAGGGCAGCAGGCCAAGGAAGAAGGAGAAGCAGGCTCTCTGCTAAGCAGGGAGCCTGAAGCGGGGCTCGAACCCAGGACCTTGGGATCATGAACTGAGCCAGAAGCAAACACGTAACCGACTGAGCTGCCCAGGTGCCCCAATGGGTCTTTTTTTTATCCAATCTGATACTCTTTGTCTTTTGATTGGGGCATTTAGCCCATTTACATTCAGGGTAAGTATTGAAAATAGGAATTTAGTGCCATTGTATTGCCTGTAAGGTGACTATTATTGTATATTCTCTCTATTCTTTTCTGTTCTATGTTACTTTTATGCTCTCTGTTTGCTTAGAGGACCCCTTTCAATATTTTTAAAATTTTTGTAAAGATTTTATTTATTTATTTGATGGGGACACAGTGAGAGTGAGAACACAAGCAGGGTGAGTGCGAGAGGGAGAAGCAGGCATCCCGTGGAGCAGGGAGCCCAGTGCGGGCCTTGATCCCAGGACCCTGGGATCATGACCCGAGCCAAAGGCAGAGGCTTCACAACTGAGCCACCCAGGTACCCACCCCCTGCCCCACCCCATCAATATTTCTTGTAGGGCAGGTTTCGTGTTTGCAAATTCTTTTAGTTTTTGTTTGTCCTGGAAACTTTTTATCTCTCCTATTTTCAGTGATAGCCTAGGTGGGTATAATATTCCTGGCTGCATATTTTTCTTGTTTAGTGCTCTGAAGATATCATGCCAGTCCTTTCTGACCTGCCAGGTCTCTGTGGATACGTATGCTGCCAATCTAATGTTTCTACCATTGTAGGTTACAGACCTTTTGTCCTGAGCTGCCTCAGGATTTTCTCTTTGTCTCTGAGACTTGTAAGTTTTACTAATAGATGTCGGCGTGTTGAGCTGTTTTTATTGATTTTGAGGGGATTCTCTGTGTCTCCTGGATTTTGATGCCTGTTTCCTTCCACAAATTAGGGATGTTTTCTGCTATAATTTGCTCCAGTATACCTTCTGCTCCTCTCTCTCTTCTTCTTCTGGGATCCCAATTATTCTAATATTGTTTTGTCTTATTGTATCATTTATCTCTCGAATTCTGCCCTCGTGATCCTGTAGTTGTTTATCTCTCTTTTACTCAACTTCTTTATTCTCCATCATTTGGTGTTCTATATCTCTAATTTTCTCTTCTGCCTCATGTCTCCTAGCAGTTAGAGCCTCCATTTTTGACTGCACCTCATTAATAGCCTTTTTGATTTCGACTTGGTTAGATTTTAATTCTTTTATTTCTCCAGAAAATGATTCTCTAGTATCTTCCATGCTTTTTTTCAAGCCCAGCTGGTACCTTTATAATCATCATTCTGAAGTCTAGTTCTGACATCTTACTAATGTCCGTATTGATTAGGTCCCTGGCAGTCGATACTACCTCTTTTTTTTTTTTTTGAGTTGAGTTTTTCCATCTTGTCATTTTGTCCAGAGTAGACTAGATGAATGAGAGAACAAAATTTTAAAAGGGTAACAACAACCCCAGAAAAATATACATTAAACAAATCAGAGGAGACCTGAATCCAGGGGGAAAAGAAAGGGAAAGAAAAAAAAAAAGAATATGATCAGGCTGGTGAATAGATCAGAGCCACACACTAGATTTTGGGTGTATTTTGGTCTGTTAGGGAACTGCCTCCCAAAATGTTAAGGAAAGAAAAACATAAATGTACAAAAATAAGGGTAAATACGATGAAGGGATTGAATATAACTGTAAAGATGAAAATTACAGAAGATTTTATGAATGGAATTGATAAGTTCGTTGAAAAAGAAAGAAGAAAAAAAAAAGTATGTGACCAGGCAGCAGACTAGAACAAAGCCATACACTAGAGATTTAGGATATATTTTAGTCTGTTAGAAGAAACTGTATCCCCAAATTTTAAAGATAGAAAAACATATATATACAAAAAGTAAGGTTAACTACAATGAAGGGATAGAATGACTCTAAAAATGAAAATTAAAAACGATTTTTAAGAAAAGGGATTGATAAGAAGTTGGTTGAAAAAGGGAAAAAGAACAATTAAAAAAATAGAAAAAGAAAATATAAAGAACATTTAAGAAATTAACTTTGAATGACTAAAGAATCATGGGGAAAAAAAGCCATGAATTCTATGTGCAGTATGCCTCTACTGCTGGAGTTCTGCTGTTCTCATTGGTCAGTAAACTTGGTCTTGTCTGGCTGTTCTTGCTGATTTTCTGGGGGAGGGGCCACTGCCCTGGTTCCCAAATGTCTTTGCGGGAGGCCGAATTGCCCCGCCCTTGCCCGTCTGGGCTAAGTAATCTGCTTGGGTTTGCTCTTGGGAGCTTTTGTTCCCTGCAAGCTTTCTGTACAGCTTTGGAGGATGAGAGTGAAAATGGCAGCCTCCCAATCTCCGCCCCAGAGGAGTCGAGAACTCGGGGCCCCCACTCCTCCGTGAGCCCCAGAGGAAAGCAGTGAGTCACTCCTGTCTCCCCGATCTCTGGCCGCACCCCATGGTCACCTGGCCTGTGACCGAGTGTTTCTATCTCAGGCACCTGATCCTGTGTGAAGTCTCCAAACTCAGCAGATCCCTGCGGTGCGCTCCTGCGCCACTCCTCCCCTGGGGTAGGACGAAGAGTGTCCCCGGCTCTGCTGCTTGTTGGGTCCCTGCTTCCAGAAAGTGGTGGCTTTTCTGTTCATAGGGTTGCTGCTATTCTTTTCTTTGATCTCCTGTTGAGTTTGTAGGTGTTCAGAATGGTTTGATACCTATCTAGCTGAATTTCTGGGACCAGATGAAATTTAGGTCTCCTACTCCTCCACCATCTTGCTTCTCCTCCTCTTTGTAGTTTTGATTTGTATTTCCCTGGTGATAAGTGATGATAATCTTTTCATGTGTCTGTTGACCATCTCGATGCCTTCTTTGGAACAAGTGTCTGTTCATGACTTTTGCCCAGTTTTTAATTGGATTATTTTCAGGGCGTTGAGTTTCATATGTTCTTTATATATTTTGGATACTAAACCTTTATCAGATATGTCATTTGCAAATATCTTCTCTATTTCTGTAGGTTGCCTTTTAGTTTTGTTGATTATTGCCTTTGCTATGGAGAAACTTTTTATTTTGATGTAATCCCAATAATTTCTTTTTGCTTTTGTTTCCCTTGCCTCAGGAGACATCTAGGAAGAAGTTGCTACAGCTGATGTCAAAGATGTTACTGCCTCTGTTCTTTTCTAGGATTTGTATGCCTTTAGGTCTCACATTTAGGTCTTTAATCCATTTTGAATTTATTTATGTGTATGGTGTAAGAAAGTGGTCCAGTTTTGTTGTTTTGCATGTGCCTGTCCAGTTTTCCCAACACCATTTGTTGAAGAGACTGTCTTTTTGCCATTGGATATTATTTTCTGCTTTGTTGAAAATTAATTGTCCACATAATTGTGGACTTATTCCTGGTTTTTCTGTTTTGTTCTATTGATCTTTGTGTCTGTTTTTGTACTAGTACCATACTGTTTTGTTTACTACAGCTTTGTAATATAACTTGAAGTCCAGAGTTGTAATGCCTCTGGCTTTGCTTTTCTTTCTTCAAGATTGCTTTGGCTATTCAGGGTCTTTTGCGGTTCCATACAAATTTTAGAATTGTTTGTTCTAGTTCTGTGAAAATTGCTGTTGGTATTTTAATCGAGACTGCATTAAATGTGTACATTGCTTTGGATAGTATAGACATTTTAAAAATATTCTTCCAATCCATGACCACAGAATGTCTTTCCATTTCTTCATGTCATCTTCTATTTCTTTCATGAGTGTATTATAGTTTTCAGAAGACAGGTCTTCCATCTCTTTGGTTGGGTTCATTTCTAGGTATCTTTTTATTTTGGGTGCAATTGTAAATGGGATTGTTTTCTCCATTTCTTTTTCTGCTGCTTAATTATTGGTGTGTAGAAAGGCAATATATTTCTTTATATTGATTTTTTTTAAGATTTTATTTATTTATTTGAGAGAGAGAGAATGAGAGAGAGCATAAGAGGGAAGAGGGTCAGAGGGAGAAGCAGACTCCCCGCCGAGCAGGGAGCCTGACGCGGGACTTGATCCCGGGACTCCAGGATCATGACCTGAGCTGAAGGCAGTCACTTAACCAGCTGAGCCACCCAGGCGCCCTCTTTATATTGATTTTGCATCTGTGATTTTACTGAATTTTTGTATCTGTTCTAGCCGTTTTTTGGTAGAGTCTTTTGGATTTTCTTTACATAGTATCAGATATTGTTGAGGGTTTTTATCATGAATGGATGTTGTACTTTGTCAAATGCTTTTTCTATGTCTATTGAAATGATAATATGGTTCTTATCCTTTTTTTTACTGATGCGATGTATCATGTTGCTTGATTTATGAATATTGTGCCACCCTTGCATTCTGGGAATAAATCCCACTTGTTTGTGGTGAATGATTTTTTTTTTTAATGTATTGTTGAATTTAGCATGTGAGATTTTTGTTGAGTGTTTTTGTGTCTTTGTTAATCAAAGATATTGGCCTGTAGTTCTCCTTTTAGTGATGTCTTTTTCTGGTTTTGGTATCAGGGTAGTGGTGGCCTCATAGAATGAATTTGGAAGTTTTCTTTCCTATTCTAATTTTTGGAATAGTTTGAGAAAAATATGTATTCACTCTGCTTTAAATGTTTGGTAGAATTCACCTGTGAAACTATCTGGTCCTGGATTTTTGTTTGTTGGGAGTTTTTTGATTACTGATTCAATGTCTTTGCTGGCTATTGGTCTGTTCAAATTTTCTACTTCTTCCTATTTCAGTTATGGTAGTTTGTATGTTTCTAGGAATTTATCCATTTCTTCTAGGTTGTCCACGTTGTTGGCATGCAGGTTTTCATAATATTTGCTTACCATTGTATTTCTGTGGTTTTGGTTATTTCTCCTCTTTCATTTGTGGTGTTATTTGCGTCCTTTCTCTTTTTCTCTTGATAGGTCTGGCTAGAGTTTTATCAATTTTATTGTTTTTTTTTCTTTTCCCAAAGAACCAGCTCCTGGTTTCATTATCCATTCTATTGTTGTTGTTCTTTTAGTTTTTACATAATTTATTTCCACTCTCACCTTTATTATTTCCATCCTTCTGCTGGTTTTATGTTTTGTGGTCCTTTTTCTAGCTCCTTTGGGAGTGAGGTTAAGTTGTTTGGGACTTTTCTTCTTGATGTAGACCTGTATTACTATAAACTTCCCTCTTAGAACAACTTTTGCTGCATCTGAAAGGTTTTGGACCATTGTGTTTTCATTTTCATATGTGTTATGTACTTTTAAACTTTCTTTTATTTCCTGGTTGACCCATTCATTGTTTGGTAGCATGTTATTTAACCTCCATGTATTTGCGGTCTTCCCAGATTTTTTCTTATAGTTGACTTCTAGTTTGATAGCATGTGGTCAGAAAATGTACATGGTATGAGTTTGATATTTTTGAATTTGTTGAGGTTTGTTTTGTGGGCTCATATATGATCTATCCTGGACAATGTTTCATGTATACTTCAAAAGAATTTATATTCTAAGAGTGTTCTAAATATATCTATTAAATCCATCTGTTTCAATGTCATTCAAAGCCATTGTTTCTTTGTTGATTTTCTGTTTAGATGATCTGTCCATTGGTGTAAATGGGATGTTAAAGTCCCCTACTATTATTGTATTATTATCAATTCCTTTGTGTTTGTTAGTAACTGTTTTATGTATTTGGGTACTCCTGTGTTGGGTGCATAAATATTTATAATTGTTATCTCTTCTTGTTGGATTGTCCCCTTTATTATTATATAGTGTCCTTCTTTGTCTCTTATTACAGTCTTTGTTTTAATGTCTATTTTGTCCAATACAAGTATTGCTACTCTGGCTTTCTTTTGACATCCCTTTGCATGATAGATGTTTCTCCATCCCCTCACGTTCAATCTGCAGGTATCTTTAGGTCTGAAATGAGTCTCTTATAGGAAGCATATAGATGGATTTTTTTTTCTATCTACTCTGTCACTCTGTGTCTTTTGATTGGAGTATTTACTCCATTTACATTTAAAGTAATTATTGATATGTATATACTGTCATTTTATTATTTGTTTTGTGGTTGTTTCTGAAGATTTTCTCTGATCCTTTCTTGTCTTTCCCTCTTCATGTTTTGCTGATTTACTTTAGTGATAGATTTGTATTTCTTGCTCTTTATTCTTTGCATATTTATTAGTGGTTTTGATATATGGTTGCCATTAGGTTTGCATATAACATCTGCATATAGCAGACTATGTTAAATTGATGGTTGTTTAAGTTTGAACCTATTCTTCACTCCTCACATTTTAGATATGTGTTGTTATATTTTATATCATTTTATTTTTGTGAGTTCCTTGACTGATTTTTTACAGAAATACTTATTTTCACTGCTTTTGTGTTTCCTACCTATATACTGTCACTTTTGGTCTCTCCTTTCCACTCAAGGAGACCCCTTCAATATTTCTTGCAGGGCTGGTTTAGTAGTCATGAATTCCTTTAGTTTTTGTTTGGGAAATTTTCTCTCTTCTATTCTGAATGATAGTCTTGCTGGATAGAGTGTTCTTGGCTACAGGTTTTTCCCATTCACCTCTTTGAATATATTGTGCCACTCCTTCTGGCTTACAGTTTCTGTTGAAAATCTCCTGTTAGCCTTATGGGTTTTCCCTTGTAAGTTACTGTCATCTTTTGTCTTGCTGCTTTAAAATTATTTTTTCTTTATCGCTATATTTTGCCAGTTTAATTACAATATGTCTGGTATGGGTCTGCTTTTGTTGATTTTGTTAGGAGTTCTCTGTGCCTCCTGGATCTGAATATGTTTCCTTTCCCAGATTAGGGAAGTCTTCATTTATTATTTCTTCAAATAAATCTTCTGTCCCCCTATCTCTCTTTTCTTCTTCTGGGACTCTTATAATATGAAAGTTATTACATTTGATGGAGTCACTGAGTTCACTAAGACTATTCTCATTTTGCATAATTCTTCTTTTTCTCTTTTGTTCAGCTTGATTACTTTCCATGGCACTTTCTTCTAGGTCACTAATTCATTCCTCTGCTTCTTCTATCCTGTTGTTCATTCCATCAAGCATGTTTCTTATTTAATGAGCACTTTAGCTCTGCTGCTATTCCTTATCTCTGGGTCAAGGTTTTCACTCATGTCTTCCACTCTTAAATCCAGTGAGTATCCTTATGATCATTACTTTAAATTCTCTATCAGGCATGGTGCTTATATCTGTTTCACTTAGATCTCTGGTCATGGCCTTGTTCTGTTCTTTCATTTGGCATGAATTTGTCTCCTCATTTTGTCTGCTTCCCTGTGTCTGTTTCTCTGTGTTAAGAAAGTCGGCTGTGTCTTCTGCTCTTGAAAGTAGTGACTTTAGGAAGAACAGGTCCTGGAGTGCAGCGTCCCCTCTTCCTCAGAACCTGTTGCACATGTCCTGCTATTGTGTCTGACTTTTTGTTTCAGTGAAGTCGTCTTTCCTGACTCTGCCTGTTGGGGGCTATGATTATTCTCTGTGGTGCTAGTGGGACCCAGGCAGGCCAGCTCTGAGGGGGTGTACCCTCTGGGGAACTTGGGAATGGGGCAGTGGTGTTAGCAACATTTGTGCTGGGCCACTCGTTGTATGCCAGGCCCCCCAGAAGTGCCATGGTGGTTGGGGGCTGTGCGTTGCTGTGGCTGGGTGTGTGTGTGTGTGTGGGGGGGGTGGTAGTGGTCGCTCAGTGTAGTGCTTGGTGGCAGCCATGCACCTGGTGGCTGGGTGGGACATGCCCACAGCTTTAACAAAATTTGCCCTGAGCCCAGGCTGGAGGCCAGCGGGCTTGGAGTGGGAGAGTCCTGAGGAAGAACTTGTCAGTGTGGTGCCCTGGTAGCAGGTCAGGCAGCAAGTGACTGTGCAGCCTCACCCCCCACTTGTGGCTCTGTGTTGAGGCTGTGGGAGGAAAATGGTGCCTGCCAGCTCCCTTGACCTTGGAGAAGTCCCCCAACACACTCTGAAATTGGTGTGAACAGATCTGTCTCTGGTTTGCCGCTGGTGCTGTGTAAACTGCAGCTTTTATATTGCCTCTCTGCACAGGCTGCTGTCTCTGTGGGGCGGGGACCCACCTTCCACTGGCCCTCCTGGCTCGCCCAGTGCTGAGTCAGCTGACTTTTAAAGCTCTGGGCTCCAAATCCCACTGGTTATACAAACTCACAGAAATCAGCTTCTCTAGTTTCCAAAAGCAAACGTCATGGAGATTAGTCTTCCCTGTGTGCGCTCCCTGGTGTGTGGGCCTCTTTCTCTGCCTTCTCCACATGTGCAGCTCCCTCCCTCCCGTGGGCAGCCTCTCTCTGCCTTTCTGACCTTTCTAACCTTCCAATGCAGCTTCTTCTCCATAGTTAGTGATGGAGTTTGTTCTGCCAGTCTTCAGACCACTCTCTGATTTGTTGACTTGGATGTGAACGATACATAGCTGCAAATGTGGGACAGGGTGAGCTCAGGGTCCTCCTCCACCTCCATCTTCCTCAGCCCCTTTCTCTCCAGTTTCTTTTACGTCTTAAAATGTGGCTCCTGGAAAATTAAAAAGGACATGTATTGTTTGCATAATATGGACTCTGCTGTTCTAGATGCTGTAATTACACAAGATAAGTGACATGGATTGAGTACTTATCATATATTAGGCACATTGATGAGGGCTTTCCATGGGTTATTTATACCTCAAAACAACCCTGTTTTACAGAAAACTAAGGAAATTTCTAGGAAATCAAAAATTAAGTAGCTCACCCATGGTCATCCAAATATAAGCAGAGGAAGCAAAATAAAGTTCATATCTGAGATATTCAGAGGCAGGTGGGGCACTCAGACCACCCTGAGGGAAAAGTGGAAGAAAGTGGACGTGCCTATGCCATGCTTGGGGGAGACAGAAGAACTATTTTGAAATACTTCAAGAACTGTCATATGGGTGAGGATATAATCATATTGCAAATGACCCCAGAGGGAGGGACTCAATGATTCCCAAATTGTTATCTCCTTCCAAAATTTGTCTTCTGAGCACCAGTGTCATAAATCTAACTACCTTCTGGACACATCCATTTTCATATCTCATAGGCATTTCAAACTTAACATGGCCAAAGCTCATTTTGGTTTCTTTTCTTCAAAACTTGTTCCACCCTTTGGGTTCCTAGACATAGTAAATGGCATCGACATCTATCTGGTTTCTCACGATAATTTGGGTGTCTCTCCTTCACCTTGGACATCTAACTGCTTACTCCAAACTCCTTGTGTTGTAAAACCATTCCTTATTCATTTCTCTGTATTGGTTACCTATGGCTGTGTAACAAAGCAGCTTAAAACAAATATTTATTGGCTTGGTTTCTGTGGAGAAGGATCCAGGAGTATTGGGGTCCTCAGGCTCTGTGTCTCTCATGACATTATAATCAAATTGTCAGCAGGGGCTGACAAAATGTAGACTCAACTGGAGGAAAATCAAATTCTAAGTTCACTCATGTGGTTGTTGGTTGGGCTTAGTCCTTTGCTGGGTATTGGTTGGAAGTCTCTCAATTTCTTGCCATGTGGGCTTCCCCATTAGGGCAGCTCATATCATGGCACCTGCCTTCCTTTAGAGTGGGTGAGAACATAAGAGAAGGCAAGGGAGATGGAAGAGGGAGGGTTTTCTTTTTTTTAAGATTTTATTTATGTACTTGAGAGGGAGAATGCATGCGTGGGAGAGAAAGCATGAGTGGGGGTGGGAAGGGCAGAGGGAGAGGGAGAAGCAAACTGCCTGCTGAGCAGGGAGTCCAACATGGTGTTCTATCTCAGGGTCCTGTGATCATGACCTGAGCCGAAGGGAGACACTTAACCGACTGAGCCACCCAGGTGTCCTGGAAGAGGGAATCTTTATAACCTAATCTCAAAGGTGACATCCGGTAACTTTTGCTGTAGTGTATTTGTTAGAAATAAGTCATTAGGTCCAACCCACATTCAAATGGGAGAGTTGCATAAATACCAAATGCCTGAACACTAGGCAGCTAGGATCACTGCGAGCATCTTAGAAGCTGCCCACGACAACATTCTGTCAATCACTCTGATCTACATGCTGTTGGTCACTGCATTCCATTCTCCCAGCTGTAATATCTTGGGCTGTTCCTGTCCAACTCTACTGCCCCTTTCGTGGGCCATTGCCGTCTTTTCTTTGTGGACCCAGAGTGAAACAGCCCCCTTTAGGCCTACCTGGATGGGGGGGGCATTCATTCTATAGAGGCAAGAGTCTGGAACTTAGAGTAAACACAGGGAAGCTGTTGTCTTGCTGGATTCCATATCAACAGGACTTGATCCTATCTGAGGGTACTGCATTAGTTCAGAGGATGCATGGCTCTGGCTAGATAACCCATGACTGTGGACTTAACGTGTTAATTTAACAAACACTGAGCACCTACAATGTGCCAGAAAATGTGGTGATACTCAGTGGTGGGCAAAGAGATCCCTGTCCTTTCTAGACACTGGGACGTGCTGAGAGTCCAGTTGAAACACTGCTGTTTTAGGAAAACAGATATTGATCCCACACAATGAAGTGTCCTACCTCCCAGAGCTTTCCTGAGAGGCAGTAGCTTTCCTATGGAAGGGGTGAGTTTCCTGTCCTCAGAGGTGTTCAAGTGAAGCTGGAATGGCCACTTGGTGGGGATATTGTAGAGGGGATAAAATATCAGAGCGGTGCTTTCCAGAGAAGATTGTTAAGGTCCTTTCAAATTGCTAGGAATTAACATTTAAGAGAACCCTGGATGCAATAAACATGATATAAACAGGAGACAGCACCTTCTTGAAGCCTGTGGCTGTAAGTCAGTGCAAGGAAAAGGGGGGTGGTCCCTGGATTTCTAAGAGCCCGAGTTGGAAGGCACTGCAGACTGACCTTGGAGGTGGGGCTGTAGCTTGCATTGGTAGGGCCCTCCTGCCGCTATCAAAATCACTCTTTGGAATAGACAAAGGACACATTGCAGGCGTCCTGCCGTTCACAGCATCACTGGGGAAATCAGCATCCCAGGAATGGTTGTTACCCGCCACTTGGACAGGAAATGTCGCAGACAGAGCCTCGTTTTTCTGCTGTAGGAATTAAAGTTCAGAAGCAGCAGCAAGGAAATCAATACAGAGCTGCTAAACCCTTAATGAACGACAGCAAAAAGGCTGATCGTGTTGCCTAAAACAGCTTTTCTCAAAGCCGCTTGTCTTGGGTGAGTGCGTTAACAAGAATTGATTGAGTTCCTACGAGGTGTGGTTTTCAGAGTGCAGCTACACGGTGTAGGAAAAAGCAGTGGCCATGGGTTCAAGACCTGTTTAGCAGCTGAGCCATCGGGGTCTGTTGTGAGCAGCTTGGGGGTCTAACTGTTGGGCCTCTATGTGACCATTCATCCCCTTTCTCCACTGCTGCGCCCTCTGGCAAAGGATCCTTTGCTAGATGAGAAACAAAGTTCTCAGCTTTAAAGATGACTGGGCCAGGCATGAAATCCCAACTCAAACTCCCATGGGAGAAGCTTTGCTCTGGCCGCTAGACTTAAATAGGTTTCCAGGCTCCTGGACACTTTTGCTTAAATCTGACTTTGTTTTCACCCAACCTATCATTCTACAGAGACCGTGAACAACTTGGCAGAAGGGAGGGCATATGGGACGCCACCCATTAGTGAGATGTGGCCTGGTGAAAGTCACACCGTGATTGATAGATACCATTGGCCATTGCTCTTCCTGAGGGAGCTGGAAGTAGGGGTAGCAGTTTCCTTCTGTAGGGCCTGGGCAGAAACTTGAAGGGTTGTGGGAAACGAATGTTGCCCATGGAGTTGTTTAATCTGTCTGACTTTCCATTTCTGTATTTATCAAGTGGGCACACAGTTTCTGCCCTATTTCCCATGCAGAGTAATTGTGAGGATCGGATGACATGGCAACCACAGAAGCGCTTGGTGAGCCGAACTGCTTCCTCCAACCAAATGGGATGTGATGCTCTTATTTGCAACCTGGGGGAGCGAGCCCAAGCGACAGAAGAGTGAAACATTTTTGGACTACTGGCATTTTTGGACTACTTACTATGTATGTTTCTGATACTGAAGAAAAGTCTTCAAGTTCTCACAACACTCCTGTAGGCAGGTATTAATGCGCTTATTTTATAAATGAAGAAACGAAAGAGTGGTGCTTGCAAGAGACAGCTCATCTTGGTTTGCCTATGATTAGGGATTTCCTGAAACACAGGACCTTTGGCACTAAACCCTAAACCAGAAAGTTCTGGGCAAACCAAGATGAGCTGACTCCCCAGACTCAAGTCCAGGAAGGTTGAGCAACTTCCCCAAAGCTCCATGGCTGGTCAGCAGCAGGGGGGTTCAGAACATGGGTCAGTTAGTTACCCTAGTCCTCATGTTCTTTCCTGTACCCTTTTTTGCTTAAACTCTAGTTAGGCTGACAAAAATGTGTAAATAGGAGTGGATTGCATGCCAAGCATTTACCATGATCAATGTCATAGGGTTTAACAGGAAGCAGAAGGCTTTTGCTACAAATGTATGTTCTTTGCCATGATCCCTGAGATTTCAATCTTCGAAGGGTGTTCTTAAGAGTATGATAGAAGTTGGATATGGGTATGGATCAAGCATTGCATTATAAGCCAAGTGGTGCATTGGCTGGCGCCTTTATCAGGCTTAATTTAATCCTGTTCAGTGGCTCTTAAACTTTAAAAGCAGGGGCAGCTTATTAAAAAGGTGGTTTGTGGAGCATGGCATCAGATATCCTGATGCAGTGTGTCTTGGGAGCCCCGTGATTGCATCTGGGTGACCTGGTTCAATCATCCCTTCACTTAGACCTCCTGGAACTATTGTAACAGCCACATAACTGGCATCCTCTGCAAAACATCCCTCAGTGACTTTCCATCAGCTTCCGAATCAACTCAGCCTCTTTAGCCTGGCTGACAAGGTCCTCCAGGGGCTGGCCCCGGGGTCCCTTACAGCCTCATCTGCCACACTTGGCCTGGACCCCAGCAGCTCCATTCTGTGTAAAATCTCCTGGCTCCCTATGCTCCTGCTGCCTCCTGCTGTCTCTGCTAATTACACAATTTCTTGTCCCCGTCCCTCGTCTTCAGGCTCAGGCAGCCCCTCCTCTAGGAAGATGCCTTGGCTTGCCCTCCACACCCCACCCACTTTAGGTGGCCTCCCCGGTACTGTTTGAATAACCCATGGGAATCTGCCTTTCCTACTGGACTGTGAGTCCGGGGGCTTGGGGGCAGGGGCCGATTCTATTCTATCATAAGGACTTCACAGGTGCTTGTTGAAACAGAGCAGAGCAGGGCCAGGGGGATGTTGTTTACTTGGTGTTGGCTCTGCGAGCTCCTGTAAGCTGTGACAGTGATTACCCACACTCTGAGCACAATAGATGGTGGAACAAGGAGCTCGGCAATATTGCAGTCATCAGTTTCACTTGCCGTGGTGAGAAGGGTTTAGGGAATAGCAAACTGACAACCTGGTTTATTCTAAGGGCTAAATTAGGAACAAGATTGGCATGCTGGTGGGAAAGAGAGCAAGTCTGAGAGGGGGTGGATCTGGTGCTGCTAAAACTTAAGTCAGAGGACTTCAGGTTCAGGAATTAACTCTTGCCAGAGAGGCCACTCCGCAGAATTAAACTCTTCAATAGCCCTTCTCTCAGGTTTTAAGTATCATCAGTTGGTAAATTTCATAATGGCAGGAATGTGTCCCTGGTTATTGTGTCATTAGTGCCTGGCGTGGAGTAGTAGCTCAATAAATATTTGTTGCAGGAATGAATGACCCCTCTAAAGGCTACCTTCTGCCTCAGTTTCCCATGGCTGCTTTCTGTCTCTTCCACCTAATCCTTTCAGCTGGACTGCCATTCTCTGTCCCATGTCCTTACTGCTCCAGGGAAGTGAGTCCTAGTTTCTCTTCACCTCTTCTCCCTATCTTTACTCCAAGACTTCTTGGGCTCTGGCTCCTCTTGAGAATAAGGACCTGGATCCTGCCTCTGGCCCCAGATCCTGGGCTTTTTTTTTTTTTAAGATTTTATTTTTTTGAGAGAGCAAGAGACAGCATGAGCAGGGGGGAGGGGCAGAGGGAGAACAAGAAGCAGACTCCCCACTGAGCAGGGAGCCCAAGGCGAGACTCGATCCCAGGACCCTGGGATCATGAGCTGAAGGCAGACGCTTCACCGACTGGGCCACCCAGGTGCCCCAGATCCTGGGCTTTATATATGTGTTGCTTGGTATCTGGACCTTAGCTTGCCTGTGTCCGTGGGCTTGGCTGACTCCTTCGCTACCAGTGCTCACTATTATCCTGGGTCTAGTTCTGGTGTTAGCACTGTGTAAACTTCCACTTCTGTTAGTTTGTTGGTGGGTCCCTGGTCAGTTTAGCCCCAGCCCCGGTGAGAAGAGGACCATTTCCCTATCACAAGGGCTGGCTTCACGGCTTCTTCCCAGCGTACCTTCCAGCTCCACCTGCCACCCATCACCACCTTTAAGATGTCATAGTGGGCCAGACTCAGAACAAATTCTTCCCTAGGGCCTGATGTGGCCCTCTCCTTTATCTGAGAGTTGAGAAGTCCCCCATTTATACAAAAATCTTGGCTTTCAAAGATATCCATCGACAGATGAATGGATAAAGAAGATGTGGTATATATACACAATGGAATATTATGCAGCCATCAAAAGGAATGAGATCTTGCCATTTGCAATGACGTGGATGGAACTGGAGGGTGTTATGCTGAGTGAAATACATCAATCAGAGAAAGACACGTATCATATGACCTCACTGATATGAGGAATTCTTAATCTCAGGAAACAAACTGAGTGTTGCTGGAGTGGTGGGGGGTGGGAGGGAAGGGGTGGCTGGGTGATAGACATTGGGGAGGGTATGTGCTATGGTGAGCGCTGTGAATTGTGCAAGACTGTTGAATCACAGATCTGTACTTCTGAAACAAATAATACAACATATGTTAAGAAAAAAGTAAAAGAAGAAGATAGCAGGAGGGGAAGAATGAAGGGGAGTAAGTCGGAGGGGGAGACGAACCATGAGAGACGATGGACTCTGAAAAACAAACTGAGGGTTCTAGAGGGGAGGGGGGGTGGGGGGATGGGTTAGCCTGGTGATGGGTATTAAGGAGGGCACGTTCTGCGTGGAGCACTGGGTGTTATGCACAGGCAATGAATCATGGAACACTACATCAAGAACTAATGATGTGGGGTGCCTGGGCGGCTCAGTTGGTTGAGCGACTGCCTTCGGCTCAGGTCATGATCCTGGAGTCCTGGGATCGAGTCCCTCATCGGGTTCCCTGCTCTGCAGGGAGTCTGCTTCTCCCTCTGACCCTCTTCCCTCTCATGCTCTCTATCTCTCATTCTCTCTCTCTCAAATAAATAAATAAAATCTTTAAAAAACAAACAAACAAAAATCCTCTTTAAAAAAAAAACTAATGATGTAATGTATGGTGGTTAACATGACAATAAAAAAATAAAAAAAAATCTTGGCTTTCAAACTATGATATTGGCATAACAAACAGACACATAGATCAATGGAACAAAATAGCCTAGAAATAAACCCACACATATATGGCCGATTAAGTTTTGACAAAGGTGCCAAGAATACACAATGGGAAAAGACTGTCTTTTCAACAAACGGTGCTGGGAAAACTGGATCCTATGCAATACACAAAAAGCAATTCAAAATGGTTTAAACACTCAAACACAAGACCTGAAACAAGACTCCCAGAAGAAAATGTAGGGGAAAGCTTCTTGACATTGGTTTTGGCAATGGTTTTTTTGAATCTGACACCAAGAGCAAAGGCAACAAAAGCAAAAATAAACAAGTGGGACTAGATCAAACTCAAAAGTTTCTGCACATCAAAGGAAATAATCAACAAAAATGAAAAAGCCACCTATGGAATGGGAGAAAATATTTGCAAAGCATATATCCAATAAGGGGTTAATATCCAAAATCTATACACAACTCTTACAACTCAATAGCAAAAAAACAACCCAATTAAAAAATGGGCAAAAGACCTGACTAGACATTTTCCCAAAGAAGACACACATATGGCCAAGAGATAGATGAAAAGATGTTCAGCATTGCTCACCATCAAAACCACTATGGAATATCACCTCACACCTGTTAGAGTGGTTATCATCAAAAAGATAAGAAATAACAAATGCTGGTGAGGATGTGGAGAAAAAAGGGGACCCTCGTGCACTGTTGGTGAGAATGTAAATTCTTGCAGCCATTATGGAAAACAGTCTGGAGGTTCTTCAAAAAATTAAAAATAGAACTACCATATGATCCAGCAATCTCACTTTTGACTTTATATCCAAAGTGAATGAAGTAACTATCTTGAAGAGCTGTCTGCACCCCTGTGTTCATTGCGGCATTATTCAAAATAGCCAAGATATGGAAATAGCCTAAGTGTTGACAAAGGAATGGATAAAAATATGGATATATTCATATATTATAAATATATACATATTTTTATAATATACATATCCATATATTTATAATATATAAATATATATATTTGTTTATTACACTAAAGGCAAATACTGCATTGCATCACTTATATGTGTTATCTAAAAAAAAAAAACAAAACCGGGCGCCTGGGTGGCTCCGTCGTGAAGCGTCTGCCTTCGGCTCAGGTCATGATCCCAGGGTCCTGGGATCAAGTCCCACACAGGGCTCCCTGCTCAGCGGGAAGCCTGCTTCTCCCTCTCCCACTCCCCCTGCTTGTGTTCCCTCTCTCGCTGTGTCTCTCTCTGTCAAATAAATAAAATCTTTAAAACAAAACAAAACAAAAAGCCATAGAAACCGAGTAGAATGGTGGTTGCCAGGAGCCGGGAAGTGGGGGAAATGGGAAGCTGTTGGTTAGAGGGTAAGCACTTTCAGTTATAAAAGATGAATAAGGGAGGGGGAGCGAGGGAGAGGGGGAAGCAGAGATTCCTAGAACTTGGGTGAGGCGTGTGGTCAGAGGCTGCCCCTCTGCTTGGAGTGAGGAGGACAGTCACTTGGAGTTTTAAGCCTGGTGTCATTGGTTCTAACTCTCCCTTTAAAATATATACTCTATCTTTGATTATTATTATTATTATTATTTTCAAAGATATTTTTAGTTTTTTAGAGGGGGGATGGGCAGAGGGACAGGGAGAGAGTGAGTCTTAAGCAGGCTCCATGCCCAGCATGGAGCCCGATGCAGGGCTCGATCTCACCACCCTGAGATCATGACCTCAGCCAAAATCAAGAGTTGGACGCTTAATGACTGAGCCACCCAAGGACACCTCAAAGATTTTATTTTTAAGTAATCTCTACACCCAGTGTGGGGTTTGAACTCAACCCTGAGATCAAGAGTCACACACTCCACTGAGCCAGCCAGGTGCCCCTCTTTGAGTGATTATTAAATGAAGCTGGAGTCCCCTCCTGGCTCTGCAGGCTTCGCAATTCCTTTCCTACCCATCTTTCCCACTACACCCCAGAGACCCAGGTCCCTGGATCTGACTCCTTCACCCTATGTCATCCTCATGTCAGACTTCGGGGGGAGCTTTATTAGGTCATTTGGGAGACAAGAACCTCCTCTCCTCCCATCAAAATTCAGTTTCTGAATTTTTGCTGTGTTAGCAAATTTGATGGATGGTGGCAAATGCTTGAAGATAAAATACTGTAATCAGGAGAGTGTCCCCTCCCTCCTTCTCTGTTCCTGGATCTGGTGCCTGCTGATTTCTGTTAATTCAGCAGATGGATGGATGGCTTTTGTTAATGCTTTGCTGGAGTGATAGAATGTGTGGTAGGAATAATCCCACAGGCTCCCCCCAAAAAGAGGAACAGGAATAGCTCAGGGATGTAGAGGGACTGAGGAGGGAAAAGGCACAGGCATAAATTGGAGTGAAATGGACATTCTTGCTAGGCCCTGCCTGCAGTGCTTGATCAGACACCAAGTTCTTGCTAATGTTCCTGTCTGGTCCTTGTTACCCAGCCTTAAGCTGGACATTTGCAATAGACTCTTAGCTGCCGTCCTCAGCTCCAGTCCAGAGCCCCTCATGCCCCCATCCAGTGCTCAAACATAATGCTCTCCTAAGGCACAAACCCCCATTGTCTTCCCTCACTCTCAAACCTTCCATGGCTCCATACTGCCCGTCAAGCCTTGTGCAAACCCCATGGTCTAGCATCGAGTGCTTTCCATGACAGCATTCTGTTGCTGGAGGTTATCAGGAGGACGTGACTGCTGACTGACCTGAGAGCTGGATTCAGGCTATCAGAGGCTCCTTACCCTTGCCCCTGTCCTTGCCACTGTACATTCTGCCACCATTTCCATAGCTAGAATCATTTCAAGGACACAACCTCGAGAGTGCAATATGTCGTTGAGAACTTCTGGACTGTATACAGGACTGAACATCTTTAAAGCATCTATATAAACTGTCAGGGCTGTGGTGTCCAGGTGCAGAGGTCTACTCATCTCGCAGCTACCCAAGACCAGCCTCATCTGTAAGTTCTCTTGCTTATTACCCCTGCCACCTACTGATCTGGAGTGGTCTCTTCTGTCTCTCCCCATCCTCCAGATATGGTGGCCAGTTTCAGATTTCTCCTGGGGAGCTCCCAGGGTGGTGAACCACCATATTCTGTCTCCTAACACTCCATTTTGGATACCCTGTCCATTGGCCAGTTGTGCAAAAAGATATTCCCAAACTTGGCTTTCTGGCCTTTGTCCAGTCATTCCTTCCCAGACTTTTTCTCCAATTCTCTTTTCTTAGCCTTTGGAAATCCCCTCTGACCTTTAAGGCCCTCCTCAAGTGGCATCTATGTGCCATGCTGACTTTGTAAGGCCCACCACCAGATGTCGTGTTGTCCCCTGCTATAGCATTTATTTTTCAAGGCCTTGGTTACTATTACTCATGTTCTGTCTCTGCCACCAGATGGTGAACCTGTGAGGACTGAGTCAGATTTCTTATTCTATCTCCATGGTCATCTGTCCAGTTTCATGTTTAACATCTGTTCAGTCCAGGTGAGGAGTTGATATTTGTTGAATTAAGGTCATTATGAAGCATCCTACCTAATAAGGCAAAATGAATGTCATAGCAGTTTGGTGCAGAGTGCATATTTGCAAAACATTGTTGTCTCGATGGAGAGGAGAGGAGAGGAGAATCTGTTCTACAGAGGATTTTTGAGCACATCTTTGAAGGCCTTTCATCACTATTTTGTGGTGTATCAGTCAGTTTTTGCTGTGTAAAAGCTAACCTCAAAATTTCAGTGGCTTATACCAATAATCATTTATTGCTTATAGGTCTGAAGGTCAGCTAACCTTGGCTCCAGACTACTTGGCTGGTGTATTGGATTGAGTAGTATAGAGGGAAGGGCCATTGCCATGGGCCCAGAAGTCTGTGACCTCTTCATTCCTTCCCTTCCAGTTTCTCCCTGTGGGAATGTCTATCCCATGCCTGTTCTGCCGCTGTATTTTGGAAGCAGATGACTTGTTTTTGGTCTCATAGGTCTGTAGATAGAGAGGAATTTTGCCCCAAGATGGACTGTACCAATGCCTTATCCAGATGATGAGATTTGGGACTTTTTGAGTTGATGATATTAGATGAGCTGTTGGATTTTGTGTTGATGTTGGAATGAGTTAAGGCTTTGGGGGATGTTGGGTTGGGATGAATATATTTTATATGTGGGGTAGATGTGAATTTGGGGGTGCCAGAGGACAGACTGTAGTGGTACTGAATAGTGTTCCCCCAAAATTCATGTCCACCTAGAACCTCAGAATGTGACATTATTTGAAATTAAGGTCTTTGCAGATGCAGTTAAATTGGGGATCACGAAGAGATCATAGTGGTTCAGGATGGGCCCTAAACCCAATGAGAGTGTTGTTTTAAGAGACAGAAAGGGCCACACAGGGGATAAGATGGTGTCAAGATGGAGAGTGAGAATGGGGTAATCCATCCATAATTCAAGGAACACTAGAAGCTACATGAGGCAAGAAAGGACTCTCCTCTAAGAGCCTTTGGAAGGAGCGTAGTCCTGTCTGTACTTTGATTTTGGACTTCAGACCTCCAGAACTGTGAGGAAATACATTTTTGTTGTCTTAAGATAGCAACTTTATAGTTGTTACTGTAGCCACAGGAAATGAATACAGTTTGGTTCAGGAAACAATACATTTCGGTTTAGGACTGTGCCTTGTGTCTCCTCCTCTGGCTGGTTGTTACCTGGGGCATGCTTCTCTCAGGGAAGATCCCAGAAGTGTCAGAGGCCAAACCCAACCTACAAGCATGTTGGTAGCTTCTGTCTGTGTTATTCCCACAACCCCAGTGGCCAAGCCAATCACATGGCCAAGCCCAGCATCAGTGGAGTGAAGAAATGCTCTCTGCCTCTTCAGTGTCAGCAGTTGTAAAGGGCCTGGGGTGCAATTGTAATACAGAGAGAGAGTGAAGACTTGGAAACAGCAGTCCAACCTACCCCAGGTGGAGGAGACTTAGGGAATATAACACTCCACAGAGTAGGTTCCAGAGCAGAGAGGATTTAAGGATAAGAAGTGGGTTAAGGGGCCATAGGACATGGTTTGGAATGAAAAGATGTGTATTCATATCCTTGACCAGACTGGAACATCTGAATCATGTGTTTGTGATTAAGCCCCTTAAACGCTGCATTTCCTTTGTCTTGGCCATGAAATGGACAAAAGTACAATTGCTTATTGGGAGGATCCATTGTGATCAAGCAGGTTAACATGCTTTCTAGCTCAAGGGTGAGCCCTGTGTCCAGGGCAGCCCACATTGGGGAAGAGGTTAATGGAGCAGCTGTCCCTGGAGGTCCATGAGATGGAAAAGGTGAGAGGGAGATCGTGGCGGCAGAGCGAGGAGCGGTCCTGAGCCCGAGCTGGCTGGTCTGTCTAGCTGGTGTCAGGTCCTCCATCCGCAGCCAGGCTGGGCTCCACGTTACGTGGCCTCACGCATGCCTATGAGCTCTGCCCCATTGAGGTGCCAATCCCTGTCCACCCCAGATCCAGACTGTCCCTCAAAGCCATATGACCCAATGGGGAGAAGATGTCCTAGTGTATGTCCGTGAGGATCCAGCACTAGAAAGCAGTGGCATACCGTTGGGCACATAGTGCAGGCTCGATGCGTGTGGACAACTCTGAAATACAAAATAATAGGTTTATCAAATGAACAAGGGCTTACATACCCATTTGTTTGAGGTTTCCTTGCTCAACAGAATTTACAGAAATGCCGTCCATTCATCTCTTCCAGGCATCCACTGGGACGTGGAAGTGGCTTAGATTAACTTGTTCGACCCATCAAAATGGTATTTGCGCAAACGGGATTCTGTGTGTTGACCACATAAATATTCATAACTTCGTGGTCGTGCCCAAGCACAGACTCCACTCTGCCAGCCTGGACCATCACGTGGCCACAGCGTGGAGCCTGTTATTTACCAGACACTGTGTTGGGACACCTTGGAGAGGGGCTCCGCCAAGAAAGGGTTTTTCTCACAGTGAGTAGCTGCTGCCCCTTCTCTGCTGCCCTCGGCAGAGCTAACTCATGGCCTACTTTCCCCACTGCTTCCAAGCACAGCGAGGGCTGGCTTTATCCATCAAACGCGTGTCCTTTCTTCAGGAGAAAGAAATCTAGAGGAATTGATTTGAAAATGTCAAACCTTATCAACTGCCAACTGTCACTCCAGGACAGATATTTCATGGATGGCATAAATGTTTGATCTCACCAAGGCTCTTCTCCTGGCTCTGACAGTCTGTGGTGTCACCAACCCACCCATATTCCCTGGGGTCCTATTAGAAAGGGAGGTGGCATAGCACAGTGGCTAAATGCATGGGCCCAGGAGCCAGACTGCCTGGCTTTAAATCCTGGCCCCATGATTTAATTGCTTTGTGACCTTGGGGAAGTTGTCTAACTTCTCCGAGACTCCGAGATCTCATCTTGTACCTTAGGATAATAATAGGATAGATAACCTAGGTTGTGAGAATTAAATGATAACCCATGTAAACCACTTATAACATGTGGAGACTATTGTAAGCGGAGGATAAGCATTAACTATGGTTTATTATTCACATGCCACTTTGCCAGGCATTGAAGGTTATATATAAGGCGAGTTGGAGGAGGCAAGGCATACACAAGGCAAACGGAACAGCTGATATATGAAAAGATTATGGAGGCTGGAGTCTGAAGTCCTGGGTTTGAATCTCAGCTCTGCCACTCATTAATTCCATGGTTTTGAGCAATTTCCCTGGAACTCTGTTTCACCTGTAAAATGGGGGGAAAAATTATAGTTACAAAACCACTTTGGGATGCAAAATGTACAGTGCACGGGTTAGTAATTTTTTGATACCTAAGAAAAGGTCATTTCCTGATAGTGAATGCTAAGTGCTAAATGCCAAATGTGTGGGACAGAGAAAGGTTCAGTGTCAAGAGAGACACTTTGGGCAGGGATTGTCCCTAAAAAGCTTTACAAGGTGGTGAGCTTTGCAAGGCGGTGGGCTTTGGAAAGTCTAGAGAAGACTGGCCGGCACACACTGGGCCCAACCCCATTGTACACCCAGCTATAAGCTTAGTAGGGGCCTTGATGTAGTGAAAGGGAATTCTGATGTGATTTTTTTTTTTTTTTTTTTTTTTTACACTTTGGAAAGAATCTGGATTACTAGAGTCAGGTGTGTCAGCTGATCTGGGGGTTAGTAATTACCTGGCTTCTGCAAGGACTATGGCTCAGAGGGGGCAGGAACACAAGGCAGGGCTTATGGCGTTGGCCAGAAATGCCAGCGAAGACCAAGGCTTCCATAGTACAGTGGCAGTGGAGACAAGTGGACAGGCGCGAGGTCCTCTTGGTAGAGCTGTCAGGACTTGCTGGTTTATTCATCAGTTCATTAATTCAGCTGTTCAGGGCTTGGGGGGATATAGCACACAAAACAAGCAAAGAGGTGCTTATACAGCTTAAGTACTGGTGGGAAGTGGAATGCAGGGGAAGGAGAAGGAGTAGGGAGAAGGATTCTCAGGTTCCTGCCGGAGAGGATGGTGTGCTGCTATTGGCTTTGAGAAGCGATTTTGAAGCCCTTACTCACAAGTTGCGGGGGAGGGTGGTGCCTCGGCTTGTCTTGACTACCCCAGCTCCTCTTCTCCTCTGAGAGGCTCTGGAGCTTCTTCTAGGGGGCAGTGCATTCTGTGTTCTGAGAGCTGTGTCCTAGTGCTGGGGGCCAGGGGCCCTAATGGGAGTGACTTCTTGACGTCGGTGTTAATGCCCTTGAAGGTTGCTCTGGACACTCAGGATCTCTCCACTAAGCTTGTGGGCTCCCTCTATGCTGCAGGTCCACACGGGGCTGGGGGTTAAGGAGCTGCAAGGTGCTGCTTGAGACCAGTTCACCTCCTTGCGTTTTTGCAGCCATGGGAGGCCTCACATCCTGTCCTGCCTTTAGCAGCAGGGGGCAGCTTCCTGGTTGAATCTGATCTTCAGAAGGTCCCGCCTGGACAGCTGATGTGGCTTCCACTGCCCTTTCTGTATGCCATAATCAAAGCACTTTCTACATTTTACTCTACACTACTGTCTTGCTGGCCAAGTAATGTTGGATGCTCTGAACTAAGAGGGGATGAAATTCTAGAGGAAAGGCACAGCCAGAAAAAGGTGTGGGGGAGGCAGGAAGCTTCAGGTAGAACTGGGGGCCCACCCAATGAGGACATTTCATCCAAAGTCTATGCTGGGAATGTCTTTGGGAGATGGTGAGTGCTTTCTTGAGCATCTAACCAGCTGGTGGGCCACCCTCACCTCCCTGCTGGGATTATCCATGGAAGAAGCCTCTCACTTAGAATTATAAATGATCCTAGTGAACATAATTTCAGCAATTACTGATGTGCAGTAATTATGCTAATGCTGATTCACAAAGGACTGCTATTTGCTCAGCATGTTCCGTGCACATCATCTCCTTACCTGACTAACAGTGTTTTCGCACTGCGGTTACGGTTTGCTTGTCATGTTAAGTGATGTTTGCATCTCTGAGCTTGTCAAGACACTAGGATTAGAGCTGAGGTGTGTTCCCACCCCCTTCACAAGATTTTCTGGTGGGCTTCTTGAGGAGGAGGAAAGGAAGGGGGAAAAAGTAAAAAGAAAGCAGAAAACAGACCCTCCATTGACTGATGGGGGGAATTACAGTTCAGAAGTGAGGTGAGTCACATAGGGACGGTGGGAGCCAGGATTTGTCTCCTTTCTGATTCTAGGTACAGCTTCTGGCAATTCGGGAACTCAAGAGCCTGCTTGCTGTCCTCCTGCAACACAACCGCAGTGCTTTGTGTGACTTGAAATGTTCAAGTACCATTTCTAGTCTTTGCTTCATGTTGTCAGAGCATTTAGAGATCATCTAAGATGGTAACCCTCAAAGTCTGGCCTCCGGACCTGCAGCATCAGCATCACCCGAGAACGTATTAGAAAGGCAGGTTCTTGGGCCCCACCCAGACCTATTGAATCATGAGGCTTTCTGTGTGTGTTTAAAGATTATTTATTTATTTTAGGGAGGGGAGGAGCAGAGGGAGAGGGACTCCTCAAGCAGGTTCCCTGCTGAGCGCAGAGCTCAACGTAGAGTTGGATCCCAGGACCCTGAGATCATGACCTGAGCCAAAATCAAGAGTCGATGCTTAACTGACTGAAGCCACCCAGGCACCCCTGGGCTTTCTGTGTTTTAACCCAGCAATCTATATTTGAATAGGTAAGAAAAACGAAAAAAGGGGGGTAAAAAAGGCCCCAAACAGGTGACTCATGCATGCTGTAGCTTGAGGATTACGTTCTAGGCTCTTGATACTCAAAGTATGGACCATAGATCGGCGAAAGCAGCAGTTGGGAGCTTGTTACAAGGGCAACATCTGAGGCCACACCCAGACCTACTCAGTCAGAGCCTGCACAGTAACAAGGTCCCCAGGTGATGTGCATGCATGCTCAAGTTTGAGTCTCACTGAGTCCAAATGTCCCCATTTACTGTTGACAGGATGCAAGATGACTTGATGGATGTCCCACGAATTGGTGACACAACTAGACTGCTAGTACTCCTCCTCATTTTAATAGCTAATTTACTGCGGGCTTACTGAACTCATTGCTCTGGAGCTGCTATTGCTTGTTTCACGGTTCATATGCTCCACAGGGGGCTTCCTATGTGCCTGGCACCAGCCGCTGGATTTTCCCATTTAATCCTCACCTTTGAGGGAGGTACAGGAGAGATCCTCTTATTTAGAACGAGCCTCTGGCTGGATAATTGAAAAAGTGATTAAGGCAGGAAATCATACAAAACAGACACACCTTAAACATTAAATTTCAACCCAAGCCTGTAAATGTCTGTACATGCACCAGTCTCTTGATGTGGCGGTCAGTGTCTTTTCCTTGAGCATGAATCTTACTTCTTTCTTTCTTTAAATTTCTGTATCTTTTATGCTACCTAGTTTGGCTTTCTTTGAAGTGGTCAAGAATTTAAGGTGTGCAGCAGTCTGAGAGCAGAATCCTTCTAGAACTTATCTTTTCCCCAAACTCCTAATTCTGTAGAATTTTTAAAAAGTGATCTGCCTTGTGCAAAGTAGTCACTCAGTTTTTATAGACAATTTTTTATAAACGATATTTAATTAAAATCTGTAATTATGGTATCAGGTATACCTGGCATCAGCAGGCTTGGAGCCACCTTAAAAGTAAACAAGCCAGTTATTAGATGCACAAGTGCAGGTGTGCTAGAGAGGGGTAGCCTGGTATCCATGAACATTCTAGCACCATGGCCCTGTCAGCATGTCTTACGGAGAATGGAGGATGTCCGTTCAGTGGCAGACAGTGCAGCTCCTAGGTGCATGTTATTACCTCCGTGTGGTTTAGGACAGTGAAGGGCTCCTCTCCAAGCCCTGTAGCTCGAGCTGCCCCCCAGACCCAGGCAGTCTGAATGCAGAGCACCTATGGCACACCCCCCACCCGCTGATCGTTTCTAGGTAAAAAAAAAAATGTAATCAGCCATTTTATCTTAACAAATTACAAATACGTCTTTAGATATCTGACTCTCTCTTATTTTTTAGAAGATTTTATTTATTTATTTGATAGAAAGAGACACAGCGAGAGAGGGAACACAAGCAGGGGGAGTGGGAGAGGGAGAAGCAGGCTTCCTGTGGAGCAGGGAACCCGATGTGGGGCTTGATCCCAGGACCCTGGGATCATGACCTGAGCCGAAGGCAGACACTTAACGACTGAGCCACCCAGGCGCCCCAGTACTTCTTTAGATATCATCATACTCTCCCAAATACGCTCTGCACTCCCCCTCACCCCCCACTTCTGTATGTATTTGGTGTTCCTGACAGATGAGCCAATTGAAATGTGTGCACTCATTGATTGAAACGTCCAAGTGTCAATATTTTCTGACAAAACATTGTGGACTGTTTCATGGCAGAGGACCAGTGAATGGACAAAATGATTGCAGGAGGGGGGGGGGAATCAGTTAAACTGAAATGTTAGTTGAGACCCTTGGAAAGGTGTCCAAGGGTAGTGTGTGTTCCTCTGGTCCTCCTGCCTCGGCCGCATCCCCACAGTAGCCCGTACCTACCTCTTCTGCTGTAAAGGGTTGTACCATCAGTGAAGTACTGTCCCCGCTGGTCCTGGTCCTGGTTCTGGTTCTGGTATTCTCCTTCTGTATGACTTGTTGCCAGTTCCTGGACTTCTGTGCCTGATCCGTAAGATGGGGGTAAGGGTAGTACCTGTCTACTGATTAGGGCTGCAGAGAGGTGTGAACAGGACATGCTTAATATCAAACCTGGCCCTCATGAATGCTCAATAAGTGGGAGCTATTGTTGCTGTCTTCCCAAACCCTCCTCCTTAGGGAAATGGTAAAAGGCGTAATTAGATACAGCTAAAGGCAAGCATTGTGTTCTAGTTCATTTGGCCTTTTATTATCCTAGCTCAGTGCCTAGAACACAGTAAATGCTTGATAAATATTTGTGCAAAGCTGGATAAATGGCTCTTGGGTCAGTGTTTTTCACTGCTCTGCTTCTGCATCTCATGATGGTCTATGTGGTAAGGCTGGTTGTCCTGTATCACAGCCCTTCATACTCAGTGGTTTCAAAGCATTCTGTCTCTCCATCTGTGGTTGCTAACTGTCTTTATATTTTCAGGTACAGACTTTTTGTGAACTGTATTTTAAAGGGATAGTGTGTTCCTCTAATATTCTTAGCAAAACGCCTGCAGACAATTGCTTGCAGAAATGGCAAATGGCTCACATGGTTTATTGCTCTGTTTTGTTTCTTGGGTCTAGTGCCTTGTGATCTGAGACTGTTATGTCTCTGGGCTGTCTCTGAGTCCCACTGTAGTTTTATAGCCCCTGGCCCTTTGGCAGAAACAGCAACTTCTAGATCTGTCTGCAGCTGAAAAAACCTCAGCTGTCTGCGCAGGAGTCTTTATGCTATAGTAGAAGTAATGAAAACGTGATGAGTGGGAAAGGGAAGGACGTCACAGAGGTGACAAAGCAGCAGCAGGTGCTTTGACATAGCAGCCCCCGGACAGATGAAGGAGGCTAAGGCAGAGGACCCCCGTGCCTTGGAAGTATGTTCTTGTGTTTTGATGGAGTTTTGACCTGGAGTTGCTTGGAAGAGGACTGGGGTAATGGAACCCAGGTTAGATAAATACGTGGGCATGTGGGGCTCACCGGCAGCTCTTCTCTTAGGTGTTCATACCAAATGCCTGCATAGTGCCTCCCCACCCCTCAGATCTCTTTGTCTTCCTCCAGCTTGTTGTTTTCCTGGGAGACTGCCTCTTAAGGGTCCCGTCAGCAGCTTCCTGTGCCCTCTGGCTGCCAGGTGAGTCCTGTCAATGGGGACCTCTGGCAGGAGATCAGAAGTAAGGAGGGAGGAAAGTGTGGTCAGGGTGTGTATCCCCCCTGAGGAATTGCCACTGGCTGGTTGTAGCTCCCGACTGAAGGTCAGTATTCCTTCTGAGGTGGCCCCTTTTCTGTGACCCTCCTTCAAGTTCTGGTATCTGTGTTCTCACTTCATTGTCTGAGCCGAGAAAGGGTAATGACCCCACTGTTCGTAATTCCAGGGTCCTGCCCTGCCCTTTGTAGTTTCCCCTGCAACCTGCTCACACCTAGGGAAGCGGTCCCTTCGTTGAACCCTCCTCAGATGATCCCAGTGTGAGTGCCTCTGCTGCTTCTTGCAGGAAGCCTCACTTCCGGTCCCCAGCTGCATGGCTTCTGCGGGAAGATGGTGGTACCCGGCAGGTAGGAGGCACTAAGAGTTAAAAATAATACAGTTGGGTGTATCAGAGAGGCAATAGAAAACAATCCTGGCTAAGTTAAGCAGAAGAGAAATTATTGGTGGGATAGTGGGGAGCTCACAGGAAGAATTTGGAAGGCGCAGAGGCAGGCGGGCAGCTGGGCAGCAGGGACCATGGGAATACTCTGGTCAGGCTGTGGCTACTGGTTCCTGCAGCCCTGGGCTCTTGATGAGACCCCTGCTGCGGTGAGCACATTCTTAGCTGTATCTGTACCTCTGTGTCACTCCCTCGGGGTTCAGCATCCCGGCAAGAGCATCTGCTTGGCTGATACTAGGTCATGCACCAGATTCTAGTTGCAGGAAGGAGGAAAAGAAGTTCAAGCTTCTCTCTTCTCCCAGCTTATTCCTGTTCCAGGCAAGAAACGTATACCATGCAAGGAGGTGGTCTGTGGTTGGCTTCTTCCCTTCTTCCTCCCCTCACCCCTCACCTCTGGCTCCTCTCAGGCGGGGATTGGAGGAGAGAGGACATATAGTGCAGGAAGTATCTTACTTGGCTGGTACTGTGGTGACCTGGTGTTACTACTGGGGGTCTCTGCCTGTTGGGCTGACTTGGCAGGTGTCCAAAGCTGAATCTTGCTCTCCTTGAGCAAATCTTTCTTCTGGCCATCTGGCATTCCGTCCCTTCTGTTGGGGTCTCATCCTCCTCCAGGCATTCTTGGGAGAAATCCAAAATGACTCCAGTATGGCACCCCTCTGGGAGCTGCTTAAAGCTACTTTTCTTTTTTTCTGCCTTTGTGGAAGGCCAGAGAGGCTTTAATTTTAGCAGGCTCATAATAGTTCTGGTTGTTCATATGGAAGGCAAGTCACCTGCTTTAAAGGTGCATGGTGGCTGCAGAGCGAATGGATAGACACCCAGAAGTTTTGCCCTCTGGGTACCACTACACAGTGGCTGGACTTGGTTTCATAAAGACTACCTCAGGACCATCCATCCAAGCCCCTGGACGTGAGCCAAGGCCAAGGGAGCCCAGAAGAAGAAAGACATGTTCTTTCAGGATAGGTTTTCTTCCATAAAGGATTCTTGGGGGATAAGAGTTCTTGCTATAATTCTTCCCTTTTCCTAGAAGAACAGAGCCTTCTCATGATATCTCCTGATATTTAACACTTTTGAATGTCTATCTGGCCAAGACTAATTGTGCCTCAGTCTGGCTAAATTGACCATGTTTTATTTTATGGTTGGTGAACTTTCATTCTGTTTTAGAGACCTCGTTTGCCATTTTGAATAAGCAAGTTTTCTCTCCTATGTAGCAGCCCGTGTGCTCAGGGCTGTTCATCTCAAACCTTTATTTCAATAAGAAACCTGGGGAGATATAAATAGATGAACATCTACAGTTTATATCAAACCAGAACCACAGAGTCTGGGACTTGGCTCCAGCCTGCCAGTAAGGGAGAAGGTCCTATCCCACATAATGGTTTTTGTTTGTTTGTTTTTTGGCTTTTTCTTGTGCCATGAAAGGGCAAGACACAGGGTTTGCTAGAAGGACAAAGGTGAAATGGGCTTCGCTGCTGGCTTCATTACTAGCCTCTCAAAGAAATGACTCAGATTCTCATTTCTCTCTGATGCTAAATTTTAGGAGAGATTTCCAAGATGTTAAAGGAGGATGAATATGTGAAATATTGACTTTTATTGTGCACAGGTAACTTGGAGTCATGTTCATTTTGGAAAACTTTGGGGGCTTCTGCCAGTGGGGCAGGATTTTCATTTTCCATCTAGTTACTTGGGGTCAAAGGTTATGTGGACATAAGTCAAAGAATTTCTTTGCATTTGAAACAAAAGTTGCATCTCATTTCAAGTCCTTATTATCTCTACCAGCATCACCTCCATCATCACCATCTAAAATCTCATAAATCTTATGTGCATCTTTTATTTTCTTTGGATTAACTTTTGGTGGTAAAAGGACAAAGTAAAAGCCTATCAACTTTAGAAAAATACTTTTCATGAAAAATTTCAAACATACTACAAAAGTAGAGAGAATAGGGTATGGAGGTGTGGAGATTTAAGAAGCTTCTACTGTAGATTACTCAATTGCCTTCTGCCAAATGTCAGTTTGTGCCCCATCAGTGTTGTTTGAGAATGCCTGTATCCTAACATTCTGCACAGTACTGGACTTCATTTAAAAAAAATTTTTTTTTTGATCAATTCACTGAATGGGAGGAATGGTGTCACATTATTGTTTGATGTTTCATTGATTTGACTGCTGGGGAAGGTAAACACTTTTTCCATATATTTAGTGGTCATTTGTTTTGTTTTATGAAATTTCTAGCCACAGATTGCCTTCAATTTTGTACTGCCCCGCCTCTTTTTCTTGCTAATTTTTAAGAGATCTTTGAATATTAAGGATATCAACCCTTTGCCTGGCATGCATCTTGCAATTATTTTTCTCATTTGTCATTTGGCTTCTAATTTTCTTTGTAGTGTTTCTTGACATACTGAAATATTACATTTTTATATTGTTAGATCAATCAAGCTTTTACTGATGGTTTTCCTTCCTTTGGTTGCTTGCTTAGAACTCAAGCTTATATAAATCTCTACACATATATTATTTAACCCTTAAGTAGTTTCATTTCCTGCATCTAAAAATCTTCAATACATCTGGGATTTGTTTTAGTATATGGATGGTACAGGTAACAGTCATTTTGTTTTCCTTTTCAAACAGTCATGTAATCTGAGCTTTCTCATATTGATTTGAAATGCTGCCATTATCATATACTAAATATTTATACTAAGGCTTTTTATTGTGTGCATTGATCTGTTTAATCTTGTACTCCACCCAAGTGGTTTTATAATTGAAACTCTATATAATGTTTTACCGTTTGGCAGTTTCTCCTGTCTCCCATTCTTCCAGCACTTCCTCGTTTTCCAAAATTTTTTTGGCTTCTTACAGATGTTTATTCCAACAATTAAACTTTAGAGCAGTCCTTAGAATTTTATCAATTGCTTGAAATTTATAGTTGATTTGGGATCAGTTATATTTTGTATGATTGCATCTTGCATCAGAAATATTCTATCATTCTGTCTTCTGTGGGGGAAGGGATCTTATTCTACGGCCTCAGTAAAGCTTTGATGTTTCCTTCATGAAAGTCTTACTTGTTGCTAATTAAATTTATTTTTAGATATTTCATATGTTTTGTTGCAATTAAGAATGAGATACTTCCTCTATTTTCTAACTGGTTATGGCTTATACATGGGAAGTTAGTTGTTTTTTTTTTTGTATTTGTTTTCGTAACCACCAAATTTAATGGACTGTTTTATTCTGATAATTTAAAGTCCATTCTTTGGGATTCCAAGCTGAAACTGGCATTGTTTGCAATAACTATTGTTTTATGTATTTTTTTTTTTAAGATTTTATTTATTTGACAGAGCAAGAGAGCACAAGCAGGGGGAACAGTAGAACAGTAGAGGGAGAAGCAGGCTCCCCACCAAGCAGGGAGCCCGATGTGGGGCTCAATCCCAGGGCCCTGGGATCATGACCTGAGCCGAAGGCAGATGCCCAACCATCTGAGCCACCCAGGAGCCCCTCTTTCTTTCTTTCTTTCTTTTTTTTTTTTTAAGATTTTATTTATTTCACAGAGAGATAGCAAGAGCAGGAATACAAGCAGGGGGAGTGGGAGAGGGAGAAGCAGGCTCCCCGCTGAGCAGGGAGCCCGATGCGGGGCTCGATCCCAGGACCCTGAGATCATGACCTGAGCCGAAGGCAGACCCTTAAGGACTGAGCCATCCAGGTGCCCCTCTTTTTTTTTTTTAAAGATTTTATTTACTTGACAGAGTGCACAAGCAGGGGGAGTGGCAGGCAGAGGGAGAAGCAGGCTCCCCGCTGAGCAGGGAGCCCGATGCGGGGCTCGATCCCAGGACCCTGAGATCATGACCTGAGCCGAAGGCAGACGCTTAACTGACTGAGCCACCCAGGCGCCCCTGTGTATTTTTCAGTATTCTTTTTTCTTTCTTTCTTTCTCTCTCTACCCCCCCTTTCCTCTTCTCTTTTTGTTTCCACTACTAGCACTTCTAGGATAATTTTAAATAATAATAAGCATCCTTATTGTGTTCCCGAATAGAAATATCTCTCATATTTTTCACCCTTTTAATTTAAATTATATTTGATAATATTTCATTAGTTATTTTGCAACTCTCCTCATCTGTGAAGTTGAGGTGTTCATTTTTCCTCCTTTTTTGGTGTTCAGTTTTGCTAACTTGGAAAAATAGAGGAGGTGGTCTTTTTTTAATGTGTGTGTTCTGGAAGAGTTTATTATGATAATTATCTGCTATTTGAACATTTAAAAGAACTTGCCTATAAAACTGCTTGGGTTTTGCTCCTTTCATGGAGGTAATTCATTCTAACTGTATGATAAACTTTCCCTTTTCCAGAAATGACTCCAGTATATACCAGTGGGCTCCCAGGGGCTGCAGAGGTTCTGTGGCAGCTTGCTCCCCTGGCTATAGCCGGGTAAGTCTTTTCTCGGATTTTTGATTTGGAACTAGGAGACTAGGGGAAGTCCCCTTTTGATTATGAGAGCCCTGAGATGAGGAATCAGGAATTATAGCTCAACTGGATCCTTAGCATTTGAAGGATAGAATACATTGAATACTCTGAGAAAAAAAATAAAAAATCAAGAGAGTATTGGTGACACCAGTATGTGGTTCCAGCTATTTTTGACACCCAGCTCTAAGAGCTCGCTCTCATTCTTAGAGTGACGTGGGATGCCCCTTATCCTCCCAACAATTCCCTTTGTGCCAAGATGAATTTGAGTTGGATATCTGATACTTGTGATCATTGGAGTACAGGCCGGCTCTCTTTTTCAAAAATATTTTTTACATGAATAATGGTTTGCTAGAGTTTTCCAACTTCTCAAATATTTTTTAGGAAAATATAAATTACCAAAATTTATTTCATTGAGGATTTCACATTTATTAGCATAGGATTATACATAATGCTTTCTTATGAGTAAAAAGAATGTACCTGTTATGGTGAAAAATCCCATATACCTTTCCTAATTTCTTTTTACTATCTTTTCTGGTATAAAACCATCATACTGTCAGAAACACTGCATTTCAAAGATTATATTATGAAAAAATTTTTTTTGGTGTGACAAAAGAGGGTTAGAAGTTAGAGAATTTTAGACCCACAAGAAGTAATTCTTCTTAAAGAAATGTCATAGTAAAGTTTTGCTTATTTTTATTTCTACCGGCATATTTGTTATTGCAAACTAAAAATGAGAAATTGATCAATACTGATGGGAACAGCCCCAAATGTCTCCTTATTTGTCCTTACATTCCCACAAGCTGAAGCCTCCCATTCTCCTTGAGTCACCTTTGAACTTGACCTTAGACTTCTGTTTGCAGCACAATTTACAAGAGTCAGATGCAAAAGAGAACCATAGGAGTTGAAGATAAACAAACACATACCTTCCTATAATAATATTCAACCACTCCAGCAAAACACTGCTGGCCTTCCTGTTTTCAGATTTCAACTTGTCTAATTCTGAGCCAGTCATCATCCCCATAATGTGTATCCAACAGTTCTTTCTGCATAACCAACCGCTTCAAAATGTAGACCCTTAAAAGATCAACATGATCTTGTGGTTGGCAGTTTGGGCTGAGATCAGTTGAGAGGCTCTTCTGGTGTTGGATGAATGGTCAGCTGCCAGGCCACCTGGGGACTGGTTAATCAAGGGGTGACCTCAGTTCAGATGGCTTATCTCTACTGCACATGCTCTCTCATTTTCCAGAAGGCCAGCACATAATGAATGTGCAGCACTTTGAGAGAGTAAGGGGAAGTGTGTAGGCTTCTGGAGGCCTATGCTTGAAACTACACAGGGTCACATTCTGTTGATCAAAATAGACTTCGTCTCTTGAGGGCAGAAGATTAAAAAGTCACATTGCAAAGGGCAGGGCTATAGTGAGGGGTGGAGAATTCTGGACATTTTTATAATCTATTACATAATGCCAATTGTGGTATTGTACTTCAGAATACAAACTATATCCCCATTAATCCACTGGTTATATCCTCTTTATGATGCAAAATCCACCCTGAAGGCTGTGTGTGTGTGTGTGTGTAAAATTTCATTTCTAAATGATTACTTACCATTTGTATTTTTATAAATTTACATGTGCTGACCATATAGTAGGCCTTCAAGACATTTAAGTTAAATTACTGCATGGTTTCTCAGATTTTTGGAGTTTCTATTTTATAGTTAAGGTTTAAATTTTAGGTTTAGTGAGCATATGTTTTTAAGGATTTTATTTGAGAGAGTGAGCGTGCATGCGAGAGAGCACAAGGAGGGGGAAGGGCAGAGGGAGAGGGACAAGCAGACTCCGCTGAGCACAGAGTCTGACGCAGGGCTCAATCCCAAGACCCTGAGATCATGACCTGAGCTGAAGGAGACACTTAACCGATTGAGCCTCCCAGGCATCCCAAGGAATACTTTATACTCATTATTATTTGAAAAGTAAAACATTGAATTATGTGAATTTTCCTTTGAGTACAGCATTGGCCACATCCCCTACACAACTTTTTAAAATTTATTTTATTTCTAATTTTTATTTTTATAGTTTTATGATTTATCAGAAAGCAAACACCTAAGTATCTACCATCCAGATCAAGAAGTAGATCATTGTTGGCATTCCAGAAGTTGCCTTTGTACCTCAGTCCAAGTGCTACTCCTCATGTTAATAATTCCTTGCTTTTCTTTTTTTTCATACTTCATCTGCACTTTATTTATTTTTTAAATTTTATTTTATTTAATTTTTTAAAAATTACCATATAATGTATTATTTGTTTCAGGGGTACAGGTCTGTGATTCATCAGTCTTACACAATTCACAGTGCTCACCATAGCCCCTGGTGAACCCTCCCCTCCAGCAACCCTCAGTTTGTTTCCTGAGATTGTCTCTTACGGTTTGTCTCCCTCTCTGGTTTCATCTTGTTTCATTTTTTCCTCTCTTTCCCTATGATGCTCTGCCTTGTTTCTCAAATTCCACATATCAGTGAGATCATATGATAATTGTCTTTCTCTGACTGGTTTATTTCACTTAGCATGATGTCGTCTAGTTCTATCCACATTGTTGCAAATGGCAAGATTTCATTTTTTTTTGATGGCTCTTGGTTTTAATATTACCACCTACCCATGTACCTAACTAGTATAGTTTTTCCTGTTGTTTGAACATTATATAAATGGAATAATGCAGTTTATTCTTGTCTCCCTGGCTTATTTGGCTTCACATTATCATTGTGAGGTTCATTTTATGATGTGTAGCTATAGTTCACTTATTTTAATTGCTGTTTATTTCATTATATGAATATACTGCAGTTTATTTGTTTATTCTAGTACATGAACATACTGCCATTTATTTATCTGACTGCTAACGGGTTGGCTAAGTTAATGGGTCTCTCCAGCTTTAGGGTTAATAAGTTGATACTGGGTAACAGTGAAATGGGATTAAATGGTTTGTTTCCAGTATTTGCATTTTGCCTTTTATGAAGAATGCTATTATAAACATTTTTCTTTTCTTTTCTTTTCCTTTCCTTTCCTCTTTTTCTTTTCCTTTTCCTCTTCCTCACACATGCATGCATGCGGAGGGGGAGGCGGAGAGGGAGAGAGAGAATCTTAAGCAGTGTTCAGTGCATCCATCCTTGCCAACACCTTGGTTTGGCATGGCCAGAATTCTGGTGAATGTGTAGTGGCATCTAGTTGTAGTTTTAATCTGCATTTCTCTGATGACTAGTAAGATAGAGATAGTATCTTTCTTTTTTTTAAAAAATTTTTTATTGTTATGTTAATCACCATACATTACATCATTAGTTTTTGATGTAGTGTTCCATGATTCATTGTTTGTGCATAACACCCAGTGCTCCATGCAGAATGTGCCCTCTGTAATACCCATCACCAGGCTAACCCATCCCCCCACCCCCCTCCCCTCTAGAACCCTCAGTTTGTTTTTCAGAGTCCATCGTCTCTCATGGTTCGTCTCCTCCTCCGACATACTCCGCTTCATTCTTCCTCTCCTGCTATCTTCTTCTTTTTTTTTTCCTTAAAATATATTGCATTATTTGTTTCAGAAGTACAGATCCGTGATTCATCAGTCTTGTACAATTCACAGTGCTCATCATAGCACATACCCTCCCCAATGTCTATCACCCAGCCACCCCATCCCTCCTACCCCCCACCACTCCAGCAACACTCAGTTTGTTTCCTGAGATTAAGAATTCCTCCTATCAGTGAGGTCATATGATACATGTCTTTCTCTGATTGACTTACTTCACTCAGCATAACACCCTCCAGTTCCATCCACGTCGTTGTAAATGGCAAGATCTCATTCCTTTTGATGGCTGCATAATATTCCATTGTGTATATATACCACTTCTTCTTTATTCGTTCATCTGTCGATGGACATCTTGACTCTTTCCACAGTTTGGCTATTGTGGACATTGCTGCTATAAACATTGGGGTGCACGTACCCCTTCGGATCCCTACATTTGTATCTTTGGGGTAAATACACAGTAGTACAATTGCTGGATCGTATGGTAGCTCTATTTTCAACTGTTTGAGGAACCTCCGTACTGTTTTCCAGAGGGGTTGCACCACCTTGCATTCCCACCAACAGTGTAGGAGGGTTCCCCTTTCTCCACATCCCCGCCAACGTCTGTTGTTTCCTGACTTGTTAATTTTAGCCATTTTGACGGGTGTGAGGTGGTATCTCACTGAGGTTTTGATTTGAATTTCCCTGATGCCGAGCGATGTGGAGCACTTTTTCATGTGTCTGTTGGCCATTTGGATGTCTTTGGAAAGCTGTCTGTTCATGTCTTCTGCCCATTTCTTGATTGGATTATCTGTTCTTTGGGTGTTGAGTTTGATAAGTTCTTTATAGATTTTGGATACTAGCCCTTTATCTGATATGTCATTTGCAAATATTTTCTCCCATTCTGTCGGTTGTCTTTTGGTTTTGTGGACTGTTTCTTTTGCTGTGCAAAAGCTTTTTATCTTGATGAAATCCCAATAGTTCATTTTTGCCCGGGCTTCCCTTGCCTTTGGCGATGTTTCTAGGAAGAAGCTGCTGCGGCTGAGGTCGAAGAGGTTGCTGCCTGTGTTCTCCTTTAGGATTTGGATGGGCTCCTGTCTCACGTTTAGGTCTTTCAACCATTTGGAGTCTATTTTTGTGTGTGGTGTAAGGAAATGGTCCAGTTTCATTCTTCTGCATGTGGCTGTCCAATTTTCCCAACACCATTTGTTGAAGAGACTGTCTTTTTTCCACTGGACATTCTTTCCTGCTTTGTCAAAGATGAGTTGACCATAGAGTTGAGGGTCCATTTCTGGGCTCTCGATTCTGTTCCATTGATCTATGTGTCTGTTTTTGTGCCAGTACCATACTGTCTTGATGATGACAGCTTTGTAATAGAGCTGGAAGTCCGGAATTGTGATGCCGCCAGCTTTGCTTTTCTTTTTCAATATTCCCCTGGCTATTTGGGGTCTCTTTTGGTTCCATACAAATTTTAGGATTATTTGTTCCATTTCTTTGAAAAAAGTGGATGGTATTTTGATGGGGATTGCATTGAATGTGTAGATTGCTCCAGGTAGCACTGACAACTTCACAATGTTTGTTCTTCCAATCCATGAACATGGAACGTTTTTCCATTTCTTTGTGTCTTCTTCAATTTCTTTCTTGAGTATTTTATAGTTTTCTGAGTACAGATCCTTTGCCTCTTTGGTTAAATTGATTCCTAGGTATCTTATGGTTTTGGGTGCAATTGTGAATGGGATCGACTCCTTGATTTGTCTCTCTTCTGTCTTGTTGTTGGTGTATAGGAATGCCACTGATTTCTGTGCATTGATTTTATAGCCTGCTACTTGACTGAATTCCTGTATGAGTTCTAGCAGTTTTGGGGGGGAGTCTTTTGGGTTTTCCACATACAGTATCATATCATCTGCAAAGAGTGAGAGTTTGACTTCCTCTTTGCCGATTTGGATGCCTTTGATTTCTTTTTGTTGTCGATGGCTGTGGCTAGGACTTCTAATACTATGTTGGATAGCAGTGCTGAGAGTGGACATCCCTGCCACGTTCCTGACCTTAGGGGAAAAGCTCTCAGCTTTTCCCCATTGACAATGATAGTCACTGTAGGTTTTTCATAGATGGCTTTTATGATATTGAGGTATATACCCTCTGTCCCTATACTCTGAAGAGTTTTGATCAAGAAAGGATGCTGTACTTTGTCAAATGCTTTTCTGCATCTATTGAGAGGATCATATGATTCTTGTTCTTTCTTTTGTTAATGTATCACGTTGATTGATTTGCGGATGTTGAACCAGGCTTGCAGCCCAGGGATAAATCCCACTTGGTCGTGGTGAATAATCCTTTTAATGTACTGTTGGATCCTATTGGCTAGTATTTTGGTGAGAATTTTTGCATCCATGTTCATCAAGGATATTGGTCTGTAATTCTCCTTTTTGATGGGGTCTTTGTCTGGTTTTGGGATGAAGGTAATGGTGGCCTCATAAAACGAGTTTGGAAGTTTTCCTTCCATTTCTATTTTTTGGAACAGTTTCAGGAGAATAGGTATTAATTCTTCTTGAAATGTCTGATAGAATTCCCCTGGGAAGCCATCTGGCCCTGGGCTTTTGTTGGGAGATTTTGGATGACTGCTTCAATTTCCTTAGTGGTTATAGGTCTGTTCAGGTTTTCTATTTCTTCCTTGTTCAGTTTTGGTAGTTGATACATCTCTAGGAATGCACCCATTTCTTCCAGGTTATCTATTTTGCTGGCATATAGTTGCCCATAATATGTTCTTATAATTGTTTGTATTTCTTTGGTGTTGGTTTTGATCTCTTCTCTTTCATTCATGATTTTGTTGATTTGGGTCCTTTCTCTTTTCTTTTTGATAAGTCTGGCCAGGGGTTTATCAATCTTGTTAATTCTTTCAAAGAACCAGCTCCTAGTTTTGTTGATCTGTTCTACTGTTCTTTTGGTTTCTAGTTCATTGATTTCTGCTCTGATCTTTATGATTTCTCTTCTCCTGCTGGGTTTAGGCTTGATTTGCAGTTCTTTCTCCAGCTCCTTTAGGTGTAGGGTTAGGTTGTGTATTTGAGACCTTTCTTGTTTCTTAAGAAAGGTTTGTATTGCTATATACTTTCCTCTCAGGACTGCCTTTGCTGTTATCCCAAAGATTTTGAACAGTTGTGTTTTCATTTTCATTGGTTTCCATGAATTTTTTAAATTCTTCTTTAATTTCTTTGTTGACCCATTCATTCTTTAGTAGGATGCTCTTTAGCCTCCATGTATTTGAGTTCTTTCTGACTTTCCTCTTGTGATTGATTTCTAGTTTCAAAGCATTGTGGTCTGAAAATATGCAGGGAATAATCCCAGTCCTGTGGTACCGGTGGAGACCTGATTTGTGAGCTAGGATGTGATCAATTCTGGAGAATGTTCCATGGGCACTAGAGAAGAATGTGTATTCCGTTGCCTTGGGATGGAATCTTCTGAATATGTCTGTGAAGTCCATTTGGTCCAGTGTTTCATTTAAAGTCCTTATTTCCTTGTTGATCTTTTGCTTAGATGATCTGTGCATTTCAGTTAGGGGAGTGTTAAAGTCCTCCACTATTATTGTATTGTTGTCAATGTGTTTCTTTGCTTTTGTTATTAATTGCCTTATATAATTGGCTGCTCCCATGTTCGGGGCATAGATATTTACAATTGTTAGATCTTCTTGTTGGATAGACCCTTTAAGTAGGATATAGTGTCCTTCCTCATCTCTTATTACAGTCTTTGTTTTAAAATCTAATTTGTCTGAATTAAGGATTGCCACCTCAGCTTTCTTTTGGTGTCCATTAGCATGGTAAATGGTTTTCCACCCCCTCACTTTCAATCTGGGGGTGTCTTTGGGTCTAAAATGAGTCTCTTGCAGACAGGATATTGATGGGTCTTGTTTTTTAATCCAATCTGATAGCCTGTGTCTTTTGATTGGGGCATTGAGCCCATTTACATTCAGGGTAACTATTGAAAGGTATGAATTTAGTGCCATTGTATTGCCTGTAAGGTGACTGTGACTGTATATTGTCTGTGTTCCTTTCTGATCTATGCTGCTTTTAGGCTCTCTTTTTGCTTAGAGGACCTCTTTCAATATTTCTTGTAGGGCTGGTTTTGTGTTTGCAAATTCCTTTAGGTTTTGTTTGTCCTGGAAGCTTTTTATCTCTCCTTCTATTTTCAATGAGAGCCTAGCTGGATATAGTATTCTTGGCTGCATATTTTTCTCGTTTAGTGCTCTGAAGATATCATGCCAGTCCTTTCTGGTCTGCCAGGTCTCTGTGGATAGGTCTGTTGCCAATGCAATGTTTCTACCATTGTAGGTTACATCTCTCTTCTCCCGAGCTGCTTTCAGGATTTTCTCTTTGTCTCTGAGACTTGTAAGTTTTACTGTTAGTTGTCAGGGTGTTGACCTATTTTTATTGATTTTCAGAGGGGTTCTCTGTGCCTCCTGGATTTTGATGTCTGTTTCCTTCCCCACATTAGGGAAGTTCTCTGCTATTATTTGCTCCAATATACCTTCTGCCCCCCTCTCTCTCTCTTCTTCTTCTGGGATCAATTATTCTAATGTTGTTTTGTCTTATCGTATCGCTTATCTCTCGAATTCTGCCCTCGTGATCCTGTAGTTGTTTCTCTCTCTTTTTCTCAGCCTCTTTATTTTCCATCATTTGGTCTTCTATATCACTGATTCTCTCTTCTGCCTCATTTATCCTAGCAGTTAGTGCCCCCATTTTTGATTTCGACTTGGTTAGATTTTAGTTCTTTTATTTCTCCAGAAAGGGTTTCTCTAATAACTTCCACGCTTTTTTCAAGCCCAGCTAGTATCTTTAAAGTCATGATTCTGAACTCTAGGTCCGACATCGTACTAATGTCAGTATTGAGTAGGTCCCTGGCCAACGGTACTATCTCTTGTTCTTTTTGCTGAGGTGATTTTTTTCATCTTGTCATTTTGTCCAGAGGAGAACAGATGAATGAGAGAACAGAATGCTAACAGTTTAACAATGTCTCCAGCAAATATACTGTATACAAATCAGAGAAGACCTGAAACCAGGGGACAAGAAAGGGAAAGAAAAAGAGGAAAAAAAAAAGGGAAAAGAAAAAGATAAAAACAAACAAAAACAGAACAAAACAAAAAAAACACAGAATATGATCAAATATGATCAGGCTAGTGCATAGATCAGTGCCACACACTAGCTTTTGGGCATATTTTGGTCTGTTAGAAGAAGGTCCCTGCTAAAATTTTAAAGGAAGAAAGACTTATATATGTACAAAATAAGGGTTGATACAATGAAGGGATGGCAGATGACTATAACCATGAAAATTATAAAAGAGTTTATAAAAGGAATTGATAAGATAAGAAGTTTTTAAAAAGAAAGAAGAAGATTTAAAAAGAAAAAGAAAAAAGTAAAAGGGAGAGAATGTGATCAGGCAGGAGAATAGAACAAAGCCATACACTAGTGATTTAGGGTATATTTTGGTCTGTTAGAAGAAATTGTATCTCAAAATTTTAAAGAGCGAACAACTTATATATATATATATGTATGCCAAAAATAAGGGTAACTACTATTAAGGCATAAAAATATGACTCTAAAAATGTTTTTTTTTTTTAAAAAGGGATTGATAAGATGTTGGTTGAAAAAGGGAAAAAGAAAAATTCAAAAAACAGTTAAAAAAATTAACTTTAAAAAACTAATGTATTATGGGAAAAAAGGCATGAAT
>NW_027397100.1:4905449-5036151 GCF_003265705.2 Callorhinus ursinus | reverse complement strand
CAGTTAAAAAAATTAACTTTAAAAAACTAATGTATTATGGTAAAAAAGCCATGAATTCTATGTGCAGTATTCCCCTAGCGCTGGAGTTCTCCCATTCTCCTTGATGGGTAAACTTGGTCTTGGCTTGCTGGCTGTTCGTGCTGATCTTCTGGGGGAGGGGCCTGTTGCCGTGGTTCCCAAATGTCTTTGCCGGAGGCGGAGTTGCCCCGCCCTTGTCGGTCCGGGCTAAGCAAGCTGCTCGGGTTTGCTCTCAGGAGCTTTTGTTCCCTGCAAGCTCTTAGCACAGCTTTGGAGGACCAGGGTGAAAATGGTGGCCTCCCAATCTGTGCCTGGAGGAGCTGAGAACTCAGGGCCCTGCTCCTCAGTGCGCCCCCAGCTTAAAGCAGTCACTCCCATCTCCCTGGTCTCTGGCTGCACTCCGTGCTCACCCGGCCTGTGATCGAGCGTTTCTATTTCTGGCACCCGACCCCGTGTGGAGTCTCCAAACCTAGCAGATCCCTGCGGTGCGCTCCCGCACCGCTCCTCCCCGGGGAGGAAGGGGAGACTCCCCGGCTCTGCCACTTGTTGGGTCCCTGCTGGAGGAGCAGTGGCCCGACTGGGCCGCGGATCACAGTTTATGGCAACCCCGAGCTGAGAGCCCGCGCCTCGGCTCTGTCTCTGCAGCCGGCTTCCCCTCTCCGATTCCTGGGAGCTCTGCCACACTCAGGCACCCCCGGTCTTTCTGTGACCCCGAGGGTCTTGAGACCACACTGTCCTCAGCGGAGCCGACTTCTAAAAGGTCCGATTTTGTGCTCCGCGGCTCTAGCACTTGCCACAAGCGGCCGACGGAGGCTCCCTCCCCCGCCGTCTATCCTCCTGAATATCGCCTTGGATTCACTTCTCCTCACGTCCTACCTTCAAGAAAGTGGTTGCTTTTCTGTTCAGAGTGTTGTTACTATTCTTATCTTCGATCTCCTGTTGAGTTCGTAGGTGTTCAGAATGGTTTGATCCCTATTCAGCTGAATTCCTGAGACCAGAGGAAATCCAGGTCTCCTACTCCTCCGCCATCTTGCTCTGCCCCTCCCTAGAGATAGTATCTTTTTACATTTTTAGGGGCCCCATTTGGATTTTCTCTTTTGAAAGTACCTGTTTAAGTCTTCTGCCCATTTTTCGGTTGGGTTGACTTACTGATTTATAGGAGTTCTCTAAATGTTCTGGGTATGAGTTCTTTGTTGGTTTTATGTTTTGCTGTAACCTCTTCTCTGGACTTTTCTTTTCACAATGTTAATGATATTTTTTGTTAAGGACAACGTCATCCTTTTTTTCTATTTGGGTTATAATTTCCATGTATGATGTCAGAAACCTTTCTCTACTGTGAGTTGCTCTATGACATTCTATTTTTTAGTTTTACTGCTTTTTGCTCTTTCTTGTTTTCTTCCTTGCACTTTTTTTTTCGGGTTTAATTTGCTCTTCCTTTCCCAAAGTTTTGAGATTGAATCCTTTGCTCATTGATTTTCTACTTGTGTTTATCTCCCTAATATATGCATGGCTTTAGTGACATCCCTCAAATTTTGGTATATTTTCATTATGATTTAAATAAAAATATTTTCTCATTTCCTTAGTGATTTTTTTCTATGACTCATCGGTTATTTAAAAGCATATTTCTATTTTTAACATATGGGAATTTCTTGCTAGTGTTCCTGATTTCAAGCTTAATTTCACTGCTGATAGAGACCTTACTTTGCATCATTTAAATCCTTAGAAATTTGTTGACTCTTGCTTTGGTCCAGGCTCTGGTCAATTTTTGTAATTAATATTCTGTGTCCTTGAATTTAAGCCTTGGTCCCTTGTTCTTCCAGGAGAACAGAGACTAGGAGATGACAGTGGAATCTTCATTATGGAGCCTAGATTTTATCAATATCTGACAGTCTTGACTCTCCTGTTTAATATGTTTTTGTGCCTTGAATTTACTTTATCTGATGTGAATGTTGTAATTACGCTTTGGAAATTTGCATGTGCCTATAATACACATTTGCCCTTTTTGTGTTTAATAAAAAAAGACACTTCATTTGTACCTCTGAAAACTTTATATTTGGATTTTGTCTTTGAGTTAATTTGAGAATTTTTGTCTTTTAATAGTGGGATTTAACACATTGACAGTTACTGTTCAAGCCATTTCATATTACTTCTTTAGCTTTGTCTTATCCTTTTAATTTTTATGCCTGAATTTTGTTTTTCTTTGTATTATTTCTTAGTGTAGAACTCTATTTACATTTTTAAAATGTATTTTGGAAGATGTATTTTAATTAGAGTAATGGTTTAAGTTTTCAAATCATTCTTTAACCAGTGATTTTCTCATTTTACAACCAAGCATGAAAATGTATTTTTGAGTGTTTTTTACTTAATACACAGTGTAAGCATGGTTTCTCTTACCCTTAATTTTTTGGGGGTTTATTAACATTATCTAGTGTCTTGCACCAAGTTATTAATATATTTTTAGGAATAATTTTTGACATTTGCCTTGTTTTAGAAACAGATTTACCAGGATCATTTAGACATTTCTCCTCTTTATAACTGGTTGTAAAACTCACCATTGTCCTCTTATAGTTTGATTTCCCCAAAGCTGAGTTGTTAAGTTTATGTCATGTCTTGACTAGTTAGTGTTCATCTCAGGTTTAATTCCAGAAGGATGCCTGGTGGCACATTTTCTCAGTTCTTGGTTGAGACTGTTTTCCTATTTCCTCTATACTAAAAAATGACAGCTTTTCTGTGTCTAAAATTCTGGGGTCACAAAATTTTCCAAATTGTATCTAGGTATTTATCTCTTTCAACTGACTTTTGAAATCAGATCTAGGAAATGTAGATAGAATTATAATCTTACAGATTATTTCTCTAGTTTGGGAGAGCATTCTGCTCTTTTCTCTTAGTATGGCTTCTGTCCTGCACTGATTTGGAAATAAATAAGTTACTTGTGTGTTGTATTGCCATTGTCTGTCCTCCCTATCTATGATCTTCTTTCTTATAATTTTTGTCATTGTTTTTTCCTCTTAATCTAGGAAAGCTTCTGGTATATATATATTTTTAAATCTGCTTCAGTGAATTTTTTTCAGTAGAAATTTTCTTTTTCCTCCATGAATTAAAAATTTTATTGCAGATTTCCTTTTTCCTTACTCAGATTTGTAACTTTCTTGCCTGCTTGTGCCAAGAAAAAGCTACACTGTTTAAAATGAGGCAGGAGTCGGGTGTTTCCTATAGTCTTTTCAGAGTCTCATGCACACTGTCCCTCTATGGATCACTCTTTGGTTGGAGAGAGAGAATTCCAAACTCTGTGCCTTCAATCAGCTTCTGTCTGCTTGGTACCTATAAAAACCCTGTGGAAGTTTTTGGCATTTATTCATTTAACACATTTATTGAATGCCTATTAAGTTCTAGGCACTGTTTTAGGCACTTGGTAATTCATGAGTGAATGACTAGATGAAGTCTCTTACTCTTTAAAAAATCACTTTTAATAGTGGTAAAATATATATAACATTTACCATATTAACCATTAAAAAAAAAAAAAAACTAAGTTTGCCCCCACTGTCCTAATGAGGCTGCATTGCATTTGCTCTGCACATGGGTGTGCCCTGCCCACCTGTCTCTCTCTCTGCAGATAGGCTCTTCTCCCCACAACTTCAGCATTGACCTGTGTGGCTCGATCTTGGGTTTTGAACTCCTCTCATCTCTTAGCTGACCTATACTCTGGCTCATTTAGTTCAGATTCTCAGTCGGGGTCCCAATCACCTTATCCTATCTGTGGAACCAGATCTCCTTGGCCAGGGTTCTGGGGGTGAGCATTTGTACCTGCAGAGCTGTGTGGGTGGGGCTCTCTCTGTGGCAGCAAGGATGAGGTCAGGGCTAGAATGTCTTAGAAGAAGGTGAAAATGGGAAGACCATGCTTGGCACCTTGAGCTCTGCTTGGACAATTTTTTGAATATCTCTAAGCCTCAGTGTTCAAAATGGAAAAGTGTGATGATGTGAGGGTGATCAAACAGAGCAGCTTAAATTTCTGAGAGTTTTGATGATCAGATGATACCATCTATGCATAAAATATCCAGCATAGTGCCTGACAGATGAGAGACAATCAATGAAAGTTAGTTTCTCCCTGCTCTCTGCCCCTCTTCTCGCCTCTCTAAAAGAAAAAAAGTCTAGGTCCCTCGTCTTAGCATTTTTTTTTTTAAAGATTTTATTTATTTATTTGAGAGAGAGAGAATGAGAGAAAGCATGAGAGGGAAGAGGGTCAGAGGGAGAAACAGACTCCCTGCTGAGGGACTCGATCCCGGGACTCCAGGATCATGACCCGAACCGAAGGCAGTCGCTCAACCAACTGAGCCACCCAGGTGCCCCGTGTCTTAGCATTTTAAATTGCAAGTCTTCCAACGTTATCCTTCTCCAATTCATAAGCTGAACCTAATGCTTTGGCCAAACTGTTCTATTTAAATAATTCAGCCAGTGGTAAGAGATTTCTTAGGGTTTTCCCATCACACCACAAGCAGTTTTCACATAAGAGTTTCTAAATAAATATTTCTGGATGGATTGGCTCCTGGTCAGTACGTCCAGAAGTCCAGCAGATTATGGTCGCTCTGTCAGCCTCTCCTTGTTTAAGTCCTTCAGTGGCTGCCCATTGCTCAGAGAATAAATTCACGCTCTTATGTGCTACAAGGCACATACGATCTTGTGGCCATCACGTCCCATCAGAACTCAGTAAGTTCTAGCCAGACTGTCCCTTTCCTTGCTTATTACACCAAGCTCCTTCCTCCTAGGAGCCTTCATAAATGCTATTCCCTATTTCTGAAATACTCTTTCTCCTACCCTTTTGCCTAGCTAATTTCTGAGTCTTAGTCTAAAGACCACTCCTCAGGGAGATCTTTGCTGACCACCTCCACCCCCCACCCCGGACTAGTTCAGGTTCCTAGTTCTAGCTTCTCATGGCACCTGTACTTACTTTTCATTATATTCATCATAATGGAAATAATGCCAGTATTTGTAGGATGACTTTTCTGTATCTGGTATCTGTACCCTACCAGACTGTGAACACCTTTGTCCATTTGAGCTGCTATAACAAAAATACCATAGACTGGTTGGTTTAAACAACAAATGTTTATTTCTCACAGTTCTGGAGGATGGAAAGTCTAAGATCAAGGTGCTGGCAGATTCAGTGTGTGATGAGGTTCATAGACGGTTGGGTTCTTGCTGTGTCCTCACATGGTAGAAGGCGGGAGGGCACTAAACTCAGGCATGAGGGCTCCACCTTCGTGACCTAATCATCCCCAAAGGCCCCACCTCCAAATACCATTACTTTGGGGATTAAGCATCAGCCTGCTAATTTGGTGGGGGGGACAATCAGTCCCTAACAGGGAGTAACTTGAAGGCAACGATTATGTCTCTTGAATTCACAGTTGCACCTTTGATGTTGGTTATGTTCCTTGGCTCTAAGTAAGCACCGAGTTGTTCATGTGAATGAACAGAAGCTGGTAGCTAACACTTACATAGGGCTTATAACATGCCACTATGATATCATTAAATGCGAATGAACGAATGAATGTGCATAGTGTAAACTATTCTCCTGATACCAGCTTACTTGGTGGGGTTTGACAGCACCATCTAAAGAACCATCTGAGACTCTCCACATAGCAGAATAAATTGCCTCTTGCCATCATTGTGTTGTTGAGTGAAATGGTTTAGCCTCTTCTCCATGTTTCATTCTGTGCCTTGCTCCAGTTATCTCTGACCCACAACACTATCTGATAGAAGCTTCTCAGGGTCTGATCATTTTCAAATGTTTATTTGCCTCTCTGCTCGCTAAGCTGTTTATGCCTATTCATCACCTGAACTCAAGAACAGGGCTGGCTCGCCAGTAAATAGCTGACAGATGAGGTTCTGTAATGAGAAAATTAGAACTTCACAGCTCCCGTGCAAACTCCACTGTAATAACTTGGAGCTTGCATCAGCTTCTGGGTGGATGGGAGACCTGATTCCAAGAAGAAATATGATAATTGGAGGCCTGGGGGAGGCCAGACGACTTTGGCCAAATAGGATATTACCTTTGGTTGCTCTGTTACTATAATTCAGTGATTCCAATTACCACAAGCTGATAAAGTATTTGACTGTGTGGTATAACACCTTTCCTTGTACATGTTCGAACCTATTAAAGGCGCTTTAATGAAATCATTATCCTTATAATGCCTAATTATGGTTGATATTACTCCCGTGATCGGTGTGGAGCTAGTGAAATGTAAGGAATCGAAGGATAGGCCAATTAATACAATATGTGGACACTCCTCCAGGCTGCTTCAGGTTTAGGGCAGGGACTGGGTGTTTCCATGGGGCAGAAAAGAAACATAAATCAGGAAACAGCTTCTCTGGGAGGGAAGCAAGAGTAGGTGCTCCGAGACTCTGGAGCTGGTTCTTACTCAAGCAGATAAATCTGATTCTAAGCTTTCCAGTTGCCATGGCAGACGAAGAAACAAAAAATACGTCGTGCTTATTTCTTGACAATAGGCAGCACACACATCTGTCCACCAGAGTGGCATTTCCACCCTCCACCCCCCCTCCCCTGCAACTTAATTCAAATACGAATTTAATTCCTTGGCTTCTGGGAGCTTCCTCCTTCTTTCTTTTATCTTCTCTTGTCCCCACCAATCCTTCTTCTCTCTTCCCTCCTTCTCTTCTCTCCTTTAATCCACAGGAACAGGGCAGTTTGTTGAAAATGGCTTTGGCATCAGCAAAGCTGTTCCTCCACTTTCTCTTTAAGCCTCAGTTTCTTGATTTGTGAAAATGGGGATGACCCCCCTCGAGTAGGACTGCTTACGTAATAAGTGCTCATTCCACAAATGTGTATTGAGTGCTTTCTGCATGCAGATCTGTACCATGTACTGGACACTGAGCATAGCATGATGAACCTAGAAATGCCAGTCCCCTCCCCTTGCCACGTGGGCTTCCTGGGGGGGGGTCACGTGCTAGAAGCAGACACCCAGTGGGAAATGCAAAATTGCTTTGTGAGGAGTGGGGAGGGTGACTGATACCTCCTGATGCAGAAATCTAGTTGAAGCTGGGCCTCTCCCTGAAACCACACACACATTTTAACACAGCGACCCTCCCACTAGCACCCACATTCAATCAATGTCTTAGGTTCTGATCATTTAATTGGGGAGCTAGGGAAGAGGTTGGTGGGAGGAGAGCTCGTAGCATCTTCTCCCTGTGGGATTGTAGGAGCCCACCTCGGTTTCGAGCAGTAATACTGCTCCCGCTCTGCCCCCAAGTCCCCTCTGTCCATCTATATAGCTCTCTGTGGTCTGCAAGCCCCAGAAAGCCCAACTGGGGGCATCTGCATGGGCTTCAGCATCTAGTGTCCCTACTTCTCTGAGCAGTTTCTCTCCTGCCCTTTCCCTTGCCAGGGGTCTGGCCTCCAAGCCGGTAAAGACAGCAGGTGTCTGATGAAGTGTGGTGCTCTTTGTGCTGCTGCTTCTCATTTTCTTCCCCGGGTTTGGGACAGGAAACTTCCAACTTGGGTGCTGGAGGGCAGACTGTAGTGGGTTCTCTGTAAATGAAAGTATCTGATCCTTGCAGAGGGTGATGCAGAACTGGCTCAAATGTTTGACCTAAAAGCCTTCTGGGCCCATGGATGCAATCATTTTTTCACAAACTCTCTTTTAGTATCTACTGTGATGCTATTGGGGGGAGGTCGGGAGGGGATTATGAACCAGAGACTTTTCTCCCTTTCACATTGACTTCGTTTATTTAATATTTATTGAGCGTGTACTATAGGCAAAGAATGGTACAGCTAAGCACAGGGGAGTTAGAGATTAAAGAAGGCCTGTCATCTCTCTTCATGGACCTTAGACTCTTGTTAGGGGATGGAGAGCCCTGCCCCGCCAAAAGAAGTAAGCATGCAAAATAATGACAGTGTCCAAACCATAATTCTCATATGCTATAAATGCAAGGTGTTTCCATTTACAAAGTTTTACTTACATTTCTTGGAGCAGTATGGGGGAGCGGAAATGCTTTCCAAGCTTCATTTTTCCCAACTGCACATCAAAGATGCTGGCTTGAGCCAGCTCAAAAGTGGGCAATCCCTGTGAAGGTGTGTTTCCAAAGACCATGCCTAAGGTGAAAATGGTACAGTCAAAATTCCTCCCTTGAAAAATCCCAAATCCCTGAAATCACCCACAAAACCCAACATATGTGTTTTTCTGTATAATAATAGAATATATAATTCCCAACAGGCAATTAATTCACAGGCAATCATTTATTGTATATGAGTTAATATGCCAACTATAGTTTTACTATACTGTGTTTGTGAGTGTTCTTTTTTAGAAAAGGCTAAACTACACGAAGTTGCCAATATTTGGGCATTTTTAACCTATAAAAATGGCAGTTGCCTGTGATCCAACTTWATCACAATTTTTCTCTCTTGTTTTTATATGGCATTAACGTTATTATAGGTGGAACTCTAACCTCAAAGGATTGCTCTGGCACACTCTTTTTTAGGGTGATGAAAATATTCTAAAATCGGAGTGTGGTGATCGGTGCACAATTCTATAAGTTCACTAAAATCATTAAATCCTACATTTAGAATGAGTGCATTTTTTGGTATGCAAATTCTATCTCAATAAGGCTGTTAAAAGGACTGAAAATGCTCGCTCAGGACAGGCACATGGTCAGAGTGGTATTTGGTGTTTCCCACTGTGCCTTTTAATGGAGTGTCTCACAGCATCCGTGCGAGGTGAGTCAGGTCCAGCCTTCTCTGTAAGGAGAGGCTCGGGGAGGTGAGGTGACCCGGTACATATGCAGCAAACCTGGGCTGGGAACACCCCTGGGGCCCCGGGCCCGTTCCGTTCCCTTTTCCCCTCACTCCGGCTCCGCGCGCTCTGAGCAGCCCTGGAGCCGGAAGACCGCGGAAAATGGATTTGCACAACCGTCTTCCTGGGCAGCCCACTTTGGAAATCATTTGTGACCTGTAATTGACCGTGACAATACAAAAATTGGAACCTGAAAATCACAAACATGCTGGGTTATTAGATGGTGAAATTGCAGTTTCCTGTCAGCCTGCTGCTTCCCAACTTCTCATTTTTGCTTTTCGGGGCTAGAGCTTGGCAGATCCCCACCATACACCCCCTTCTCTGCCTGGGTGGGCTTGGGTGACCTCTGCTCAGGGCAGCATGGCCAGAACCCTGGTCTCCAGCTGGGCGAGCCGCTGACGGGAAATGCGAGCTCACCTTCACTCCATCTGTCACACGGCTTCCCTTTGAAGCTGCACATCCCATCTGAGTGGCGGCAGGCCTGGATGCTTCCTCAGCCTGATGGGCCCCCAGGAGCCCCAGTTTTCTCTCTGACCTCGTTCCCCCTCTCCTGCATGCTGCTCCAGCTGGGCTGGAGCTATTCCACCACTTTGCCGCTCGCCCCAGCCTCCAGGCCTTTGCCCCAGCCGTGCCCTGGGCCTGGAATGCTTGTCCCCAGCTGTCCTCATGGCCAACTCTTTTGAGCCTTTGCCCAAATGTCACCTTCTCAACGACGCCTGCCCTGACTGCCATATTTGAAACTGTGGCTCTCGCTGTCACCCCAGATTCCTTATGTCCACCCTCTGCTTTGTGGTTTCCTCCCAGCCCTGGTCACCTTCCATGACAATGTAGTATATAGTGTATAGTATATAGTATAGAATTGATTTATCGCATTTACTGTGTGGTGTCCTCTCTCCCCCCGGGGGTGGATACTCCAAGAGGCAGTGCTATTGTCAATTTGCTTATTTATTGATTTATTTTTTTTAAAAGATTTTATTTATTTGACAGAGAGATAGAGAGCACAAGTAGGCAGAGAAGCAGGCAGAGGGAGAGGGAGAAGCAGTCTCCCCGCAGAGCAGGGAGCCCGATGCGGGGCTCAATCCCAGGACCCTGGGTTCATGACCTGAGCCGAAGGCAGATGCTTAACCGACTGAGCCACCCAGGTGCCCCGTCAATTTGCTTATTTATATTAGAACTTCATGTTAGTCTTTAAATAGCAGCTTTTTTTGAGATAGAAATCACACACTGCATAATTCAGCTATTTAAAGTGTACAATTCAGTGTTTTTTAGTATGTTTTTATTATTTTATTTTTGAAGATTCTATTTACTCAGAGAATGCATGAATGGGGGGAAGGCCAGAGGGAATCTTCAGGCAGACTCCCCACTGAATGTGGAGCCCAACGAGGGGCTTGATCTCATGACTCTGAGACCATGACCCATGCCAAAATCAAGAGGCAGATGCTCAACGGACTGAGCTGCCAAGGTGCCCCTTTTAGTATGTTTTTAAAGCTGCACAGCCATCACCACGATCAATTTTAGATTGTGTTCACCACCCCCAAAAGAAACCCTTTGTCAGTCAGTCCTCGCCACTCCTCCGTCTTCTGTCTCCCCTCCTCTGGCCCCTGGCAACCCAACCGCTAATTTACTTGCTGACTCTCTAGATTTGCTTATCCTGGAATTTCATATAAATGGACTCTTATAATATGCGCCCCTTTGCCATTGGCTTTGTGCACTTGATGTTTGTGAGGTTCCTTTGTGAGATCGCACGTACCAGAAGTTCATTCCTTTTTATTGCCGAATCGTGGTCTATCGTATGGATATTCCACATGTTTGTTCTTTCATTAGTTGGTAGACATTGAAGTTGTTTGCATTTCCAGGCTACTATAAATAATGCTTTTATGAACATTTGTATACACGTTTTTGTGTGGACTTGGGTTTTCGGTTCTATTGGGTGTATAGCTGGGAGGGGAATTGCTGGTACGAAGCTAGGGGCAGGTGGTCCTGGCCTCCGGTGGATGAGCACGTCTGTTCCCTTACTGGTGTTGGGTCTGACACCAGCTGGTTGTAAATTTGGCCTGTGGAACAGCGCTGGAGATAGAAGCTGAATTTTGGCACAGAACTGGTATTCCAGGAGTTTTTTTTGAATGACCGGCTGAAGGTATGCTCTTATACTTGGAGTGTTCTGAAATCCCCTTTCTTCCCCAAATCTGTATTTTTCCTTGATAGTAGCTTGGAGGGTGGAGCAGACCTTGTAGGTGCCACACTCAGAGCTCCCAGACCCACCCAAAGGCCACCTGCAGACCGTTCTGGTGGATGGTGGCAGCTCCGTGTCTCTCTGTGTGAGGGCAGTCTCTGGTCACAGAGGATATTTGGCCTGCCCGTGGGCCCACCAGCATTTCTGGGGAAGGGTGGGGTTGGTGACGAACACCCCAGCTTGCCGGCCCATCAGGGGAGAAGCCCTCCGTTGTTGTTTTTTTTTTTTTTTAATTTTTTTATTGTTATGTTAATCACCATATATTACATCATTAGTTTTTGATGCAGTGTTCCATGATTCATTGTTTGTTCATAACACCCAGTGCTCCATGCAAAACGTGCCCTCCTCAATACCCATCACCAGGCTAACCCATCCCCCCCACCCCCCACCACTCCAGCAACCCTCAGTTTGTTCCTGAGATTAAGAATTCCTCATATCAGTGAGGTCATGTGATACATGTCTTTCTCTGATTGACTTATTTCACTCAGCATAACACCCTCCAGTTCCATCCACGTCGTTGCAAATGGCAAGATCTCATTCCTTTTGATGGCTGCGTAATATTCCATTGTGTATATATACCACATCTTCTTTATCCATTCATCTGTCGATGGAAGCCCTCCGTTGTAATCACAGGCTCCGGGGCCGCCCCCTGGCGGCCCACAGTGGTAGTCCACACCCCTACTGGCTGTCTCCTCACCACTGTCTCGTGGCCTCACTCTCTCCTGAGCATCCTTGTACCTGAATCCTTATCTCTCTCAGTGTTTGCTCCTGGTGGAGTCCAACCCAAAGGGACCCTTAGGAGTTCACGTCTATGGACCACCGGTCAGCAGAAGGCAACTGCTACTCCGCGGTATTCCCACTGAGCACCAGGCAGCCTGTAAGGGTTTGACTCGAGTTGGTAACCCAGAGACTTGGAGTTGGGGCCAATCAGCTATGACTGGTGTTTGCAGGCTGCAGAAGCCAGAGCAGTGCCTGTGAGGGGGCAGAGCATCCCATGGGAGGGGTGACCTGAGACTCGGAGAAAGTGCTGTGAGGTGCCTAGGCTTTTTCTAGAGAGCGCTGGTCCCCAGGGATGATGTAGAGTGCCCCTGGCCAGTGCTGCAGGAGGAAGGTGCGGACACACATGCTCAGGCTCCTACCAGTCCTCCCTGGGTGCGGGACTGGTGTGTGATCAGCAAGGTCCTGTGCAAATGAAAATGCAGGGCCCTGCTGGGAAGATTGTTGAGCCTTTCAAGATGGTGACAGCAGCAAGTGGGGGTCCCCTGAGGGTGCACAGGCCGCACGCCCATGAAGCTGGCGCTGCCTGGATGCCTTTGTCCCCCTTGAGACCCACACCTGTATCCCTGCCACCTGCTTCGGAAACATCCCTTACTCCGTGCGTTCCCACGCAGGACCCTCCTCACTGGCCTTTCTGCCCTGGGCGTTTTGCCTCCCGGTCATGCTGTGCCCAGACCGGTTGTTGTAAAACACAGCCGTGACCGCTTTACCCCTCTCTTCAGAGGTCTTTAATAGCACCCCCTGACTGTGGCTGTGGTTTTTAAATTGTGATCAGCAGGACCACTCAGGGGGGACCCGCTGTGGGTGAGAGATGTGCTCGCTGCATCTCATTCCCATTTCAAACACAGCAGACACATTTTTATCTGTTTTGCATATATATATATTGGGCTTCCATAGATGCTTTCCTTTGAGGACATGTTTCTACTTCTAAAATAAAGATACTGCATCGCTTCTTGGCCTTTTGGCTAAGATCAAGTGTAGTATCTGTTCTTATCAGTAAAATAAAGATACTGCTGGAAACTACTGGCCACAGAATTAAATCCAAACTTCTTAGCTCAGTATTTAATATCTATAATGCTCTAGCTCAGAGGTTGGCTGACTTTGGCCCATAGGCCAATCCAGCCAACTGCTAAGAATAGCTTTTAAATTTTTAAATGGTTACATTTTAAATGGTTAGGTAAGTACCTACATAATAGCCTTAGTGTGGCCTCTTGGTCCCCAAAGGTGAAAGATTTACTATCTGACCCTTTAAGAAAAAGTTTACTGATCCCTGATCTAGCTACTGTCTGACCCTTTAAGAAAACGTTTACTGATCCCTGATATAGATCTAGGTGTTTTCTTTCCAGGCTTACCTCCCAGCACTTGAGCACGCTCACCATGGAGTCTGGCTCAGTACATGGCTCATAGGGAAGCTATATTTTATCAGATATAAAGCTAGGGTAACTGCATGCCTGGTTTGTCATGCTGACATCATCATTCATATTAGTAGAGCTCTTTTTACCCTCCTCAGTGTCTTTCTTTTTTGGGGGCAGTAAATTATATGGTCATCCTGTATAAAACTGACAAGTGAATTGAATGGGAGATAAAAACCACCAGCAAATTTTGTGATGAGTTATATTATCTTTGATACTAAGGGCATCTCCTAAAGAGGTTCCAGGTTCGGGCTGTTTGAGCTAATACCCAGAAATGACAAGCATTATAAAAAAAAATGTCCTTAAAAATAATTACTATGCTTCTGCCATGTATGTGTTGGGTTTCTAGAACTAACGGCATCTTTGCTTGCCTAATTTTCTTAAAAGGATTTAACCAATCTATCTGATGTTTAAAAGCAGCATGAGGTATGTTATCAGAAACCCATGTTGAACACAAATGCAGTCTCATGCTATGTACTGGATATTTTGTTTAGAGAAAGGCTATATTTAGGGGATGAAGGAAGGAGTTGTCCTTTCATCAGATGTTCTAGGAAATGAACCATATTGCTAGTTTTTATGCTTGGAGCCCAGCATGGGTGTTTATCTATAATGGGTCCAACTTTTAGAAGATGCTGACTCCAAATGACCTGGATATTATCCAAATAAGTGCTTTTAAATTCCCAGTAATAACTAACCGACCATGAAGAATAACTCAGTTTTGGATGAATCTAATTTTATTTATAAACAAGTGCCTACAGAAATTGTGAAGTTTGACATGATTTACAAAGTTGAGGTACAGAAGCGTACTTCCTAATGGTCTCCCGTTCTTCAGCCCGGAAGCGTATTTAGGAAGCATATATGCTTCCAGACTCTGAGCTAGGTGCTGGGGAATGTGCATAGCAGAACTCTGCTCATTCTGTCCTCCACGCACCTACACAGATTCAGTCCATGCCCTCAGTGATAGGATGGGCAGTGTCACACTCACTGGGCTGGGGCTCTGAAATCTGGAACAGGCTTATTGTTTATTGTTGTGATAAATGGCTTGGGGGAAAAATGAGGCAGAGTAAAGAAATAGAGAATGATGGAAATGGTGTTTTTATATACGGTGGTCTCAAAGGGCCTCTCCGGGGAGTGAAATCTGAGCAGACACCTGCAGAAAGTGAGTCCATAAGTCTTAACAATACTTCTCATTCTTTGTTCTTGATTTGTTGTATTAACAGTTTGGTATAAGGTCCAGAACTCCCTCAAGGAGCCTCAGGTCTCCCCATCTTAAAAGAGACCAGATTTCTCTCAAGGCCCAAAGGAAACAATTTCAAGAACTGCATGAGAAGCTTTAGCCCCTGTTAAGTCTTTTGGTTTCCTTAAGCTCTGTTTACAGACAGGGCCCTCTAAGTGAGGGAGTGAGGAAGAGGGGGTTGGAAATTGAGCCTTTGGGAGCAGGTATGGTGGAATAGTATGAATAGACTCTGGAATGTAAAGAGCAACCTGTCAGCATTCCTGTAGAAATTCAGTGGGTGCTATTTCCGGCAACTCACATTTGTTGAGTATTTGCCTTGTGCCAGGCACTGGGTTATGACCCACCCACGCACACGCTGAATGAATACTCCCAACACACTGGAGGTGGGAAGAGGTAGGATGGCGGAGTGCAGTAGGATTGAGAAGGCAGAGATGGTAGGAATTGACCCTGGCCTGTAAGCTTCAGGAGGGTAGAGTCTCTATCTTGCTCATTACTGTTTCCTTGGGACTAGCACAGTGCTTGGATAATTATAAGTGTGCAGTCAATGTTTGCTGAAGGAACAGAGGAACAAATGAATCGCATCAGCCTAGAAGCAGACTCCCCTCCCATCTGTCTGGAGGGCAGAGTCTGGTTTTCCTTCCCTAGTGGGGATATCAGAGTGGAGGTGGCTGTGCCTCACAGGTGAGGAACGAGTGTGTGTGAGGTCAAGTTGGAAAGGTATGTTGGGCTCTTGAGTCAAGACAAGGTGATAAGTACGCAGTGTCTTTTTCCTGGAACATAGAAGGCACTCTGTTTTCCAGTCTCCCCTGGGTTTGGGTTGGGGCCACGTGACAGTTTTGACCAGTGGACTCTGGACTCGTGGGAGTGACCTCTGAGCTGAGGCATGTAAGAGCACAAAGACCTCTCCCCGTTCTCCCTTCTCCTTTGTGGTGACACAGGAGATCACCTATCACGACAACAGAGCCACAGGATGTAACAGCCTGGATCTGTGAGTCACTGTGTGGAGTCAGCACCAGACTTTTGGTGAGGGTCAAGGAAATCCTGGTTATATGAAGTCACTGTGATTTGGGGTTTATATGTAATGGTAGCATATTTTATTTCTATTGTGACTCATGCAGCCTTGAATGTCAGGCTAAGGGCTTTGTGCTCTTAAAGAACTGTAAGTCCCTTGCCTGTTGCTTCCCACATACTCATGTAGTTTAGATCCTCCAGTCTGGGGAAGACGGTGAGCTCACTTCTGCACATGCCACAGGTGATTTGATGCCGAGAGAGCCTGGTCTCTGTGTCCCTTCAAAAGACGAGAACCAGGCAGATTCCTGCTGAGAAAAGCCTTCTCTTCTTCCTGCCCCCTGACCCAACGGGCTTTGTGGCAGTGCAAGAATGTGAGCTGGGCACCAGTCATCATCCTGGGAGAAGGCTTGATCAGAGAGACCAAAATATCAGGCCGGGCTGGATGTGAAATGTATTGTGAGATGTTGAAAGTGGCTCAAACTGCAGAGACCATGTGATTGCTGATGAAGAGGCATGCCTTACATATTAAGATGCTGAGGATGGAGGCAAAAAAAAGTAGTTTCAATTTAATCTCCATTTTTTTTTTTGAAAAACAGCACACTTTGAGTGAAGCTCTTCCATATTTTATTTGTTTTTACTGTGTCATATATCATGGGCCTCCTTCCACCTCATTCTCTTTAGTGGGTGCTTATTCTCTTCTAGAATGGGGTGCCACCCTCTCCTAAGGCATTCCCCTACTGATGGGCCGTTTGGTTTGTCTCTGACTTTCCAGTATTATAGGTAAGGCTACAGTGAACATCCTGGTCTACATCCCCTTAAACGCAGTCAAGTGTTTCTGGAGTGAAATGTCTGGGTCAGAGGGCATAAGCCTTTTTCATTTTGATGGGTACTGCCAAATTGCCACCCTAGAGCGTTGTGATAATTTACACTCCAGAGAAAGGTGATTTTTAATGGACTGGTTCCCCGAGAAACTCAGCCCCTGCCTCGTAGCAGGTCTGAGGTGGAGCCTCCAGACCTTTGGAGCATGTGTTCGACTTAGGGGTCCTTCACAGGAGTCCAGTCCAACCCGCAGGTCCTTCCCTCTGCAAAGCTCACATTTAAGCCCTGAAAAACGGGAGGACTTCATCCAGTCTCTATCAGATCTAAATCAGAACATTTTTCCCCTTTTGCCATTTTAAATTACCTCTCAACTCAGCCCCAGACTGAGTAATTCAGAGTTAATGGGATATGAAAGTCATGGTCCGTGGCATGATTGCGGGTACCTAGCCAGAGGCAAGCAAGATTTATTCTCTTGGAACCCAGCTGGGTTGAAAAGGGTGATAAATCAGCATGGCTATTGCTCCCCTTTTGCTGCAAGATTCATTCCAGTTTATCAGAATAATCATCCAAGGCCTTGAGACTGGAGATAAACAGCCAAATCCAGAGCCGCACTATGTGGTAAGAAGGAGAGATGTTTCTTTGCAATCTTCTTAGATGTGTTTGGACAGGGGTGGGTGGGGACTTGTTACCTCTAACTGTAGTCCAGTGGAAAGCATCAGTCACCCAGGATAGAGGCTGGGATTTTGTGCTTAGGAACACCACTGGCCTGAGGCTTATGGTCTATCTGGGGATACCGTGTGAAAGACTTGGCATCATATGCTGATTTGTGTTGTCCTATCCACTGAAGTCAGGGGTACTCTTCTCCCTGACTTGGTTACCCCTCTGCCCACCATTCTGGCTCTTGGATCCTCTTGGGTTGTCCTCCTTCTGGTGTCTGGCAACCTGTCTTTCATGCTGGTTTTATGGTCATTTGCTAGACTTTCCCTTAACCGACCCCACTGGTGACCACAACGTGACATAGAGCGAAGGTCATAAATAGATCAATATCAGTGGAACCTTAAATGGACCACAGAGTACATGCACACACACAGAATCACCTTGAATGATAACCCCAAACATCAAGTGCTAGCTTTGACTGGGCATTCATTCAGGCTTCTACCAAACTGCTTTACAAGTATTAACCCTATTTTGTCCCCCAAACCATGGGTGAGGTTGGCACTATTGTTATATCCATTTTACAAATGAGGAAACAGCTCAGACAGATTATTAATGACTTGCCCAAGGTCACAGAGCTCGTAAGTAACGGTCCCTACAGAGCTCATGTTTGCTGTTTTCACGCACATACTTACACAAACATCCATTTACACAAATACATATGCATACTGATGCATAAACATTCAGATACAGAAACACACACACACACACACACACACACACACACACACACACACACAGTCCAGAGAATATTCAGCAAAGAATGAGTCTGAGGCTTATGGTTAGGAGAACAATAGCCTGGGTCCCTAGCCACCTTCTCTTTGAAGCCCCCCCTCACATTGCTTACTATAGAAATTTAAATAGAAAAAGAGACATTGCTAGGATTGGTTGAATTTAGGGTGATGCCTGGGGAAGGCAGGAGGATAGTGTGCTCTTGAGGCCACTCAGAATAAGGTTATTTTGGGGTTTGGACTTTGGCTATGCAGGGTGGGATCCCTGTTTACTTCAATATGAGGAGCAGGGCCATCTTTTGGGTAGACTCACATCAACTGAGGTTAGGATACTGAGTTATGACCCTCGTGGTAAGAGCCACCATTATAGAATTTTTCTCTCTGGGGCCAGATTCCTATGGGAATGTACTAGAAGGTCTGATTTCAGAGCAGGGGGATAGTCCTGTGATTTTAAAGGCACCGGGCTAAGATACGTCTATCTTACAGCAGGGCTGGTCTGGTCAGTGGGACCAGGAGTCCTTGCAATCCACTGACCATGAGCTCCTTTCCTTGGATGGGGCTGGGACCGACCCTATCACCACTGCTTCTGGGACAACTTGATCTGTCCTCCTATGGTTGACCAGTGCCCTTCCCAGGCTGCACCTGCTTCTTTAGAGACCTTAACACATTGATCAGATTATAGCCCTGACCCTCAGGCTGGGACCTTCTTGATTTTCTCATGTGCTTCTTTTCAGTTCTTTTATCCAGTTCCTATCAGTTTTCTAGATTTGATTCACATAAGGAGGTCTTCTTGAGGGATGCTTTGTCTTAGTCTCCAAGTACCGAACACAGTCATTGCAGGAGATGCCATTGGTATCCCACAGACACCCCATGAGCAAGCCCTGGGGGTAACCTGCAGACAGTTCCCATATACACCAAAGGCTTCTAGTAACTTCTCTGCCTGAAGGTGTTCTCTGGCCAAGGGAATATGTTTAGCCTTCAAGTAGGGCAGGCTCGTAGTGCTGGGGAGTTAGTGCTCTGGGAATGGTCCTCAACCAGTGAAATCATAAAGACAGCAGCTTCCTTGTTCCTCAGTGGGGGCAGCTCTGATGTGTGCTCCACACAGTCTCGCAGAGGGTCCCAGTGGGACTGAGCCTCAGTTGCCCACAGTGGTTACCAGTACACTTTATTGGCTTCTTTCTCTTCCCGGTCTCACTTCCCTGGTGCTTCCTGAGATCACCTCACATATAAACTGCTTGCATCCAAATCCTTGTCTCAGGCTCTGCTTTTAAGGGAACCCAGGCTAAAGAGCTATATTCAGTCTTTACTCAGGAACAGTTTCCGTTGATCCCTTTTTCCTCACATGACCCGGCCTTACCTTCCTCTTACCTGAGGCCCTGTGGACCTTCCAGAAGCACTTCATCCCAGAGGTAGAGCGCAGCATTGAAGTCAGACAGATGTGAGGTCGAATCCTGACTAGCTCACTTACTGACTATGTGACCATGGGAAAATTACTCTCTGAACCTCATTCATCTTTTAAACAATGCAGATAATGATATACAACTTTCAGAGTTGTCAAGAAGAATCAATGAGATAATGTAGGCAAAGGGCTTAATGCAGTGCGTGGCAATTAGTAGGTGCTCAATAATGTCAGACAGGCTTTCATCTCCCTCTGAACAGAGGCTGGTTTCCTTCAGTTATGGGGCAAGCAGCTCTCGCTTACCGATAGCCGATAAGTGGGCATGGCCTGTGTGGACAGATTAGAGGGTGTGGCTGAGCCCTTAGCGGGGGTGGGAGGGATGGGGGTGGGAGAGGGGGAATGGGGGGGTTTGAGCATTCAGGAGAGGCAACATTGGGGAGAAGAGGAGAGGCCCTCAAGCACATTGGCAGACCCTGCTTCTGTCTTTGATCCTCTACTTAGGGCCAGTCATGGTCTCCCAAAGAGGCCCTACATTTCCTAGCTCCACACTTTCGCTTATCCAGTTCCATCCACCTGGAATGCTTTTTTCTTCACCACCCCACCCATTGAAATCTGATCCAAGGTCTTGTAATGGGGTATAACTCAAGATGCATATCAGAGTTTTTTCAAAATCCACATATCTGGGAGTTACCCCTTGCAGCCTGGCTCCCCAGGACACAATGCAATCCAGAGAGTCTGTGGTATTAAATTAAAGCCCTGCAGGAGCCCCAGGCTGGAGGGACAGCTGCAACTGTGAGCCAGGGGTAGGGCTATCCGTGGAGACTAAGCCTAAGTCACAGAATGCAAACTGGGAGTTCATGAGCCTCAAGTCTAGAAGACAGAACAGGACCTGCTGTTCTGTAGATCAGTAGATCTGCTGTGAGGCGTGGGCATGTAGATTCTGAAGAAGCTCCTTATGATGATACACACCTCTAGGAAAGGAGCACTCATATCATCCACAGAGCCTAGGGGTTGGGCTCAAACAGACTTGACTACCTGTGTGCCATTGGGCAATCTCAACTTCTCTGAGCCTCAGTTTTCTCATCTATAAAATGGTGGCAATAATAATACTTATCCCATATGGTTGCTGTAAGGAGGACATAGGGTAATAGAGATGGTGCTCAGGAAAAACTAGATCTACATTGAACCATCCCCGAGTGCCACCCAGAAGTCATCATTTCGGGCCATCTGTACTTGGGTCACTGCATTGAAGACAGCATTTAGTATGAGTTGCCCCCCGCCCCCCACCCAGAACATGAGCAGCTGAGGACTGGGGACAGGCAGGGATTGTGTATTATCTGCCATGTGCTCCCACAGCACCTGGCATGGTGTCTCACATGGAGCTTGTGCTCAATAAATTTTTGTTGAATTGAATATAAAACCATAAGAAACTAATGTATGTGGTTATGTTAGGTACCTGCATAATGCGTTTTTGAACAGGCTTTTGATTAGTCTTAGTGTCCGGGAAACAGTTTCCTACTGACAGTGCATTTCGAAATTGCCAGGAGGGCAATAAATATGCACATAAAATTCTGCTTTTCTCAGACCTGGATGGAATCTCTTTGTTTCCTGGGGCTTCTGTTTGCCAGGCATCCACAGGGACTGGGGCTGTCCCTGGGCTGCATTCTTACTCCGGACTTGTCAGGGACCCTCCTGGCCCCATTTGTAAGCCCAAGAGCCAGAACTTAGCCCTCCAGAGAGCACAGGGATGGGGCATCCTTTTCTGCTTTCTAGACTGGAGGCTCATGAGCTCCCGGTTTGCATTTTGTGATGTAGGCTTAGTCGCCACAGATAAACCTACCCCCGGCTCACAGCTGCTGCTGTCCCTCCAGGCTGGGGCTCCTGCAGGACCTTAATTTCAGAGACTCTCTGGGCTGCGCTGTCTCCTGGGGAGCCAGGCTGCCAGTAGAATACCTTCCCTCTAAGAACACAGAGGTCCCTCCAAGCAGTCCTGCAGGGGAGGGGTCTGGAGGCACAAGACAGCCCACCCAGGGATCTTTCTAGGAGATGGGTCTCATTAGAGTGTTGAGGAGGGGTCCTGGCTAAGGGAGGCTTGAACTGGAGGGGGTCCACCTCCAGCCTCTAACAGCCTTTAATTTTTCCTTTCTTCTTTTTAATGAGCATATAGTGCCGGTTCACACATGGGCATATACATCATATAACATATGTATATACACACATAGGCATATATGCATGATATACATAGGCATATTTGTATACTATATATTGTATGTATAATATATATTACACAGATACATAAATATATATAGCACTGGTGTATATATATATATACACACACATATGTAAATAAATAGGTTATAAATAATATACATGGTGTATGCATAATGTAAATACTCTATGTAATATACACAGGCATATAATGTACGTTTATATGATGTACATACATAGTTTAGATATGTCCATATGCATAATATGCATAAGTGTATAAATATACACTTTATAAAAAATAGAGGTGTACATAATACATACAGGTATATATAATACACCTGAGTATAGAAGTATAGTATACATTAAGTAGATATATCTAGGTCTACACATTACTTAGGTATGTGTATAATAAACATGGATATATATTTCTATACATAGGTATACATAATATAGATCTATAAACCTAATATACATATATATGTGTGAAACACATGTATACAATGTATGCATATATATTACATAAATACGTTTATGTATATACACTTAAATATAAATATACATAATATACATAAACATTTATATAATATACATTGGTATATTATGGTATATATATCTATCTATAAAAATGCACAGATATATTTTTTACATGAATATGTATATATAATATATGTAATATATATTTGAAAATGGAATCATGTTGGTTTCTGGGCATTTACTCTCTTCTCTATAACCCAACCAGAGTGTTTTTTTTGAAAACACCAGACTGATCATGTCCCTCATCTGCCTAAATTTCTTCATTGCCTTCCCCGCTGTATTTGGATAAAGATCAAAATCCTTAACCTCTTCTGCCGAGGTCTGCCTTTCTGATCGGCCTGTATATACCTACTTGCCCTACCTCCTTTGAGAACACTGCCCACCTTCACTCACTCTTCATCTTCCCCTGTGCCCCCACCCCCTCTGTACCTGGACATCTCTCCCTCATCCTTACTCAAGAGGCCTTCATATAAGATTAGGTTTCCTGTCAGACACTTCCTAGTGGCCTGACTTTTCTGCCAGAATACTCAGCCTTTTTTAGTCTATTTCCCTGCTGCTAGACAGTAAGCCTTATGAGAATAGACCCTGACTAGCTTGGGTCTTCAACTCCCCTCTGTGTTGGGCCATCAGAGGGCCCTTTATAAATATTTGTGAAGTAGAAGATTAAAATTCTATGTTTTTTTTTTAAGTCACTTAACAGTGTATTGTGAGCATCCTTCTGTGTCAAGAAATGTATGTTTACAGAATCATCTTTAATGGCATCATGGTATTCCATTGTATGGAGATACCATAATTTAACTGATCTCCTATTGCTGGACAAAATGTTGCTTCCCAGTATCTTATAAACAGTGTTGTAACCAATATCTACATGCAAACATGTAACTAATTTGCTTGACCAAAAATATTGTACCAATTTATACATTCATCAGCAATGCTTAGTGTCCTTTACTCACCCACCTCAATACCAAGTATTATTATTACGTGGATTTTTTTTTTTTTTTGCCACTCATAGTCATAGTTTAAAGCTGCCTTTCTCTGATAACCAGGGATATTTGTTCATTAATTATTTTATTTCTACAGGTCCTTACTGAGAGCCACCTCCTTGCTCTTAGCAAAATACACATATTCTAGCATGAGTAACACATTGTAGCTTGACAATACATTTAGAATATGGTAGGGAAAATCTCACTTGTTTTCCTTAAAGCATCTTCCTGATTATTACTATAAATTCATTGTGCTAGGTAAACATTAGAGTTATTTTGTCAAATACCTTTAAAAACATCTTATTTTGTTATTTGGAGTGCATGGAAATGTATAGATTTGGAAAGAAATAAATCTTTACTATATTGGGTTTTTTTACTCCAAAGCATGGCATGGGTTTCCTTTCAAGATTTTTTTTTTTATAGATTTATTTATTTATTTTTGAGAGAGTGAGAATGAGAGAGAGAGAGTACATGAGAGCGGGGAGGGTTAGAGGGAGAAGCAGGCCCCTCGCCGAGCAGGGAGCCCGATGCGGGACTCGATCCCGGGACTCCAGGATCATGACCTGAGCCGAAGGCAGTCGCTTAACCAACTGAGCCATCCAGGCGCCTCTCCTTTCAAGTTTTAAAAATATCTCTTAAAAAAAAAAAAACCCTCAGGGGTGCCTAGGTGGCTCAGTCCGTTGGGCATCTGACTCTTGATTTCAGCTCAGGTCATGATCACGGGGTTGTGGGATTCAGCCCCATGTCAGGCTCTGTGTTGAGTGTGGTGCCTGCTTAGGATTCTCTCTCTCCCTCTCTCTCTGCCCCTCCCCCAGTTCGTGTGCACTCACTCTCTCTCTCTAAAAGGAAAATAAATAAACCCCTCAAATATGACCACCCAAAGATAAAAATTATTAACATTTGTCCAAATACCTTATCAGATCTTTGGAAGCATATGTAGTGACATAAATATATATTTATGAGGTGCACATGCTGTTTTATAAACTAAAATAATTCAATAACCTATTGTGAACATCTTTCCATTTTAATGAAATGATTCTGCATCATTTTAAAAATGGCTATAATAATATTCCACTGTACGGATGTATCATTTAACTAGTTTCTTGTTGACAGACATTTAGGTTGTTTCCAAATTTTAATAATCAAGAATGAACATTTTTGTGCAAATATCTTCATATCTTGTTATCTCTTTAAAGGAAATTAAAATATATTACTAAAATGAAAAAAAAATAAATTCCTGGACTTGGAAAGTTTGGGTCATAAGGTACATATACTCTTAGATAAATTACCAAACTAAGCTTCAGAAACTTTGTATCAAATTGTTTTCCATCTGCAGCATATAGGAATGCTCATGTAAATCCAAAAGGAAATTGGGAAAATAATTCCATTTGCAGTAGCATGCAAAAGAATAAAATATGTAGCAATAAATTTAACCAAGGAAGTGAAATACTTGTACACTGAAAAATGCAAAATGTTGTTGAAAGAAATGAAAGACTACCCAAATAAATTGACAGACATACTGTGTTCCTGGAAGGATGACATACAATTATCTTAACATTATTAGATTCAGTGTAAACCCTATCAGAATTCCAATGGCCTTTTTTCCCCTCAGGAATAGAAAAACCAATCCTCATTCTCACATGGAATTGCAAGGGGCCCCCCAAAACCAAAACAGTCTTGAAAAAGAACAAAGTTGGAAGACACAGACTTCTTGATTTTGGAACTTACCATAAATATAAAAGAAGCAAAGCAATGTGGCACTGGCATAAATATAGACATATAGATCAGTGGAATAGAATTGAGAGTTTGGAAATAAACCCACATATCTATGGCCAATTGATTTTTTAAATTTTTTATTGTTAATCACCATAAATTATATCATTAGTTTTTGATGTAGTGTTCCATGATTCATTGTTTGTGCATAACACCCAGTGCTCCATGCAGTGCTCTTTAATACCCATCACCAGGCTAACCCATCCCCCCACCCTCCTCCCCTCTAGAACCCTCAATTTGTTTTTCAGAGTTCATCGTCTCTCATGGTGTGTCTCCCCCTCCAATTTCCCTCCCTTCATTCTTCCCCTCCTGCTATCTTCTTTTTTTTTCTTAAACATGTATTGCATTATTTGTTTCAGAGGTACAGATCTATGATTCAACAGTCTTGCACAATTCACAGCGCTCACCATAGCACATACCCTCCCCAATGTCTATTACCCAGACACCCCATCCCTCCCACCTCCCCCCACTCCAGCAACCCTCAGTTTGTTTCCTGAGATTAAGAATTCCTCATATCAGTAAGGTCATATGATACATGTCTTTTTCTCTTAAGATTTTATTTATTTGAGAGAGAGAGAATGAGAGATAGCACGAGAAGGAAGAGGGTCAGAGGGAGAAGCAGACTCCCCGCTGAGCGGGGAGCCCGATGCGGGACTCGATCCCGGGACTTCAGGATCATGACCTGAGCCGAAGGCATTCACCTAACCGACTGAGCCACCTAGGCGCCCTACATGTCTTTCTCTGATTGACTTATTTCACTCAGCATAATACCCTCCAGTTCCATCCACGTCATTGCAAATGGCAAGATCTCATTCCTTTTGATGGCTGCATAATATTCCATTGGATACATATGCCACATCTTCTTTATCCATTCATCTGTCTATGGACATCTTGGCTCTTTCCACAGTTTGGCTATTGTGGACATTGCTGCTATAAACATCGGGGTGCATGTACCCCTACGGATCCCTACATTTGTATCTTTGGGGTATATACCCAGTAGTGCAATTGCTGGATCTTATGGTAGCTCTATTTTCAACTTTTTGAGGAACCTCCATACTGTTTTCCAGAGTGGTTGCATCAGCTTGCATTCCCACCAATAGTGTAAGAGGGTTCCCCTTTCTCCACATCCCTGCCAACATCTGTCATTTCCTGATTTGTTAATTTTAGCCATTCTGACTGGTGTGACGTGGTATCTCATTGAGGTTTTATTTTGGATTTCCCTGATGCCGAGCAGTGTTGAGCACTTTTTCAGGTGTCTGTTGGCCATGTGGATGTCTTCTTTGGAAAAATGTCTGTTCATTCCTTGATTGGATTATTTGTTCTTTGGGTGTTGAGTTTGATAAGTTCTTTATAGATTTTGGATACTAGCCCTTTATCTGATATGTCCTTTGCAAATATCTTCTCCCATTCTGTCGGTTGTCTTTTGGTTTTGTGGACTGTTTCCTTTGCTGTGCAAAAGCTTTTTATCTTGATGAAGTCCCAATAGTTTATTTTTGCCCTTGCTTCCCTTGCCTTTGGCGATGTTTCTAGGAAGAAGTTGCTGTGGCTGAGGTCAAAGAGGTTGCTGCCTGTGCTCTCCTTTAGGATTTTGATGGACTCCTGTCTCACATTGAGGTCTTTCAATAATTTTGAGTCTATTTGTGTTTGTGGTGTAAGGAAATAGTCCAGTTTCATTCTTCTGCATGTGGCTGTCCAATTTTCCCAACACCATTTGTTGAAGAGACTGTCTTTTTGCCATTGGACATTCTTTCCTGCTTTGTCAAAGGTGAGTTGACCATAGAGTTGAGGGTCCATTTCTGGGCTCTCGATTCTGTTCCATTGATCTATGTGTCTGTTTTTGTGCCAGTACCATACTGTCTTGATGATGACAGCTTTGTAATAGAGCTGGAAGTCCGGGATTGTGATGCTGCCAGCTTTGCTTTTCTTTCTCAATATTCCTCTGGCTGTACGGGGTCTTTTCTGGTTCCATACAAATTTTAGGATTATTTGTTCCATTTCTTTGAAAAAAGTGGATGGTATTTTGATGGGGATTGCATTGAATGTGTAGATTGCTCTAGGTAGCATTCACAATATTTGTTCTTCCAGTCCATGAGCATGGAATGTTTTTCCATTTCTTTGTGTCTTCCTCAGTTTATTTCATAAGTATTATAGTTTTCCGAGTACAGATCCTTTGCCTCTTTGGTTAGATTTATTCCTAGGTATCTTATGGTTTTGGGTGCAATTGCAAATGGGATCGACTCCTTGATTTGTCTCTCTTCTGTCTTGTTGTTGGTGTATAGGAATGCCACTGATTTCTGTGCATTGATTTTCTATCCTGCTACTTGAATGAATTCCTGTATGAGTTCTAGCAGTTTTGGGGTAGAGTCTTTTGGGTTTTCCACAAACAGTATCATATCATCTGCAAAGAGTGAGAGTTTGACTTCTTTGCCGATTTGGATGCCTTTGATTTCTTTTTGTTGTCTGATTGCTGTGGCTAGGACATCTAATACTATGTTGAATAGCAGTGGTGAGAGTGGACATCCCTGCCACGTTCCTGACCTTAGGGGGAAAGGTCTCAGCTTTTCCCCATTGAAAATGATATTCGCTGTAGGTTTTTCATAGATGGCTTTTATGATATTGAGGTATGTAACCTCTGTCCCTATACTCTGAAGAGTTTTGATCAAGAAAGGATGCTGTACTTTGTCAAATGCTTTTTCTGCATCTATTGAGAGGATCATATGATTCTTGTTTTTTGTTAATGTATTGTATCACATTGATTGATTTGCGGATGTTGAACTAACCTTGCAGCCAAAATCCCACTTGGTCGTGGTGAATAATCCTTTTAATGTACTGTTGGATCCTATTGGCTAATATTTTGGTGAGAATATTTGCATCCATGTTCATTAAGGATATTGGTCTGTAATTCTCCTGTTTGATGGGGTCTTTGTCTGGTTTTGGGATCAAGGTAATGCTGGCCTCATAAAACGAGTTTGGAAGTTTTCCTTCCATTTCTATTTTTGGAACAGTTTCAGAAGAATAGGTATTAATTCTTCTTGAAATGTCTGGTAGAATTTCCCTGGGAAGCCATCTGGCCCTGGGCTTTTGTTTGTTGGGAGATTTTTGATGACTGCTTCAATTTCCTTAGTGGCTTATAGGTCTGTTCAGGTTTTCTATTTCTTCCTGGTTCAATTTTGGTAGTTGATACATCTCTAGGAATGCACCCATTTCTTCCAGGTTATCTAATTTGCTGGCATATAGTTGCTCATAATATGTTCTTATAATTGTTTGTATTTCTTTGGTGTTGGTTGTGATCTCTCCTCTTTCATTCATGATTCTGTTGATTTGGGTCCTTTCTCTTTTCTTTTTGATAAGTCTGGCCAGGGGGTTTATCAATCTTTTGAATTCTTTCAAAGAACCAGCTCCTAGTTTTGTCGATCTGTTCTACTGTTCTTTTGGTTTCTAGTTCATTGATTTCTGCTCTGATCTTTATTCTTTCTCTTCTCTTGCTGAGTTTAGGCTTTATTTGCTGTTCTTTCTCCAGCTCCTTTAGGTGTAGGGTTAGGTTGTGTATTTGAGACGTTTCTTGTTTCTTGAGAAAGGCTTGTATTGCTATATACTTTCCTCTCAGGACCTCCTTTGCTGTTATCCCAAAGATTTTGAACAGTTGTGTTTTCATTTTCATTGGTTTCCATGAATTTTTTTAATTCTTCTTTAATTTCCTGGTTGACCCATTCATTCTTTAGTAGGATGCTCTTTAGCCTCCATGTATTTGAGTTCTTTCTGACTTTCCTCTTGTGATTGAGTTCTAGTTTCAAAGCATTGTGGTCTGAAAATATGCAGGGAATGATCCCAATCTTTTGGTACCGGTAGAGACCTGATTTGTGAGCTAGGATGTGATCAATTCTGGAGAATGTTCCATGGGCACTGGAGAAGAATGTGTATTCCGTTGCTTTGGGATGGAATGTTCTGAATATGTCTGTGAAGTCCATTTGGTCCAGTGTGTCATTTAAAGTCTTTATTTCCTTGTTGATCTTTTGTTTAGATGATCTGTGCATTTCATTGAGGGGGCTGTTAAAAATCCCCCAGTATTTTATTGTTGTCGATGTGTTTCTTTGCATTTGTTATGAATTGCCTTATATAATTGGCTGCTCCCATGTTAGGGTATAGATATTTACAATTGTTAGATCTTCTTGTTGGATAGACCCTTTAAGTAGATTATAGTGTCCTTCCTCATCTCTTATTACAGTCTTTGTTTTAAAATCTAGTTTGTCTGATATAAGGATTGCCACCCCAGCTTTCTTTTGGTGTCCATTAGCATGGTAAATGGTTTTCCACCCCTTCACTTTCAATCTTGGGTCTAAAATGAGTCTCTTGCAGACAGCATATCGATAAGTCTTGTCTTTTAATCCAATCTGATAGCCTGTGTCTTTTGATTGGGGCATTTAGCCCATTTACATTCAGGGTTACTATTGAAAGATATGAATTTAGTGCCATTGTATTGCCTGTAAGGTGACTGTTACTGTATATTGTCTGTGTTCCTTTCTGGTCTATGTTGCTTTTAGGCTCTCTCTTTTCTTAGAGGACCCCTTTCAATATTTCTTGTAGGGCTGCTTTCATGTTTGCACATTCCTTTAGTTTTTGTTTGTCCTGGAAACTTTTTATCTCTCCTTCTATTTTCAATGACAGCCTAGCTGGATATAGTATACTTCGCTGAATATTTTTCTCGTTTAGTGCTCTGAAGATATCATGCCAGTCCTTTCTGGCCTGCCAGGTCTCTGTGGATAGGTCTGTTGCCAATCTAATGTTTCTACCATTGTAGGTTACAGAGCTCTTCTCCCAAGCTGCTTTCAGGATTTTCTCTGTCTCTGAGACTCATAAGTTTTACTCTCAGATGTTGGGGTGTTCACCTATTTTTATTGATTTTGAGAGGGGTTCTCTGTGCCTCCTGGATTTTGATGTCTGTTTCCTTCCCCAAATTAGGGAAGATCTCTGCTATAATTTGTTCCAATATACCTTCTGCCCCTCTCTTTCTTTCTTTCTTTCTTTCTTCTTCTGGGATCCCAATTACTCTAATGTTGTTTCATCTTAGGGTATCGCTTCTCTCTTGAATTCTGCCCTCATGATCCTGTAGTTTTTTCTCTCTTTTTCTCAGCCTCTTTATTTTCCATCATTTGGTCCTCTATATCACTGATTCTCTCTTCTGCCTCATTTATCCTAGCAGTTAGTACCCCCATTTTTGATTGCACCTCATCAATAGCCTTTTTTATTTTGACTTGGTTAGATTTTAGTTCTTTTATTTCTCTAGGAAGGGTTTCTCTAATAACATCCATGCTTTTTTCAAGCCCAGCTAGTATCTTTAAAGTCATGATTCTGAAGTCTAGGTCCGATATCTTACTAATGTCCGTATTGAGTAGGTCCCTGGCAGTCAGTACTACGTCTTCTTCTTTTTGTTGAGGTGGAGATTTTTTCCATCTTGTAATTTTTGTCCAGAGGAGAAAAGATGAATGAGAGAACAAAATGCTAACAGGGTAACAAAATCCCCAGTATATATACTCTAAACAAATCAGAAAAACCTGAAACTGGGGGAAAAGAAAGGGAAAGAAAGAAAAAAGAAAAGAAAGAAAAAAAATAAAAACAAACAAAAACAGAACAAAACAAAAACAATATGATCAAATATGATCAGGCTGGTGCATAGATCGGTGCCACACACTAGATTTTGGGTATATTTTGCCTGTTAGAAGAAAGTGCCTCCTAAAATTTTAAAGAAAGAAAAACTTATATATGTATAAAATAAGGGTTGATATGATGAAGGGATGGAGTATGAATGTAAAGATGAAAATTATAAAAAGTTTTATAAAAGGAATTGGTAAGTTGTTTGAAAAAAGAAAGAAGAGGATTAAAAAAAAGAGAATGTGATCAGGCAGGAGACTAGAACAAAGCCATACACTAGAGATTTAGGGTATATTTTGATATGTTAGAAGAAACTGTATCTCAAAATTGTGAAGAGAGAACAAGTTACATATATATGCCAAAAATAAGGGTAACTACTATGAAGAGATAGAATATGACTCTAAAAATGAAAAATAAAAATGTTTTTTAAAAAAGGATTGATAAGATGTTCGTTGAAAAAGGGGGAAAAATTAAAAAATAAAGACAGTTAAAAAATTAAGTTTGGAGATCGGGCAGAGCAAGATGGTGGAGCAGTAGGAGACCTAGATTTTGTCTGATCTCAGGAATTCAGCTGAATAGGGATCAGACCATTCTGAACACCTACGAACTCAACAGGAGATCGAAGAGGAGAGTAGCAACAACTCTCTGAACAGGGAAGGGACCACTTACTGGAAGTCTCCTCTGGAGAAAATGACAAGACAAAAAAAAAAAATCACCTCAGCAAAAAGAACAAGAGGTCGTACCGTCAGCCAGGGGCCTACTCAATATGGACACTAGTAACATGTTGGACCTAGAGTTCAGAATCATGACTTTAAAGATACTAGCTGGGCTTGAATAAAGTGTGGAAGTTATTAGAGAAACCCTTTCTGGAGAAATAAAAGAACTAAAATCTAACCAAGTCAAAATCAAAAAGGCTATTGATGAGGTACAATCAAAAATGGGGGCACTAACTGCTAGGATAAATGAGGCAGAAGAGAGAATCAGCGATATAGAAGACCAAATGATGGAAAATAAGGAGGCTGAGAAAAAGAGAAATAAACCACAGGATCACGAGGGCAGAATTCGAGAGATAAGGGATACGATAAGACGAAACAACATTAGAATAATTGGGATCCCAGAAGAAGAAGAAAGAGAGAGAGGGGCAGAAGGTATATTGGAGCAAATAATAGCAGAGAACTTCCCTAATGTGAGGAAGGAATCAGGCATCAAAATCCAGGATGTCTTCCAAAGAAGACATCCACATGGCCAACAGATACATGAAAAAGTGCTCAACATCGCTCGGCATCAGGGAAATCCAAATCAAAACCTCAATGAGATACCACTTCACACCAGTCAGAATGGCTAAAATTAACAAGTCAGGAAACGGCAGACGTTGGCGGGGATGTGGAGAAAGGGGAACCCTCCTACACTGTTGGTGGGAATGCAAGGTGGTGCAGCCCCCCTGGAAAACAGTATGGAGGTTCCTCAAACAGTTGAAAATAGAGCTACCCTACGATCCAGCAATTGCACTACTGGGTATTTACCACAAAGATACAAATGTAGGGATCCGAAGGGGTACGTGCACCCCAATGTTTATAGCAGCAACGTCCACAATAGCCAAACTGTGGAAAGAGCCAAGATGTCCATCGACAGATGAATGGATAAAGAAGAGGTGGTATATATACACAATGGAATATTATGCAGCCATCAACAGGAAAGAGATCTTGCCATTTGCAACGACGTGGATGGAACTGGAGGGTGTTATGCTGAGTGATATAAGTCAATCAGAGAAAGATGTATTATATTACCTCACTGAAATGAGGAATTCTTAATCTCAGGAAACAAACTGAGTGTTGATAGAGTGTTGGGAGGTGGGATGGATGGTGTGGCTGGGTGACAGACTTTGGGTAGGGTATGTGCTATGGTGAGCGCTGTGAATTGTGCAAGACTGTTGTATCACAGATCTGTACTTCTGAAACAAACAATGCAACATATGTTAAGAAAAAAGAAAAGGAAGAAGATAGCAGGAGTGGAAGAATGAAGGGAAATAAGTCAGAGGGGGATACGAACCATGAGAGACGATGGACTCTGAACAACAAACTGAGGATTCTAGAGGGGCGGAGGGTAGGGGGATGGGTTAGCCTGGTGATGGGTATTAAAGAGGGCACATTCTGCGTGGAGCACTGGATGTTATGCACAAACGATGAATCATGGAACACTACATCAAAAACTAATGATGTAATATATGGTGATTAACATAACAATAAAAAATTAAAAAAAGACTTTGAAAGCCTAAAGAATCATGGTAAAAAAGCCATGGATTCTATGTGCAGTATTCCCCTAGCGCTGGAGTTCTGCCCTTCTCATTGATCGGTAAACTTGGTCTTGACTGGCCGTTCTTACTGATCTTCGGGGGGAGGGGCCTGTTGCCGTGGTTCCCAAATGTGTTTGCCGGAGGCAGAATTGCCCCACCCTCGCCAGGTCCGGGCTAAGTAATGTGCTTGGGTTTCTCTCGGGAGCTTTTGTTCCCTGCAAGCTTTCCGTACAGCTTTGGAGGAGGAGGGTGAAAATGGCGGCCTCCCAATCTCTGCCCTGGAGGAGCCGAGAACTCAGGGCTCCGCTCCTCAGTGCGCCCCCAGAGAAAAGCCATCAGTCACTCCCGTCTCTCCAGTCTCCAGCCACACTCCGTGCTCACCCGGCCTGTGACCAAGCGTTTCTATCTCTGGCACCCGACCCCGTGTGGAGTCTCCAAACCCAGCAGATCCCTGCGGTGCGCTCCCGCGCCGCTCCTCCCAGGGGAGGAAGGGGAGTCTTCCCAGCTCTGTCGCTTGTTGGGTCCCTGCTGGAGGAGCAGTGGCCTGACTGGGCCGCAGATCACGGTTTATGGCAACCCCGAGCTGAGAGCCCGCGCCTCAGCTCCGTCTCTGCAGCCGGCTTCCCCGCTCTGATACCTGGGAGCTCTGCCGCACTCAGGCACCCCCGGTCTTTCTGTGACCCCGAGGGTCCTGAGACCACCTGTCCCGTGAGGGTTCCACCCCCTGCTTAGCCACTGGAGCGATGTCCCTCAGCGGAGCCAACTTCTAAAAGTTCTGATTTTGTGCTCCGCGGCTCTATCACTTGCCACAATTGGCAGACGGAGGCCCCTCCCCCGCCGTCTATCCTCCTGAATATCGCCTCCGATTCATTTCTCCGCATGTCCTACCTCCAGTAAGTGGTCACTTCTCTGTTCAGAGAGTTGTTGCTACTCTCCTCTTCGATCTCCTGTTGAGTTCGTAGGTGTTCAGAATGGTTTGATCCCTATCCAGCTGAATTCCTGAGACCAGACAAAATCCCGGTCTCCTACTCCTCTGCCATCTTGCTCTGTCCCCCCATCAACTGTGCTTGGCCAATTGATTTTTGACAAGGGTGCCAAGTCCATTCAATGGGAAGGATATCTTCATCTTTAACAAATGATTCTGGGACAACTGATATCCACATGCAAAAGAATGAGGTTGGATCACAAACTGATATCATAGAAAAATAATAACTCAAAATGGGTCAATAATCTAAATATAAAAATTAAAACTAAAACTCTTAGGAGAAAACATAGGAATAAATCTTGATGATCTTGAATTGAACAATGGACTCTCTGATGTGAGACCAAAAACACAAGCAACAAAAGAAAAAAATAGAGAAATTGGACTCTGTCAAAATTAAAGACTTTTGCATGGAAGAACATTATCAAAGTGAAAAGAAAATCTGATATCATGAGCACTGAGTGTGATAGTCAACTAATGAATGATTGAATATTATTTCAAAAACTAATGATGTACTATACCTTGGCTAATTGAATTTAAATAAAAGAAAATCTGCAGAAAGGGAGAAAATATTTGTAATTCATATATCTGATAGGGGTCTAGTATTCAGGTATATAAAGAGTTCCCCCAAATCAACAGCAAATAAACAACCTCATTAAAACTCTCTCTAGAGTTGATTATACAAGTGACTGATGAGTCACAAGTATGATGAGAGCCAGGAGGGAGAGTTAAAACATAGGCAAACACTTGAATAGACATTTCTCCAAAGAATGATGTACAAATGGCCAATAAGCACATGAAAAGATGCTCAACATGTTAAGTCATTAGGGAAATGCAAGTCAAAACTACCATGGGACCCCATACCCACTAGGATGGCTATAATTTTTTTAAAGGAAAAAAAATAAGTGTTGGTGAGGATGTGCTCAAATTGGAACCTTTGTATATTGGTGGTGGGAGTGTGAAATGGTTCAGTCACTGTGGAAAACATTTTGGTGGCTCTTCAACAGAGAATCACTGGATGACTCTGCAGTTCTAGTCCCAGGTACATACCTGAAGAATTGAAAACATGTTCAAACAACTCATACATGCATGTTTATAGCAGCACCATTCATAATAGCTAAAAGGTGGAAGCAGCCTAAATATCCATTAAGTGAATGGATGAACAGATATCGTATATCCACACAATGGAATACTATTCAGCCATAAAAGGAATGAAGTACAGATCCATGCTACAATGTGGGTGAACCTCCAAAACCTGATGCTAAGTGAGAGAAGCCAGACACAAAAGGTCATGTATCCTATGATTCCATTTATATGAAATATCTAGAATAGACATGTTCAGAGAGAGCACAGATTGATAGTGGCCAGGGGGAAGGGATGGTGGGAGAGAAGCCATTTGATGACTAAGGGGTTTTACTTCAGAGTGATGGAAATGTTTTGGAACTAGACAGAAGTGATAGTTACACAATATCGTGAATGTACTAAATGCTACTGAATTGCTCACATTAATGGTTGATTTTATGTTATGGGAGTTTTACCTCAATAAGTTATTTAAAAAAAAAAAAGGCTACCAAACAAATGCAGTGTGTGACTTACAATCAGGCATAAAAGGGAGCCTCATAGCTTGGAGCTGATATTTGCCTTGAGCTCCTCACTTCCAGAACGGTGGTCACATGACCCAGGAAAGGACCAGGAAAACGGGCAGTACACCAGGGTTTCCCTGGCCTTGGAAAACCAGGTCCCACAATGGCAGTGACTTGAGCCTGCTATTTTCTGCCCATAAAGTTACTGCATGTTTGCTTTTGGGGAAAAGAAGAATGTTCCTTTGTCCTGTGTCTTTGCCTATGCCCGGGCATGGTGAATCTTTTATTTTTATTAATTAATTTTTAAATTTTATTTTATCATGTTATGTTAGTCACCATACATCATTAGTTTTTGATGTAGTGATCCATGAATCATTGTTTTCGTATGAAAGAGAAACAGGTGGTAGGTGGGGATCCTGAGGCTACATGGGCAGTGGTATTCCAGGCAAAGGAAGGAGTGTGTGCAAAGGCCCTGAGGCAGGGGCCTGTTTGAGGCACTGAAGGGAGGCCAGGGTGGCTGGAGCAGAGCTCAAGAGAAAGAGAGGCAGGAGGTCACAGTGGCCTGACTGTATAGAACCTCATGGCCACTGTGAAGGCCAGCATTTACTTAGTGAAAAGGGAAGCCAGCCAAGAGTTTGAGCTAAAGAGTGACTTGTTCTGGCTTCATGATCTCGCTTGGATTTTAACATGTGTGCCACAGTGGAGAATAGAATGTAGATGATTATACAAGTGACTGATGAGTCACAAGTATTATGAGAGCCAGCGGGGAGAGTCTAGGTTATTTTGGAAGTATAAAACAGGAGACCTTGACTTGGTCTGGGGTTACAGGAGAGTTCAGGTAGGGCTCAGGTAGCATTTGGCCTTAGGGTAAATGGGAGCCACTGCAGGGTTTGGAGCGGGGGCGTGGGGATTTTGGCCATGACTGTAAGTAAACATAATGGTGATCACACTCCCTGCCGGGGGTTGCTTTGGGAGACTTTCTCAAGTGGAGAGCTTGAAGCATTCGGCTGACTATGTGCCTGGAGAAGCCTCACTGTGCTTGTCCAGCCTCATGGGAGGAGGAGAGGGTGGGAAGCAGGCTGGCAAGCCTCAGGGCGCTGTAGGACCTGCTCATTCACCATCACTTGTGAGATATGTCAGGCATTCGAGGCCCCTTGTGGCTCTAATTGGAATCCTCTCTGTAACTGATCTGTCAGGAGAGAGATGCCTCTGTCCCTCCATGGAGCCCTGGATGGAAGCTTGACAGCCCAGGTGGGAGGTGCTCTGGCAGTTTAATCACTCAGTGCAGACAGGACTGGCCATGCCCTCCATGGCATCCTGCATCTTCTGGCTAGGCTTGTGCATCCAAGAGAGTCCATGGTCTTAGGCCTTATAGCTAGGAACACATATGTCTGGTGACTGTACAAGCACCTCTGTATTTATTACGGTCAGTGGGAAGCAGATGGAACACTCCAGTTAGTTTAATTCAAGGAGGAATTAACAAAAGGGCTATTCATTGGGGCACCTGGTGGCTTGGTTCGTTAAGCGTCTCACCCTTGATCTCAGTGTCGTGAGTTCAAGCTCCACGTTGGGCTCTACGCTGCACGTGGAGCTGCTTAAAAAAAAAAAAGTCTATTAAGCTGTGGGCAAGGTGTAGGGAAATCATACAGGGTAGTGCCCTATTGGGGCTAGTTCCCACCTTAGATCCAAAGGGAGGGAGCAGGAAGGAGCACCAGGTATTGGAGCCTGGGTGGAGGGAGTTGGGGAGAGAAAGCTGGGGGGTAGGAGGTGAGTCCCTCAGCTGAGACACAGGCAGACCCAGGCAACCTTGCAGAGAGGGAGCTGGAAACAGAAACACCCTGGCCATATTCTCCTCCTGTCTTCTGACCCCTGCAAGGATTCCTCACTGGTCAAGCGGAGCCAGAAGCAGAGGTCAAGGGAGACTGTTGATGTGGTCCCTACAGGTAGAGAAGCATAGCAAGTGGACCTGGGAGAACATATGGAAGATATCCATGTTCCTTGGGGCCAGGCCCTGCCCTGGGTTCCAGTCCAGAACTAGATCGGACATGGTCCCCGTTTCCAAGGAGCTCTCTGGGACATGGCAGTCGGATCAGGGTGACATGTGGTGGGATTGGTGCTGTGACAGGGGATGAGAAAATTGCATGGACTTTTAGTTGTCGGGATCATTAAACCAGGAGGAGGGGTGAGGGGTAGAGAGGGGATGCTTGGCTGCTCTCCCTGGTTCACTCCAGCAGCATGTTTATGGCATTTTTAGAGGTGATGAGTAGATGTGTGTTTTCGGATCCTCCAGATAACAGCAACAGTGTTGCCTCACAAGCTCATTGAAATTAGACCCTGGTTGGAAACTGATTTGCACAGTACTTGGCACCTTGCAAGTGGGCTGTGAACAGTAGTCCTCTTGTTCTTTGGCCTCATCAAGGTAGTCCAGTTAGCTCTACCAAGTGAATAAGCAAGATGGGTGGATCACGGGGCATCTCTGCCCAGTGACTCTGGTTTGCATGGCTACCGTTTATGAACTGCCTGCTCTGCGTCACACGCACATTATCTCTACAACTTCTATGGGGAGGGAGTAGGTAGACAATATTATTTATTCATTTCTCTTCCTCTGGTGCCTCCTAGGATGGTTTCAAACCACGCCTGCAAATTCTTTGATACTTTTCCCATTGAGCATTGGGGTCTATGTCCCCTGCCCTTGAATCTGGGCTGTTCTTAGTGACTAACTAGTAACAAGGAGAATGCCATGGAATTGATGCTGCTCTGGAGGCTAGGTCAGAAAAGGCCATGCAGTTTCTACTGGGCCTCTTGGGGTCATGCACCCAGTAAGCCAGGCACCATGGAAGAAATCCAGTTACCCCAAGACGGCTGTGCTGGGGAAGCCACATCTGGGCACTTTGGTCCACAGCCCAGCTGAGCCTTCAGATGACAGCAGCCCCAGCTGCCAGCGGACTACAACCCCAGGAGAGAATCCAGCAGAGCCTTCCCCCAAATCCTGACCGATACAGTAACTAGTGAAATGAAGTGGCTGGTTTGGGCTGCTATGTTTTGGAGTACGTTTTTATATTCCAGTAGTAACTGGAATATCTCCTCTTTCATGCCTTCCCTGTGGGTGGAATATTCTTCCGCCATCTCACTGACTTTAGACCTGGCCATGGGATTAATTTTAGCTATTGGGAGGTGAGTGGATGCAATGAACTTCCACGTCTAACCAAAATCCTCAAATGTGCTCAGGTGATTCGTCCAGCCCTCTTGCACTCCTGTGACTGGCCATGGGAAGATCATGCTCCAGATCCCTGCTTCCCTTTATCCTAAAATGAAAGAGACTGGAACTCATCCTCTGGCCTAAAGCAGAGCTGCCCCACTGGCCTACAGGCCTGTGAGTGAGAAATGCTTGCTGTGGCAAACCACTGAGATCTGAGGGTGTTTGTTACCCCACATCATCTCAGCAGCAGCTAAGATAAGGTAGGTGTGTAACACCATGACTTCCATTTTCCAGACGGTGAAGCTGAAGCATACAAAAGTTAAATGAATTGCTCAGGTCATAGCTAGAAAGGAACAGAGTCTGCCTAGAAACTCATTTTTAACCATTGCCTTCAGAAAGGTACAAGCACTAGTACATCGCTCATGGGCCCATGTGCGTTTCCAGCATCCCTGCTCAGCCCCTGGCCTGGACGGATGTAGTAACTTCAGTTCCTGGAGGGGCTGAGGACACTATGAAATAAACAGCCCACGAAAGCCTGTTTTCCACTGTCCAGATCCTCAACCTTGAAACCTCAGCTGTATCATCCATTACCCTTCACAGAGCATAGGAGAGGTAGCCAGGTGTTTGGAAATATATAAAGCCTTGCTGCAGCCTAAATGCACAAGGAAAGTGGGCAACACTGCTTTATTCTTCCTGCTTGGGTCTCCAAGGTGTGTGTGTGTGTGTGTGTGTGTGTGTCTTTAGAAGCATTATGCATTTAGATACACTTTTATGCATTCAGAGTTGGAGTAAAATCTAAGTGTTCATCATTATGCTTGGCTGTATGCCTGTGTGCTTGTGTGTGTGTGTTACACCACAAAAGAACATAGTTGGGCTAATGAGGCTGGGCTTTGGAATCCGACAGTCCTCGATTAAACACGATCTTCCCCATTGTGTGAACTTGGACAAGTTTTGCAACCCTTTTGAGTCTTAGTTTCTTCTTTCTATAAATGGGGAGCAATAAGAGTATGGAATGGGATTGACCTCCCATGAAGTAATGTACATAAAACACCTACCATCCTATAGGGGCTCAGTGAACACTTACATCCTTTCCCCCTCTTGTCGTTTCTTATCAACAGTTACTACGAAGTACAGTTTGCTCAACTTGAGGACTTTCTGTGAACTCTACTAGCATTTGGGGAGCTGCTCCCCACTCCAGGGATAAAGCAAGAGAGGACTTCTCTGTTGCCTAGGACCCGAGTCCTGCAGCTCTACATCTGTAAGTTGGTAGTCCTCTGCCTAAGCACCAAAGGTAATGTGGTACATAGACAAAGGGGCTTTAAACTAGGAGACATTGGGGCCTTGGCTGAAACCCTGTCTTTATTATTTATTAGCTGCATGACTTGGGTAATTACTTAAAGATTCTATGCCTTGTTTATTTTCCTTTCTGTGCAATAGGCATAATATCTGTATCCTGTTTACCGACATACTGGCAGCATTCAGTATTGTGTCTGGCGCCTGGCAAGTGTCATGAGGATAGAATGGAGCAACACATGAATAATTGCCCCCCCCAGAGTAGGCACTCTGTTGATACTGAGTTCCTTGGTACTACTGCTGGCATAAGGGTAGGACTTTTTAAGGCAGGGAACTCAATACATTTTAACTGAATCTGAGTCATCACTGTGTGGTAGACCCTTGAACAACACAGGTTTGAAACTGAGCAGGTCCACCTATATGTGGATTTTTTTTCAATAAATACAGTACTAAATGTATTTTCTCTTCCTTATGATTTTCCTAACATTTTCTTTTCTCTAGCTTACTTTATTGTGAGAATATTGTAGGTAATACATTTAACATACAAAATATGTGCTGACTGTTTATGTTATCGGTAAGGCTTCTGGTCAACAGTGGCTATTAGTAGTTAAGTTTTTGGGGAGTCAAAAGTTATATGCAAATAGTACCTGCATTGGGGGTCAATGCCCATAACCCCCACCTTATTTAAGGGTCAACTATAATAGCATTCTTGGATCCTTTTTTAGAGCTGTTTGATTACATTTTGAAGAAGCTCAGGATCTAGAGTCCGTAACTTGGCATTTGCAGAGCCTGTGTCTGTCTGCCTTAAGAGACACGACTAGCTCTTCTTAGCACTTCCTACCCTGCAGGCGGAGCATGCTTCCAACCTGAGGGCATTTGCATATGCTATTCCTGAACCTGAGGGCATTTGCATATGCTGTTCCTATTGCTGTGAGCACAAAAGTCATCCTCATCCCAATCATTGTCCTCCTCCTTCTCCTCAATGTCATTACCGCCACCATCATTCTCACAATGACCATCATCAATTTCATGATCATCAGGATTATCCCCATAATCACCACCTTCTCCATTATCATCATCCCAGCAGCATCACCGCAATCAGCATCACTCCGACCACAGCAGCTATGACTGGTACTCCCACCGTTTATGGGGTCCTTACTCCATACTGTACTCGTTCTTATTAAGTCATTTATAACAAAACTTTAAGGTAAATACAGTTGCTATCTCATTTTACATACAAGGCAACCAAGACATGCAAGGGTGAAATAATTTGCCCCAAGTGAATCACTGGTGAGGACAGGATACAAATCCAGATGAGACCACCCCTAGGCTAACTAACTCTTTTAACTAATACATGGAACTGCTCCTTCTCCCCACCACTCACCCATTAACCCACCCTTCAAATCTCAGCTCAAGTGTCCCATCCTTGGAAGTCTTCCTCACCAATGTAAGCACACACAGCTTCCTTGAAGCTTGCTTTCTAGTGCTTATCACAATTTCTAGTTTTATATTTATTTGTGTAATTGTTTGATCAATAGCTGTCCCTCCCATTTCCATGAGGGCAGGGACAGCAGGGTCAGGGGCTCTTTTGTGTGCTAGCTCATGCCTTGTGCCCAGAGTGGAGACCGGTTCAGAGTAAGTGGTCCATAGTATTGTTGAATGAGGGAGTAAATGAATTAATCCTGCCTCTGTCCTCAGCCCGGCTATGGTTCCGCTCCTTGGTTTGCTGATGTTTACAGGTTTACTACTTTTCTAATTCATCTTCTCGTGGGTTATTTGCATTCTAGCTGAAGCGAGGGTCATCCTCCTTGGGTCACCACTAGCCGGTGGACTCTCCAGAACTGGTTCAGAAACAGGAAGTCATTGAGAGTGGACAGTCTGGGGTGAGGAGAACCAGGAGGCAGGCTGTTGTCATAAGAAAGGCTTGGCGAAGAGGCCGTGGATGAATGACCTTCAATGGCAGTGGGCATCAGAATCGAGGACAAAGCTAAAAAGTGTTCTGAGGCAAAAATGGCTGGGCCCGGTGTCTGGATGCGGGGAGCAGATGGCTGTGAGGAGTCACCAGGTGCTCTAAGATTTCAACTTTGGAGGAAGAATCAAGCATGGTGACATCCACAGTCTTGATGGTTGATGGGTTACCCCAGTCTTATCTCTCTATGTATTAATGGGCTCCTTTAGGTGTCTTGCTTTTACATATGCTCTTTCTTCTGCCTGGAGTGTCCTGTCTTCCCTTTTCCACCTGGAAGACCCCTACTCACCTTTCAAGACTCAGATCAAGGGACTTTTCTGCCCTCCCCAGTAAAGTTGTTGCTGGCTCTGCTACCATATTTTGGTCGGATCTTTCCTAAGCCACATGCCAAACTGGGTTGTCCCACCTGTTTATGTATCCATATGTCCTGTTAGCTATGAGCTCTTTAGGAGCGGGCTTTGTAATATCCTTCTCCTTACCCTTCAGCCCAGACCTCGCCTCCCCTCCCCTCCCTTCTCTTTCCTTTCCTCTCATGATGCCTATCCAAGTGCTGTAAAGCTACATGTGTTCTATTAATGACCAGAACCACAACAGTGAAAGACAGAGGGGACAGGGGAGCTGGGAGGTGGCTGATGACAATTGTAGCTGAGGTCAGGGCCTGCAGGAAGGGTATTGCGGGGTCCATAAGAGAGCAAACGCCCCTTCCTGCTTGTGGCAAGGCGAGATCTTCTGCCTAGATCTTTTGACATGAACCATTTGATTTCCTGACACACTGAAGTTCGCCATGTCTGAGGCTGGATTCAGGTCATCGCATCTCTCTGATGGAGCAAGCCGACCAGAAAGTGGGTTTAACAATAAAAGCACCCCTACCTGTGGGTTTCTTCTTATCTCTTTTATCTGTAGCCGAAATGAGATCAGCAGTGGGCGGTATGTGACTGACCACCCCCCCACCTCCCCCCTCCATCCTGTGCTGCAAACGTTTTCTGAATGGGGGAATCCATGGGGAGGTTGGTGCCAAACCCAGGCATGTGATCACGTGATCGCTCTGGTGCTGCCGCTCAGGAGGTCTCTTGACTTTGAGCTTGGTGATGGAAGTGGGGGGGGGGGCCTGAACATTATCTGCAAAATGCTATCAGTTAGCCTAATTTCAGCTCTGGGCTCTTTGATCATCTTGCCTCTTGGGACTCAGTGCGGGACCCTGGCTGGACCACTGGCCACCTAACAACTTTGTTTCCTTCTGGTTTTTTATTTGTTCTTGGATAAGTCACTTAACCTCTGTGTGCCTCATTTTGCTCATCTGTCCAGTAGGGCTGGTGGTAATGCCTACCTCCCAGGACTGTGGTTGAGTAGGAAATGATATAACGTATGTCAGCTGGGTAGAGCAGAGGGGCCTGTCACACAAGTGCTGCATAAGCGTTAGCACCTGCTACCACCGTTCTGCCATTCTTATTGCTGCAGGCATTGTCATTTTTTTTTTCGTGGGGTCCTGACATTGTTCATCTGGTAAACTAGATCTTGGCAAGGCTGGAACCTGCTCCTTGTTCAGGTGTCGCCCCAGTGGCACATTCTCAGAGAGGTCTTCTCTGACCCCCCAAAGTCTCAAAGTAGTAACCCCACTCTGCCACTCTCAAAACTGTCTATCCATTATGACCTGGCTTTGTCTTCATAACCTCCACTGTACCTCACCTTCTTGTTTGTGTACTTATCTATTGCCTCTCTGCATCCTGGAATGTAGGCATCTGTGCTTCTTTACCGTGGTCTCCCAAGTGCTCAGCACAGCACCGTGCATCCGGAAGGTCCTCGATAATAATAACATCATTCTTAGTTGAGTGTCTTTATCTGACATCTTCTGTCTTGTCCTGAACCTCTGCTAGCTTGGCTCTAGCTGAATCCCATAGGCGGGAGAAATTGAAACTGGGTCAAATTGTTTTCAAGTTCACTGCACTGCTTCCCTTCCACCCCTTGGTGGAGCCCTTGTAGCATCCCTCCGGTGCGTGCACCCAGTGCTTTTACTCTCAGGACAGGACTGCAAATACATCATACTAAAGTGTGAATGATTGATAGAGACAAAATACCACCTTCTCTTAAGTGATCAAAGCCTGACATAATTCTGCTTTCCCTCCTTCCAGGGAAAGGTGTGAGGCTGGTGCAGGGCTAAGAGGGGAAGGAACTGATTCCAGTTCCTCTAATGAGCTGTGTGATCCTGAACAAGTCGACCCCTCTGAGCCCTGGTGTCCTTATTCTTAAAAAGCGCTGGCTCCCACACGGGGTGGTTGTGAGTGTCACATGCAATCCCTGTGTCTGAAAATGTCTTATAAAATGCTTCCTCTCAGTAAGCTGTTATCATTGTTTATCATAACAGAAAACGAGAGGCTGATAGAAGTGAGTGACAAGCTGGATAGAAACCAGCAGTGTGCCTCCAGGGATTCCTTGTCTCCCTATCTCTTTATTCACCACTCAAAACTATGAGCTGCCTCAGATGTGACCCCAGGGCATCTGCTCCTGGCTCCTCCTGGCCTGCCCCCTGCCCTCACTCCCAGCAGGGCTTTGATGAGGAGCTCCAGGTCCCACAAATTTAGGGAGACAAGGGATGCTGAGATCAGCTGTGCAGAGTCGTAAAGTCCAGTCTCTCTTTAGTCCTGAGGGCCCCTTTCTAGGCACTGGAGCCCACCCCGCCTTTCTCTTGCCCACACGACTCCTTCCAGGGTCCCCAAGAAGCCTGAATTCCTTTTCTAGTTCTTCCCCTTGCTGTCCTGGTCGGAGCTCCTGCACTCCCCTCACCCCCAACCTAAAACCTCTTATGTTTTGTGAGCATCCACTGAGATTGTGGGAAAAGGCACAGGACGGACCAGGGACATGTGCACTCAGGCCGTGCTTGGGAGGTATGCGTGCTAGAGCCCGATGCCTGGGTCCCTATCCCAGCTCTGGTGTTTACTAGTTCTGTGACCTTGGACAAGTTACTTCCCCTCCTGTGCCTCAGTTTATTCATCTGCAAAGTGAAGACGATTCCTGAAGCTACCTCAAAGGATTTTTATGAGGTTTAAAATGGATGTATTCATGTAAAGCATCTAGAATGGTACCTAGCAGAGAGTAAGGCAGACCAGTGAATGTTGGCTTTTTTTTTTTTTAATTTAAATTTTGCTTATTAACCTACATGGCAATATTGGTTTCTGGAGTAGAATTCAGTGATTCAAATATTGGCTTTTTAAAAAATTATTAATACGGAGTCAACTCCATCCTTATTGGAGATCCTTAGTCAAAGGTGAGCTCAAATTTGAGGTGGGTGCTCCAGGTAAGGCTTCTTTCTCCCAAGACCATGCCTCTACTCCTGAGGACGTTCCCCAGAGAGGTGTGTGCCTGAGAATCTTTGGTCCTAATTCTTTGCTCCTTCCTCTAAACATGCCTTTGCCAGGTAACGTGGCTAAAGGCAGATGCAGGACCCTGCCCTTTGATTTGGGGCTCAGACATGGGACTTGTTTTGGCCCAGGGGCGTGTGGGCAGAAGCCGACCTCTTCCTCCTGTGCCACTTCTAAGCCTAGGTTGTAAGGTGGCTTGGGTGTTTTGCTCGCCCTCTTGCACCTCTGCTGTCATCATGAAAACAACACACCTGGCTAGCCAGCTGGTCAAAGGCAGATGAGAGACACTGGAAACAGCGTAGAACAGACCCATACCTGATCTTCAGCCTGGAGCTGCCCATCTATGCCCACCTTAGCTCAGCCGAGCCAGGCCAGGATCAGCAGAACCCCCAGCCAACCCGCTGGTAGACAAACAAAATAAGTGCTTCTCGTTGTCTGCTACTGAGATTTGCAGTTGTTTGTTAGGTGACAATAGCTGATTGGTACACTGGTGAGTGGTGAAGAATCACCATGGTATTGTTGACTAGTCTTGGCTCCCCAAACGCAAAGCAGGAAATGGCTGATGAGCTGGACTGGACCATGTCAGATTGAGGTCGGGTGACACTGCTGTCCCTGTCCCCACCATGTCCAAATCTGAGCCTTCGGTCTCTGGGCACTAGGGTCGCATGTAGGAAAGAGGCCAGAAGAGACCGGGAGGTGGTCAGACATGTTCTGGCAGAGACAGCTCTGCCTAGCAGAGTGCCTTGTTGCTCCAGACACATGAATAAAAGAGAGAGAGAGAGAGAGAGAGAGAGGAGAGGGGGCCAGCCAGGTCTGCTCTGAGAGATGGCTCCTGGATGGTTAGCTATTCCTGCTGCTTGGGTAGAAGAGAGAGAAGAGAGAAAACAGAACACCCACTGGAAAGTGAGGGGACACCCCCACCAGGCAGCACCCTACAATGTAGCTCCTGCATTGTGATGCTCCCTTTCCCGGCAGGTGAGCTGAGCCAGGGAAGGGAAGGGGAAGGCGGGGCTTTTGTATGTTTACTGCCCTGTCCTTATGGCTCTTTCCCCATAACACACTGTATTCATCTTTACCTGAAATTATGTATTTATGAGTTTACTCGCTTGTATCTCTCTCCCATTACCAGAATGTGAGCCCCATCAAGGCAGTGATCAGTGTAGGTGACCAATACATGTTCGCTGAATGAATGAATGAATGCATGAGTGCAATGGCCTATGCTGTAACATCTCAGCCTGGTCACTGTTTGCTCCTTGCCCCTTGACTTTCTCCTAGCACATCCTTGCCCATGGTTGCAGGAACTGGAAGACATTAACCAGGAGGCCCACTCTTTGACTCAGAGATTGCTCCTGTCCTAGACATGCCTGGGGTCTGGAACCTGCTCACTCTCTGCACCTCTGAACCCTGTCTTGTTTGGTTCCACACCTGGGTCACTTCATATTGGTGATCTGATTTGGACCTGCTCCACTTTTGGTTTTGCTGTCCAGAGAGCTAACCCAGAGCATACCACCTCAATTCCCAGCCTGCTCCAGGAGACGGCCCTACAGGTGAAGTGTCCCCTGCCTGCCTTGCTTGTCTGGTGGGGACACTGGCACTCTGCTTCCTTGGATACGCCAATTGCAGAGAGATGTCAGCCTGTGTGGTAAACATTCTTATAGTCTAGCCTCTTAAAAGTCTTTGCCAACTTATTTTTATGGTTTTAGCTCATTCTGGTCCCATTTGCTCCTGTAGTGATTCATGCAAATGCAGCTACTTCTATGCAAAAGAACTCTGCTAATACCATTTGCAAAGATGCCTCTGTGAGATGCCCAGGATGCTCTCAGTGCTCCTAGAAGGACTGCTTGGCTCCAGAGTACAGAACAAAACCAAAAAATTTCCGGGTGGAGTGCTGGCTGAACTCCATAGCTGCTGCTTGTGTTCAGTCGTCATCCCTCACCTGCAGCTGCTGAGGGAGGCTGGGATCCATCCTTTGCTATTTGACTCCTCCCAGTTCACATACATTCTGGTTACACTTTGTGATGAGTGCCTTTAACTTACTATTCTCAGCGTCTGGTTTCCTTTTGATTTATGGTGGGAGACCCCGAGTCCTTCTTCAGAGGCACCCATATATTTGCCCATTACCATATCTACTTGTATTTGGCCAGAGTTGCTGGCACGTTCTCACATGGGCATTTAATTGCAAACAATTCTCCTAGCTCACTGAGCCCTGAAGCTCAGTAAATATTTGCAAGGGAGAATAATAATAATGGTAGTCACTAATAATTTTTAATCTCTGCCAGGCACTGTGGTGAACCATTTACTACATTCATTTCTCAAAGCACTCCATTAAGGGAGGCACTATTCTTGTACCCATTTTGCTGATGAGGAAACTGAGGCAGGGAGCGGCTCAGTCACTTGTTCTGGATCACTCAGCTGGTGGGAGGTGGAGCCAGGATTTGAATCTTTATCAAAACCTCTGTTTATGACCATTACATCCTCTGAAGGCAGCAAGGACAGGAGGAAGAGCAGGTGTCGGGCACTGGTCAGGGGACTGAATCTTGAAGACAGTTGCACCTGCAGCCACAGAGTGAGCCCTGAGCTCTGGGAAGGGGATCTTGGCAGTCAGATCTTATCGAAGGGGGCCGTCCATGCCTGCTTGGGTTCTGAAGCCCGGACCCCACACCTGCTCCATCCGACTCTGGATCTCTCCGTGGCTTTTGCCTCTCCATGGGACTGCAAGGGTGGATTTCTTCTGTTTGTTCCTCTACGTATCCCCTCTTCACCCTTCCCCACCCAGCTCTGTGCCCAGGAGGCTGACCTGTATGGACTACATCATCAGGCTTCCAGATGGGTTCAGTTGGCCAGCACTAGTAGGAGACCCAAGGGAAAGAGGACAGTGAGGCTGGGATCTCTATTCCCCTGCCTGGTTCTGGCATCTCGCCAGGGTCGGCTCAGTGGGTCCCTCCACCTGGTGACTGCTCCCTCCCCTTGCTCATTTGAGTCTAGGGTGGGTGAGAGTGGTGTGTTACTATCCCTTTGGTTCTGTACTCGTCTTTGTGGTTTTCCAGCATCCTGTCTGTCTCTTTGCTAAAGTGTCCTTAAATGATCCACGTCGAGCATGCAATCTCTATCGGGACTCTTACTGATATCCCTGGGCTTTGGTTCGAGCCATTTCTGATCTTCAGCTAACCCAGCTGTGGCCAGAACCCCATGACTCAACTCCTACCTTGACCGTTCACTCTGGTGCTCCTTCCTAGTTCTTGGAAATGCATTGTAGTATGGAACTAATACTGGCTTTCAGGTCAGTGTTGGGTTCAAAGCCTGGTTCTGACACTCACTGTATGACTCCAGGCAAGTCACTTGACTTACCCATGCTGTGAAATGGGGAATAACGTTACTTCACAGGCTGATCATGAAATTGAGGGGCACCATGTAGATAAAGGCTTTAGCTCAGTGTCTGGCACATAAACCTTGGTTTCCCTGATTTTGCCCTTTCTTGAGCTCTCTCTGGACCACCCACCCGTTGTGCTGGGCTCAGCGTCTTGTCCTGTTGGACAGCTACTTTGGTTCTGCCCCGAGGCCTGGCTCCACACCTGCTCCATCCATCTGACTCTGGATCTCTCCGTGGCTTTTGCCTCTCCATGGGACTGCAAGGGTGGATTTCTTCTGTTTGTTCCTCTACGTATCCCCTCTTCACCCTTCCCCACCCAGCTCTGTGCCCAAGAGGTTGACCTGTACGGACTACATCATCGGGCTTCCAGATGGGTTCAGTTGGCCAGAGGAGAGGAAGGGAGTGACTCCTGACTCCCCACAGAGGGGACGTGTGGTGAGGACCTCAGAAGAGGCAAAACAGACCATTCCAGGGTTTGAAACAGTGACACATGGAGAAGCGTGAATAATTGCAGAAAGGAAGCAAGCGGAGGGTGAATCAATGCCTATCTTCATAGATACCTCCATTTATTAGCCAGAAATGTTAAAAGCTAACATTTCTGATATTCCCAGCTAGAGAAAATTCCAGTGTAATATCCTCCAATGGCCAGATGTCCACGGCTCCCCCTCAGACAGATAAAGGGAGCTCCCCCTTATCTCCCTCCCAGCTTTTCCCCGAGTGCTGGCAGACTGTTGCCTCCACGGTGGAAAGAGATCTCTCTACCTGGAGTTAAAAGGGCCCAAGTTGAAATTTGGCCGCGTTGACTTCAAGCTTGTGGGGTCTCGGGAGGCTTGGCCACCCCAAACATCATTTCCCTCATTCTCAAAATGGGGGTAATTATAACTGCTCATCAATGTTGTTGGGCTCCTGGTTGAATCAGGAGCAGGTGATAAATGTGGAGGAGATGAGTACGATCCAGAGCCCGAAACTTGTTCCACCCTGAGCCTATGCTTATTTCTGCCTTTCATTTCCTCTCCCCCTAGCAGAGCGGGTGCCCCTTTTCGTTCCAGGGAAAACCTGGACATTTACTGTCTTGTGTTTCTTAAAACACATGGAAAACCTCTTGATTTTTATTATCCTTCTTCAGCTTTCGGATGAAGTGCCTCTATCCTGTCTCCTCTCTCATCGGGTCTGTATTTTGGGTCAAATTGTCACTTTCAAGGACACTCTCTGTTTCCCCGCAGCTTTGTGTCCCCTCAGCCTGGGCGCAGAGTATGGTTTTCCTGAGTGCCGTAAGGCCCTCTGCTTTATTTTATGCATTGTCTTGTGCCCTTCTACCTTCTGTATGGACCTTGTCCTTCACAAGGACTTTGACTTGGGACTTAGACTTCACATGTGATCTGAGGACACATCAGATATGGGGAGCATGAGCTAGAGATAATGAAGGGGAAGGACCCTGTGGGAGGGCTGAGCTTCATTTTTACCTGCAACTTTTATTATTTACCACTTATTTTCCTTAATTTGCAACATGAAAAGAGAATGGCTCTTTATGCACCCGAGTATTTGCAGTTTCCACTGGTGAGGCACATGATGACTTTGTGGGTATGTGGTCTGATGTGTTCTTTTTTCTGCAAGCAGAGGTGAGAGAGAAGTTTCTAGCTTGACCTCCAGAATTGGGCGTGACTCTGAAAGAGATCCTCTGGTCAGCCATCTGTCCTGCTCTGTCAACTTCGTGTTTTCGTTGTATTTGAATTAAGCTGTTAAAGCTCAAAAATGTAATTGGTTACATCCTGTTTCGGTTGCAGTGATTCAGACCTGCTGCTGTGATTCTTGGCAATTGACTGGCTTAGTCTTGCCCATCCCTGGCTCCCTCTTCCCATCACCTGTGCAGCTTTGAACAAACACAGATGCCAGGACCCACTCCTTAGAGCTTTTATCCATCCAGTTCATGATGGGCCTGGGAATCTGGATGTTTATAAAATGCCGCAGGGGATTCTGCCATGCAGCCGAGATTGAGTTGGACAATGGAGGGAATGGGTGAGTTGTTACTACCCTACAGTTTCATGGCTGTTCCCCATGGAATGATTTTCATTTAACAAAACAATAAGACAAGTCCCGCTCAAGGCAGCATTTAGTGAGAGCTTGATGTTGGATATCTAGAATACAGAGAACAAGAGACAACTGGTCCAGGCATAGGTTTCTTGTCTCAAAGAGGTGTGATTGTGGGCAATTCACTTCCCTTCTCTGGGCCCCACCTTCCCAGTCTATAAAGTGGGAGGGTTGAACGAAATACTTTCTATGAGTCTTCTAGTGTTGGTATTCATTAATGCTGAATTTCTTTTGGAAAGATATTTCATCGTTTGATGGGGGAAGCCCAGTCCGCTCCTGCCACCCCAGTGGGAAACACAGACTCAGTGAGAGGAGATGTCTAGGGAGATGGAGGAGTCTGGGCTGCAGAATTAGCCTTGGGGTTCCTCTGGGATTGACACAGGGCTCTCAAATTGGTGTTTCTTGCCTTCCGATGAGTTTCTTTCTTTCTTTCTTTCTTTTTTTTTTTAAAGATTTTATTTATTTGTTAGCATGGGCGAGAGAGAGAGTGAGCAAGGGTACAAGCAGGGGGAGCTGCAGGCAGAGGGAGAAGCAGGCTCCCTGCTGAGCAAGGAGCCTGATGCGGGACTCGATCCCAGGGCACTGGGATCATGACCTGAGCCGAAGGCAGACGCTTAACCGACTGAGCCACCCAGGCGTCCCCTTCTGATGAGTTTCAAATGTCCTCCTGGGCACTTCATTCTTACAGGATGAGAGCACTTGGAATTGCACATGTGGGTAGAGTGGAGAGCTGGCTTTAGAAGAGGGTCCTCCCTCCTTAGATGAGATGACTAGGCACATAAGTCAATGCGGGACAGAGGGTCCAGAGAGCTAAATTATGCTTTGTAAACGTCAGTGCTGTGATAAATAGGAATTATTATTACTCCTATTACTAAATCCCCGCACTGCTGTATTAACTGGCTCAAGTTTCGGCCCCAGTCCACCACTAATTGGCTGTGTGATCTCAGACGAGCCAAGCTCCCTCTCTGAAACACGGGTGTTTCCTTTGCAAAGTAAGACAGTGGAACTGCATGATCGTCTAAAGACCCTTCCTGCCTTCATCCGGTAAGTGTGATCCAAATGTTGAAATTAATGGTTGAACCATCAGTAATCTGAGGCTCACCTTTCAAGAAGAAAAAGCCCAGCTGGAAAATGGCATAATTAGAAGAGGGAAAGAAAAGTCTCTCTCAGGAGGCTGCTATTTCACAAAAAGTCAGCCTGTCTGTGATCGTCTAAGCAGCATATTACGATGACAGGGAAACACGGTGGCTTAGTGCAGAAAGATGAGCAGCGAGTGGTAAGTGGGGGTGTTTGAAAGAGAAAAGTCTATTTTGGAAGACATCTAATAAAGCTGGAGGAGGCAGCCCACACAGAGACACTGAGCCGACAACCTGCCGCCAAGACTCCCATCCCTGCTGCTGAGCCTGGGGCCCTGGGACTGTCCTTGGCCCAGGCGTGTGAGCAGGAAGGCAGGGAGAAAGGGCCCAGGTTTGTCTGAGGAGAGGGACATGCGGACAGAGGCCTCAGGGGAAGGGGCAGAGGAGGACGGGGCCCCTCGTGTGAGTCCAGCCAGCTCCCGGCCTGGGGCTCAGGGGCATCTCTCCAGGCCTGGGTAGGAGCTGCACTGGTGCTGGGAAGCAGCAAGAGCTCAGCAGCTAAGAGCAGGGACCCTGGAGCTAGACTGCCTGGGTTTGAATTCCAGCCCTGTTCCTTAATAGCTGGGGGACCTTAAGCAAGTCACTTAATCTCTCTGTGTCTTCGTTTTCCTTGTCTGTGAAATTGAACAATATTAACTAATCATCAGGTTACAGGGAGCATGGGAGTTAGTATTTGTAAAGCCCTTGAAACAGAGCCTGGCTGCATCGTACCTATGAATATGTATGTATGTATATATGTGGAGAGAGAGAGAGAGGGTTAGGTAATGTATGTCAGGTAGTTAGAATGGTGCCTGGAACATAGTATACATTCTTTCTTAAAAATTATTTATTTTTGAGAGAGAGCACTCATGTGCATGCACACGAGATGGGGGAGGGGCAGAGGGAGAAGCAGGCTCCCTACTGAGCAGGGGCCTGATGCAGGACTCGAACTCAGGACCCTGGGATCTTGACCTGAGCTGAAGGCAGATGCTTAACTGACTGAGCCACCCAGGCACCCCACAGTATACATTCAACCAGTGCTTTGGTTGTTACTATTATTATGATACACCCAGGTACTGGCCCCCATTCATCCATCCATCCATCCATCCATCTATCCATCCATCCATCCATCCATGCATCCAGTCTTCTAGCAAACACTGGCAGAGGGTCAGTGATACCTCAGACATTATATATATAAATATGGGACATCATATATATGTGTGTGTGTGTGCATTATAAATGCATATAATGTTTCTGGGCCATTTCTCCCCCCGCTGCACTTAATGTTGTAAATGTATATATATAAATATAAATATATGTAATGTGCTTATATATGTAAATAAAATGTGGCCTCTTAGATGGGTCTCACCTGCTTCTTGGGTTGAGGCCTGAGGCAATTAACTACCTTTGGTTTTTCGATTAAATAAGACACTCTGAAAACCAGCCTGTGCTAACCTCCCCCGAGGACCCCAGGAACCTCTCTCTGGGCTCCTTTGAGTCCTGGGCCAGGTCTGTGGAGCAGCAGGCTCATCTCCCAGCTATTCAGTGAACATCTCTGCTGGGATATCTGCAGATCATGTCCCCCCACACTCCATCCCTCCCCACCCCAGTGCAGGCCTTTCCTGGGTTTCTTGTCTCAGTGAACACCACCACCATCCTTCTAAGAATGCAAACCAATAACCCTTCCCCTTCCCTCTCCCTTGCCCTGCATCTCCTTCCTTGACCAGTCCTGTCCATCTTCACCTTGTTCTCATCTCTGTCTCCAGCAGTCTGGCACATCACTGACCCTCTGCCATTGTTTGCCGGAAGAATGAATGAATGAAAGAACGAATGAAAAAAATGAATGAAAACCATGCCTGGGTATCATCATAATGATGAAGGCTGAGCACTGATTGAGTACATACTATGTTCCAGGCACTGTTCTAAGTACCTGCCACGTATTAACCCTGTAGTCCCCATAGTACCCATCCACTGCATATTTGTTGAATGAACGCAAAGCATGCTCAAGGAAGCCAGATTCTGGTGGAACAGCTGGTGGTTCCTCAATCCACAGAGCAAACGAATCTTCCCAGTACCTTGAGGGCTTCTGGATAGAGCTTCTGCATCCCCCTCAAAGTCAGTGCTATTTTCTAACCTTACAAAGCCATCTCAGAGCCAGGTCCTACGGTGCTGCGTCTGGCCTGGTGCCGTGCAGTTTCTGGGCCGTTTCTACCCCCTGCCTGGAAGATGCAGAAGCTGCTGCTTCACTGAGCCCCCTAATAGTCAGGCCTTATTTTCCCTGCCACCCCATGGGACCTTGCTCACCATGAGCTTGCTCCTGTGAGCTCTTACACAACACAATGTAAAAAGAAAATGGTAATTAGAAGGAACGCTTGAGCAGGGGATCTTGTGTGCAAAATACTTTAGTTAAGCGAAGCGGTGAAGATTGCTGTCAGTGTCAGACGCACACGCACCTGGCCATTCTTTTGAAAGGAGGGGATAAGGAGATGCACAGGGCACTGCCTCCCTGGGGCTTGGGGTCAGGCTGGTCCCTTGGTGGACTGACAGCATTGGCTCTGTTCCCCTTCTCAGCTCCATAGTCGGGAATAAATGCCCAGCCCAACTAGATGGAGTTTAACATAATTGCTTCTGTACCAGGGGCTCCATTTGCACCCCAAACAAGTGCACAAGCAGGAAATTGGGGAGTGCATACTAACAGTCCACTCAAGGACATCCCAGCTCCTGCTTACTTTCCCACAGCATATATTACCATTGAGAGCTGTATTTGCACGCGCGCGCGCATGTGTGTGTGTGGCTTTGTCCCCAGCTGAATTGGGAAGTCTGTGGATGTAAGGATTTTGTCAGTCTGGTTTGCCTCTGTACAGAGCCAGGTTCAAAGCTTGACACATGATAAGCCCTCCAGACATTGCACGAGGGAAGATTCTTTGCTCATTGCAGAATCCCTCCCGAGTGTCCTAAACATTGCCTGGTACATAGTTGGGCTTCTAGAACACAAGCTCTGAGAGCAGGGACTTTGTCTCTTTGTTGCTGTATCTTTAGAATCAATATTCTAGAAGGTGCTCTAGAACGGGAGTCGGGAACTTTCTGTAAAGGGACAGACAGTAAACATTTTTGGCTTTGTGGGCCCTATGGTCTCAGTCACAACAACTCAACTCTGCTGTTGTCGTGTGAAAACAGACCATTTGTAAACTAACACATGGGCATGGCTGTGTTCCAATAAAACTTTATTTACAAGAGCAGTCAGGGGGCCAGATTTGGAGTAGCTTGTTGACTCCTACTCTAGAAGATAAGCTCTGTCAGAGCAGGGAATTAAAAAAAAAATCTATTGATCTATACCCAGCATCTATAACTAGTGCCTAGCACTAGTAGGCAATGACTATATATCAAATGAATAAATGAATGAGGGACTGAAAGTGGTTTTGGTCAACAGTTTCCTATGGACCAGGGAGGAAGTAGATACTGGAAGCCTCCTTTCCTCTGGGCTGGTTGGATCCACTTGGGGTATCATTCCCAAAGTTGAGAGTCTACTGTGCATGAAGAGGACAGGCCTGGGATGGAACATGGACGAGTGACTTTGTCACATGTAAGAAGGTAGAACAGAATTGGAGAGATTGTGCCTGGAGAAGAGAAGAGTCAGGGAGGAGACATGGTTTATATACTGAAGGACTTTCATATGGGAGAACAATTAGATCTCTTTAAGAAACAAGGGGGCTATTTCTAGAACTTTCTGTTAATAGTAGTCAGACTTGGCTAAGCTGAATCAGCCTGGTGAGAGCATAAGCTGTCAATCTGCTGGGAGCATTCACGGAGACAAGGGGCTGCTGGGGGAGGAATTCAAATATTGGATGAGGCCAGGGGGCAGGATTAGATGATGTCAGGTCCCGTATGGTCTCAAGAGCCATTCTCACATGGCTGTGTGTCACATGGCTCCTCAGGAAGCAGATGGCGATTGCCCATCAGGTGAAACCAGAATCCCTGGCCTGGTACAGGAAGTCCCTCCAGATTGCCCCCAGCTAACCCTTCCTGCCTCAGTTCCTATGTTCTCACCTGGATTCTGTTCAACCTCCACCACATGCTGGTGTTCCCCAAACTCGCCACCTGTTTCACTTCTCCCTGCCTGCGTACACACAGTCCTGTTAACATAGGCTCCCCTGCAAGGAGAACCTGAGGCAAAGGTTCAGGTGCAAGTAGTTTGAGGGCTGATCGTACAAAGCACTGGAGAGGGAGTGACAAAGAGACTGTGAAGGGAAGGCAGCTGGTAGAAGCCTGTGATGGCTGGGGTTCAGCCCACTGGGGAGGGTCTAGGAGCCAGTGTAGTACATGCCTCAGAGCTAACCCACAGGTAGGGTGAGAAAACTGGGGTATTTATACACTGATCTCCATCAACTGTTGGTTGAGGGCTACCTTGGTTGGGAGGTTGAATGCCCAACGCCTTTGGGCCTGCCACTTTCATGAGCAGAAGTAAGCTTTGGTGGTGGGAAAAAGCACCCAAAAAGAACTATAGGTGCTGGTGGGCAGAAGTCCAGCACTCATGCAGTTTAGGGTTAGAAGGTGTGAAGAGGGCAACAAGCACAGTGGGCTAAAGCTTCCTTCTGCTTGGAACTCCCAACCCCCTCTTCTCTGATATTGATTCTACTCTATGGCCACACAGGCTGCTACCTGGGAATTTCTGGAGAACCTCTGACACAGAAAGATGTGATGAATCAAGAATTGATTAGCTCAGGGTTGAATGAGATTTTGGTTGTGCTAAAGGTTTGCTCACATGGGTGTAACCCTAGTTGCTGGGAAATGGATGGGGTTTGCTCATTTGGGTAACTCATGTTGTATGTATGGTGATAGACATTGATAACACAAGATCATGTGTGTTCAGTGTCCACGCAAGTCTCCCTCTCTGGCCACTGAACCACTCACTCTTAGTCATTGCCACTGTGAAATAAATCTACTTCCTTTGGGACCATCAACATGGACCCTTAAGAAGAGATGATTCACAATTGCCTTCAGGCTGTATGATTCTGGTGGCTGACCTCATGGGGCCAGATCATTAGGGCTGGTTGAGCTCCCCTAGAATCAGTCTTCCAGCTTCCTCCCCATTGGCTCCCAGCATGTCTTGTGGCTGAGTGGCAGAATAGAGAGACGGGTTAGAAAGTTCTACCCTTTCTGTGTATATCATTCATTCATTCATTTACTCATGCCGTAAACATCGAGTACCTCCTGTGAAACAGATGCAAGCAGAACAGGCACCAGCCCTGTCTTCATGGAGTTCACAGCCTAGTGGGGAAGACGGCCTTTAATCAAATAACCACACACATATGTAATTGCAAACTCTTGACTAAGTTGGTGTGGAAATCTATAGACTGCTTGGTTCTTAACATTTTTGGAAGGCTGCCTAGGTCTTTGCAAATTCGTCTGTGCAGCTTCAGGGTAAAAAACAATGTATGGTAGTGAGCAAAGGAGCCGAGTGAGTGTGCTGATCTTCTGGTGGTCTGGTAATGATAGCTGGTGCATTATTAATGAGCCAACATTCTGTCCCTGCCTCCCAGTTATGAACTGCAGCATGGGTCAAATGCTGTTAAGCTTGAACCATGAGCCCTGAATGGGATGCTTTATCTTCTTGTTTAATAAAAGGTTTTAGGAAGTAGAGACCTGTTACTAGGGGCATGCAATTATTTCTGAAATCAAGAAGGCTCACAGATTTCAGGAGGATGCCGGCTGATGATGGTGCTCTGGTGTCTGATGGGTGTCTGCTGGGTGGATGGAGGCCCAACTCAGCTCCAGAGTGGGTGGGGACAAGCAGAAGGGTGGGGAGGAGAGAAGGACCTGCTCTTTACCCCCTGCTAGGGAACCCAGTTGAAAGCATGAGGAATGGAGCTGCTCCACGGGCTTCCTAACATCATCTTTTTTTTTTTTCCTCGTCACTGTGAACTGCTTTCCAGTTCTCAAGAGCATAATGCAATATCAACCACTTTGACTAGGGCTTTCTCCTTGGGAGGAAGTTAGCACATTAACAAGAGGCAGTGTAAAGCCAGGAACAACTGCATTGACCCCAGAAGTCCATTATGCCTCAGGGGAAACTTCCTCACAGCTACATCACTGGGGGCAGCATCTACACACAATGACTCCTGGGCAGAGCTCCTCCTTGGACAGATAGGGAATGACCTTGGCAAATGCAGAAGCCATTAGGTCCATTTGCAGACCATAAATTTTGGCTTAAGGGAAACAATTAAAAAATAAAAATACATCAGATGTCTTACTCAAGTGAAAACAAATTCACATGTCATTGAAATGTGAAAATTGAATGGATTTTGGCACTCAACCATGTGACCTTGGATTTAAGGCAGCAGTGTGATCTTGGGCAAGTTTCCTGATGTCTGTGGGCCTAGGATTTCTCACATGTATTTGTATTTATTAAATATTTAAGATGGGATGTAGTGTTTGGGGTGGGGGTAGCTCTAGCTTTTAGGGTCAAGTATGGAGATGGGGTTGGGGTAGAGAGAGGTGCATAGGACCCTGCTTCTTGGTGAGATACAGAAAGATGGTTAAAGAAATCTCTGCTTTCTACCCAAGAGTGTCACCACCAAGAACCGTTTAATTTTTGGCCTTGGGATAGCAATGGCGATGCAAGCAGGGAGCTCACATTTTCTGAACACCTACTGGGGCCAAGAAGCATGTCATAAACATACATGTATCATATTGAGTCCCCAACTATCCAGCTGGGGAGAGAGTATTATCTCATTTTACAGATGACAAAATGGAGACCCTGAGAGCTGAGTCAACATGTTTGAAGTAGGTGGCAGAGCTGAGGTTTAACCAGGATTTAACTACTTTCAAAATTCTCACATGTTTTTCCCACCAAGGAGTTATCTAAGCCCCTCTCCAGATCTCTAGCCCCTCAAAGCACTGGCTTGGGGAAAAGTGGTCATAAAGAACAGACTATTACAGGGGTTGAGATAAGACAGGCACAGATGGGTACATGTGTGTACCCTACTGTCCACATAACTCTGGTACCTTCTCCATCCTCCTCTGGACAATCTCAGCCAAATTTATGACTGTTTCTCCATGCAGGCCACCTCTAAATTTCAGCATTTAGCACAGACCTCTCTGCTGAGCTCCAGACCCAAATATCTAAATGACTACTGGGCATCTGGTGTTGGAAAATCTAGAGGCATCCCAGCCCAGGGTCCCTACCCAAGCTGATTACATGATTCCTTCTCTACTCACCTGTTCCTCCTCTGTTATTCTCTGACTCAGTGAATATCATCTGCTCTGGCTGGTTCTCTACAATTCTTTGGTCAATAAGCCCAAGACCTTTGCTCTAATTTCTCAATCATGTCTTCTCCTAACTGCTTCCTCCTGCCATCTTTCATAGTTGGAGCACCGGGAGATTGACATATTTTCTCCCCTGAAGACTTTCTGCCCCCAATCTTTCTGTTCTCCAACCCATACTTAAAGCTATTTTCAGTGTCTTGATGGAAGTTGTAGCATTAGGGCTGGGCAGTGAAAGGTGAGTAGAACTTTATCAGGTGGATATTGGGCACTATGTTGGTTAGACTTTTACTACACAAAGTATGGTCCATGGAACAGAAGCACTGGCGACATTTGGGAACTTGTTAGAAATGCAGAATCTCAGATCCCAACTCAGACCTAAAGAATCAGAATATGCATCTTAATATGATGTCTAGGTAATTCATATGCCCCATTCAAATTTGAGAAGCACCAACAAAAATTGAGCAGCATGAGAAAACTGCAAAGATGAGAAAGAATTGGACCTTTTCAGGGAAATATGAAGAGAATTATTTGGCCAGATAGGAAGAGAAAGTAAGAATTTGAGAGCTGGAACTCTGTGCAATGTCCAGGTTATTACTTTGTGTATGTTAACTTCTCATATCCTAGGAGGTATTGTAATCCCCGAGGAACTAGGAGCACCTAGAAAGACATTATGATGCCCTTTTGAACATGAGGAAATTAAGGCTTACAGAGGTTAAATCATTTGTTCAAGATCTAACGGATAGTGAGTAGTAAGGTCAGGACTTGAACCCAGACTTCTGAACTCCATTGCTCTAGCTCCCTCAATTCAATGCATATAGCCCCTCTCCCCATCACCAAACTTTATAGAGCCATGTTCTCAAACTTGGGTGCATCAGAATTAGCTGGATTGGGAGGCTTTCCTTCCAGGTTTTCTGATTCAAGGATCTCAGGCTGAGGCTGAGAATTTGCATTTCTGACAAGTTCCCAGGTGATGCTGATACTACTGATCTGGTGGCCACACTTTGGGAAACTCTGGTCCAGAGAACTTCCCTTCCTGCTGCATGGACTTATCCAAGACTCTGTGGCCGAGGATCCAAGGCCTGGGGCTGGGTCAGCAGGCTCCCTTTTAGGAGGTATTGATTAACAATGATATCTCAGCCAGTAATCAAGGTGGGCATCATTAACGGGATGATTATTCCACTCTAGCTGTAGCTCAGGAGATGACCCAGCATATTAGAGTTCTAGAACCAATGGGATAGGCAGATTTACTTTAAGGAATTGGGCTGACATGAATCTGGAGGCTGAGAAGTCCTAAAGTCTGTAGTCTGCAGCTCTGGAGAGCTGGCGGTGTAATCCTAGTCCAAAGGCCAGCAAGCTGGAAACCCAAGAAGAACCAGTGTTTCAGTTTGAGTCTGAAGGCAGGAAAAGACCAATGTCCCAGCTCAAGGTAGGCAGGAAAATTTCCTTTTATTTGGGGAAGGGTCAGCTTTTTTGTTCTATTCAAGCTTTTGGCTGATTGAATGAGGCCCACTCACATTGGGGAGGACAATTTGCTTTACTTAATCTACTTGATTCGAATGTTAATCTCATCCAAAAACATCCTCATAGACACACTAGAATAATGTTTCACCAAATATGTGGGCACCCTATGGTCCTTTTAAGTTGGTGCATAAAATTAACCATCACATACAGAAACAAGTCCTCAACCCATAGCCAAGACCATTAGACCTGGTAATTCAAGGCCTGGAGCTGGGCACAACTTCTTACAAAGACCTTAGCTTTAGGTTAATCCATTCCCCAGGTGGCCCAAGGTCCTTGCCTGCCCATATTTTTCAAAGGGGCATCTTGTGTGGCTACTTACTATAGAATGCACCCAAAGGAAGGCAATCTCGGTGGAGAAGTTGTTAAAACTACCCACCCCAATATGGTAACACATTGGATCTTCTTGGTAATATTTTATTGGATTTGTGATTTGCCCAATCCTGTCTTTGGACCATAGACTCTAGAACCATAATGTGTTAGGGAATGGGGAGAAAGGGAATAAACAGTTTTTATTACCTGTCATTGGCCCACACATCTCAGTTCATGTAATCCTTGGAACTTTCCAGTTCAGACAAGATCACTTCCCTTTTGCACAGGTTGCAAGATTCATTGTATTTTCTGGGTTTACACACCCCCAGCACTAAAAGGCCCATTCAAGCCCATGTATGGCTCTGGCCCAGCGGTGCACTCTCTCAAGTTGGGAGGTCCTCAAGAAGCTTCTCACTCCATTTGCAGTTAACAGATGATAGCAACAGAGGCCTGGAGAGCAAAGTGAGCTGCCTGGAGTTGCGTAGTAGAGTGGAGGTGGAGTCAGGCAGAGAGCCCTCTTTCTTGACTTGGGCTCTAGTCCTTGTCTGCTACGTGAACTCCTGTGGACCTCCCTGAACTTTGGGTTCCCCAAATATATACAAAGGAACGCTTCCCCTGAATTTTCAAGGCCACACATATTAACAGATGATTGCATTAAGAGCCAGTAATGATCATGTTCTTACTATATGATGGGCACTGTTAAATCGTGTAACTTGGATTGACCCATCTCATCCTTGTGGCCATGCTATGGGGTTGTCCTCCACTGGTCCACTATATGGATGCAGAGATCAGCTATGGTCCCTGCTCTTCTGGGGCTCAAAGTTTAGTGGGGGAGACAAGCACACAGAAATCTCTGTGTATTTAAATAATAGTAATAACAGTAATAATATAAAACTCAGGTGAGGATTTGCTACTTGTCAGATTGTCATTTGGATTATTTGATTTTTTTTATAGCCACATGAAGTAAGGAGTATTATTATTTTTTTTTACAGATGAGGAAACTCAAGCTTAAAAGAGCTGGTGTGACTTTTAAGTGGAAGGGTTTTCAAAGGAGCTGAGCACAAGTTACTGAGATTCCAGAGCTAGTACTTTAAACATTCTCATATCACACCGTGTTATGTGTGAGTGTGGGTAACCACCTTGCACATGCCGGAACATCACTCTTGGTTTATGGTGAAAATAAAAGCCAAGGGCAAGAATGGTATTTACCCAGCCAGAGAATGTATGGTCTTTCAAGCCCGTTGTTGCAAAAGAAGCCAAGTTCAGTCTTGGATGGGCCACACTCTGATGTGCTATTTATAAGTTAACTCTTATCCGCTCGTTAAAGCCAGGCCTGTTCTGGGCAGCCCTCTGTTAAATCTGTTCCTGTTCCTTTATTATTCTCTTGCAAGCAGCACTGACAGCATTTCTTTTTAAAAATATTCTGTAAATCAGAGCCTTGCACTGAACTGATTTAGCCCCCACATCTCATTACATCTCAGACACCCCTTGGTCTTCTCATCCTTTCTTGTGGTCCCTGAGTTGGGGGTATCCTCCTCCTCCATCAAGGAACTCCTCTAGCTGGACCCTATATCCCATGGATTAAAGGCGATTAAATGAGATCATACGTATGGCATGGCTTTAAAACCATAAAGGGCTGCACAGATGCGAAGGGTTATTATTACGAGCCTTTCCTGTTAATGAGTATTAACGAACTAAGGTTGCAGATTCTTAATGCCACAGAGACCTAATATTAACCATATGGAAGCCTAATTTTCAAAGAGAATTAGAATGAACTGGGAGAAGAGGCAGAAAAAAATTTGGATTCGATTCCTTCTGCTTGTTCTCAGTATCTTCACTGCAATCTGCACGAAACTAAACAGTTGTGTGTTTACATAATGGTTTGTCTTTGTGTTTAGCTAATTGCTTTAGGATATCTACCCCCACATTATTCTGCATTTTCATGGTCTTTTTGAAAGGGACCTGGATTTTCTCTAACACTTAAGTACCATTTCTAATTTGAGCTTTGGGATACAAGGATGCTGGAATTGAGAGGAACATCAGAACTGAAACTAGTGCAAGTTTTTGGAAGTCAGGGAGTGGTTAGAGACCTTCAACTAGGTTGACTTCACTGAGCTGAGCCTTGAGATACTCCATGTAATGTTCTTGCACACAGCATGGCACAAAAGCCCAGAGTTAGATTTTATTACCATTATCAATTTTGAGTCTTTGACAGATACATCCGCTGGGTTTCAGATCACAAAGAGAGTCAAAGGGCATGCCCCGATTTTGGGTCTTTTTTTTCTGGATAGTGGGGAGCCACTGATGGTTCTTGAGTAGAGGCAGGGTATTGAGTGTTTTGAGCAGTTTGGGGGATTTTAACTGTGGCGGCTGGTATTGGAGGGGCTATGTATGATAAGTAGAGTCAGGGAGCAGGTATGAGGCAGTTCCAGTAATCTAAGAGAGAGAGCACTGATTGATGGGGGCCTGACGTGGGCAGGAGAAATGGACTAGGGGAGAAGGTTGAGATGTGAGAGATTTTTATATAGTTAGACTGGACAGGACTTGGTGACTCATCAGCTATGGGGGATGAGGGAGAGTGAGTACTCTTAAGAGTCTAGGTGATCCAAGGTTTCTGGTTTAGGTTACTGGGTGGATGGAGCCAATCAATATGGAGACAGGAGGAAGAGTTGTTTTGGGGAGAAAATGATGAGCTATGTGTATGGAGCCAGACCCTTCATTCCCGTGGTTGGCATGACTGTTGGGTTTCAGGACTATTTTAGGATAATTCCCCTTGTAGATAATTGTAATAAATTGTGCCCCAGAGACCCAAACAGAATATGACAAAGCAAAATGGAATTATAAAATGAGAAGAATCTCTGCTTCACGTTTTCCAAAAAGAAGTTAGACTTTGCCAATTCCTCCAACTGGGGGAAATTGTCAGGCTTTGAATATAACTTGTTTCCTTTTTAATGAGTCCCAGTTTGTAGACATATTGTACATGAACACAGGCACCCGGAGAAGCAACTGTGTGAACAGTGGAGGGTGGGGGGGTGCCATGCACAGAGCCTGAGTGCTTTGGAGGAGGAAGATGGGAGGCAGTAATGGGGCAAGAAGAGGGTAGTGCTAGTAGGTCAGGAATAAGGTAGGTTACAAGTGTGGGGCGGGGGTAGGGGGGGGGGGCCCTCAGAGGTCGTTGAAGAGACTATGATGAAATGACAGGCCAAGTTAGAGGAAATAGGAGCTGGTGGAACACAGAAGGTCTTCAGTGGGAGTAGTTGCCAGTACCCAAGGGAGAGCTGTAGATTTAGGAGAGGGCTGTCTGCCAGGGGCTGTGGAGTTGGGTAGGGAAAGGCAGCCATGACCCACTCTGGGCCAGCAGAGAGGGAGCTGGAAAAGAAGTGCCTTGAATTTTCTTTACTTCTATCCCTTTATCTCCTGCCTGTGTCTCCCATTGGTCAAGCCCAGCCAAAACCAGAGAAAGATTTTGGTGATCGAGCCCACAGAAATCATTCTCTAGGGATTCATGGCAGAGTAGAGAGTGGGGGGCAGGGATGGGTAAGCAGAGAATATCCCCCCAGAAGACCCAAGCTCAGACCTCTTCCCTTGCTTAGTCTTCTTGCTCTTCTAAGCCAAACCATGGACCTATCTTGGCTACCACACTTTCTGCAGCCCCAGCTCTTTGGGGCTTTGGCTTCTCCATCCAATTTTTTTTTGTTGTTGTTAATCCCCATACATCATTAGTTTTTGATGTGTAGTGTTCCATGATTCATTGTTTGTGCATAACACCCAGTACTCCACGCAGAACGTGCCCTCTTTAATACCCATCACCAGGCTAACCCATCCCCCCAACCCCCTCCCCTCTAGAAACCTCAGTATATTTTTGTCTCTCATGGTTTGTCTCCCCCTCCGAGTTACTCCCCTTCATTCTTCCCCTCCTGCTATCTTCTTCTTCTTCTTCTTCTTAACATATATTGCATTATTTGTTTCAGAAGTACTGATCTGTGATTCGCCAGTCTTGCACAATTCACAGCGCTCACCATAGCACATACCCTCCCCAATGTCTGTCACCCAGCCACCCCATCCCTCCCACCCCCACCACTCAGCAACCCTCAGTTTGTTTCCCGAGGTTAAAAATTCCTCATATCAGCGAGGTCATATGATACATGTCTTTCTCTGATTGACTTATTTCACTCAGCATAACACCCTCCAGTTCCATCCATGTCGTTTCAAATGGCAAGATCTCATTCCTTTTCATGGCTGCATAATATTACCACATCTTCTTTATCCGTTCATCTGTCGATGGACATCTTGGCTCTTTCCACAGTTTGGCTATTGCAGACATTGCTGCTATAAACATTGGGGTGCACGTACCCCTTTGGATCCCTACATTTGTATCTTTGTGGTAAATACCCAGTAGTGCAATTGCTAGATCGTAGGGTAGCTCTATTTTCAACTGTTTGAGGAACCTCCATACTGTTTTCCAGAGGGGTTGCACCACCTTGCATTCCCACCAACAGTGTAGGAGGGTTCCCCTTTCTCCACATCCCCGCCAACATCTGTCGTTTCCTGACTTGTTAATTCTAGCCATTCTGACTGGTGGGAGGTGGTATCTCATTGAGGTTTTGATTTGGATTTCCCTGATGCCGAGCGATATGGAGCACTTTTTCATGTGTCTGTTGGCCATTTGGATGTCTTCTTTGGAAAAATGTCTGTTCATGTCTTCTGCCCATTTCTTGATTGGATTATTTGTTCTTTGGGTGTTGAGTTTGATAAGTTCTTTATAGATTTTGGATACTAGCCCTTTATCTGATATGTCGTTTGCAAATATTTTCTCCCATTCTGTCGGTTGTCTTTTGGTTTTGTGGACTGTTTCTTTTGCTGTGCAAAAGCTTTTTATCTTGATGAAATCCCAATAGTTCATTTTTGCCCTTGCGTCCCTTGCCTTTGGCGATGTTTCTAGGAAGAAGTTGCTGCGGCTGAGGTTGAAGAGGTTGCTGCCTGTGTTCTTTAGGATTTGGATGGACTTCTCTCTCACGTTTAGGTCTTTCAACCATTTGGAGTCTATATTTGTATGTGGTGTAAGGAAATGGTCCAGTTTCATTCTTCTGCATGTGGCTGTCCAATTTTCGCAACACCATTTGTTGAAGAGACTGTCTTTTTGCCATTGGACATTCTTTCCTGCTTTGTCAAAGATAAGTTGACCATAGAGTGGAGGGTCCATTTCTGGGCTCTCGATTCTGTTCCATTGATCTATGTGTCTGTTTTTGTGCCACTACCATACTGTCTTGATGATGACAGCTTTGTAATATAGCTGGAAGTCTGCAATTGTGATGCCGCCAGCTTTGCTTTTCTTTTTCAATATTTCTCTGGCTATTTGGGGTCTCTTCTGGTTCTATACAATTTTAGGATTATTTGTTCCATTTCTTTGAAAAAAGTGGATGGTATTTTGATGGGGATTGCATTGAATGTGTAGATTGCTCTAGGTAGCATTGACATCTTCACAATGTTGGTTCTTCCAATCCATGAGCATGGAACGTTTTTCCATTTCTTTGTGTCTTCTTCAATTTCTTTCTTGAGTATTTTATAGTTTTCTGAGTATCCCAAAGATTTTGAACAGTTGTGTTTTCATTTTCATTGGTTTCCATGAATTTTTTAAATTCTTCTTTAATTTCTTGGTTGACCCATTCATTCTTTAGTAGGATGCTCTTTAGCCTCCATGTATTTGAGTTCTTTCCGACTTTCCTCTTGTGGTTGAGTTCTAGTTTCAAAGCATTGTGGTCTGAAAATATGCAGGGAATGATCCCAATCTTTTGGTACCGGTGGAGACCTGATTTGTGACCTAGGATGTGATCAATTCTGGAGAATGTTCCATGGGCACTAGAGAAGAATGTGTATTCCATTGCTTTGGGATGGAACGTTCTGAATATGTCTGTGAAGTCCATTTGGTCCAGTGTTTCAGTTAAAGTCTTTATTTCCTTGTTGATCTTTTGCTTAGATTATCTGTCCATTTCAGTTAGGGGTTGTTAAAGTCCCCCACTATTATTGTATTGTTGTCAATGTGTTTCTTTGCTTTTGTTATTAATTGTCTTATAAAAGTGGCTGCTCCCATGTTAGGGGCATAGATATTTAGAATTGTTAGATCTTCTTGTTGGATAGACCCTTTAAGTAAGATATAGTGTCCTTCTTCATCTCTTATTACAGTCTTTGTTTTAAAATCTAATTTGTCTGATATAAGAATTTCCACCCCAGCTTTCTTTTGGTGTCCATTAGCATGGTAAATGGTTTTCCACCCCCTCTCTTTCAATCTGGGGGTGTCTTTGGGTCTAAAATGAGTCTCTTGCAGAGAGCATATGGATGGGTCTTGTTTTTTATTTTTTTTTATTTTTTTATTTTATTTTATTTTATTTATTTGAGAGAGAGAGAGAGAATGAGAGATAGAAAGCACGAGAGGGAAGAGGTTCAGAGGGAGAAGCAGACTCCCCGCTGAGCAGGAAGCCCGATGCGGGACTCGATCCCGGGACTCCAGGATCATGACCTGAGCCGAAGGCAGTCGCTTAACCAACTGAGCCACCCAGGCACCCGGGTCTTGTTTTTTAATCCAATCTGATAGCCTGTGTCTTTTGATTGGGGCATTGAGCCCATTTACATTCAGGGTAACTATTGAAAGGTATGAATTTAGTGCCATTGTATTGCCTGTAAGGTGACTGTGACTGTATATTGTCTGTGTTCTTTTCTCATCTATGCTGCTTTTATGCTCTCTTTGCTTAGAGGACCCCTTTCAATATTTCTTTTAGGGCTGGTTTTGTGTTTGCAAATTCCTTTAGTTTTTGTTTGTCCTGGAAGCTTTTTACCTCTCCTTCTATTTTCAATGACAGCCTTGCTGGATATAGTATTCTTGGCTGCATATTTTTCTCGTTTAGTGCTCTGAAGATATGATGCCATTCCTCTCTGGCCTGCCAGGTCTCTGTGGATAGGTCTGTTGCCAATCTAATGTTTCTACCATGGTAGGTTACATATCTCTTCTCCCGAGCTGCTTTCAGGATTTTCTCTTTGTCTCTGAGACTCGTAGGTTTTACTTTTAGATGTCGGGTGTTGACCTATTTTTATTGATTTTGAGAGGGGTTCTCTGTGCCTCCTGGATTTTGATGCCTGTTTCCTTCCTCACATTAGGGAAGTTCTCTGCTATAATTTGCTCCAATATACCTTCTGCCCCTCTCTCTCTTTCTTCTTCTTCTGGGATCCCAATTATTCTAATGTTGTTTCATCTTATCATATCGCTTATCTCTCGAATTCTGCCCTCGTGATCCTGTAGTTGTTTCTCTTTTTCTCAGCCTCTTTATTTTCCATCATTTGGTCTTCTATATCGCTGATTCTCTCTTCTGCCTCATTTATCCTAGCAGTTAGTGCCCCCATGTTTGATTGCACCTCATTAATAGCCTTTTTGATTTCGACTTGGTTAGACTTTAGTTCTTTTATTTCTCCAGAAAGCGTTTCTCTAATAACTTCCATGCTTTTTTCAAGCCCAGCTAGTATCTTTAATGTCATGATTCTGAACTCTAGGTCTGACATTGTACTAATGTCAGTATTGAGTAGGTCCCTGGCAGACGGTACTAGCTCTTGTTCTTTTTGCTGAGGTGATTTTTTTCATCTTGTAATTTCCAGAGGAGAACAGATAAATGAGAGAACAAAATGCTAACAGGTTAACAACGTCCCCAGCAAATATACTGTATACAAATCAGAAAAGACCTGAAACCAGGGGACAAGAAAGGGAAAGAAAGAAAAAAGAAAGAGAAAAAAAAGAAAAAGATAAAAGAAAGAAAAACAGAACAAAACAAAAAAAACAGACTCTGATCAAATATGATCAGGCTAGTGCATAGATCAGTGCCATACACTAGATTTTGGCTGTATTTTGGTCTGTTAGAAGAAAGTTCCTCCTAAAATTTTAAAGGAAGAAAGACATATATATACAAAATAAGGGTTGATAAATGAAGGGATGGAAGATGATTGTAAAGATGAAAGTTATAAAAGGTTTTATAAACGGAATTGATAAGAAGTTGTTTGAAAGAAGAAAGAAGATTAAAAAAGATAAAAGAAAAAAATGGGAGAGACTTTGATCAAGCAGGAGACTAGAACAAAGCCATACACTAGTGATTTAGGGTATATTTTCATCTGTTAGAAGAAACTGTATATCAAAATTTTAAAGAGAGAACAACTTATATATATATGCCAAAAATAAGGGTAACTACTATGAAGGGATAAAATATGACTCTAAAAATGAAAAATAAAAGATGTTTTTTTAAAAAAGGGATTGATAAAGTGTTGGTTGAAAAAGGGAAAAAGAAAAATTCAAAAAAACAGTTAAAAAAAATTAACTTTGAAAAACTAATGAATCATGGTAAAAAAAAAGCCATGAATTCTATGTGCAGTATTCCCCTAGCGCTGGAGTTCTCCCATTCTCCTTGATCGGTAAACTTGGTCTTGGCTTGCCGGCTGTTCGTGCTGATCTTCTGGGGGAGGGGCCTGTTGCCGTGGTTCCCAAATGTCTTTGCCGGAGGCAGAATTGCCCCGCCTTGTGAGTTCGGGCTAAGCAAGGTGCTTGGGTTTGCTCTCAGGAGCTTTTGTTCCCTGCAAGCTCTCCCTACAGCTTTGGAGGACCAGGGTGAAAATGGTGGACTCCCAGTCTCTGCCCAGAGGACCCGATAACTCGGGGCCCCGCTCCTCAGTCGCCCCCAGAGGAAAGCATTCAGTCACTCCCATCTCCCTGGTCTCTGGCCGCACTCCATGCTCTCCCAGCCTGTGACGGAGCGTTTCTATCTCTGGCACCCGACACCGTGTGGAGTCTCCAAACCTAGCAGATCCCTGCGGTGCACTCCTGCGCCGCTCCTCCTGGGGGAGGGAGGGGAGTCTCCCCGGCTCTGATGCTTGTTGGATCCCTGCTGGAGGTGCAGTGGCCCAAGTGGGCCACGGATCACAGTTTATGGCAACCCTGAGCTGCGAGCCCGCGCCTCGGCTCCGTCTCTGCAGCCGGCCTCCCCGCTCGGATACCCGGGAGCTCTGCCGCACTCAGGCACCCCCGGTCTTTCTGTGACCCCTGGGGTCCTGAGTCCACACTATCCCGCGAGGTTTCCACCTCCTGCTTAGCCACTGGAGTGATGTCCCTCAGTGGAACCGACTTCTAAAAGTTCCAATTTTGTGCTCCGTGGCTCTATCACTTGTCAGAAGCGGCCCACGGAGGCCCTCTCCCCCGCCGTCTATCCTTCTGAATATTGCCTCGGATTCACTTCTCTGCACGTCCTACCTTCCAGTAAGTGGTCGCTTCTCTGTTCAGAGAGTTGTTGCTACTCTCTTCTTCGATCTCCTGTTGAGTTCATAAGTGTTCAGAATGGTTTGGTCCCCATTCAGCTGAATTCCTGAGACCAGACGAAAGCCAGGTCTCCTACTCCTCCGCCATCTTGCTCCGCCCCCCTCTCCATCCATTTTTACCCGTCAGTATCACCCTCATACCAGCCATCCCTTGGTGATATGCCAAGTTTTCATCTTTGCCTGACCTTCAAAAACCGAAGCCACCTGGGGAGATCCCTATCTATGCATATGCTCATCACTCTCTCCAGGGCCACAAATGATCAGACTGGGGCTCTGAGAATTGCCCATCTTCTCTGTCACAGCCTACGCCAATCTTTATCTGGACTTTCTGAAAGCTTCTTTAACTTTCAGGGTATGTGTCCAACATTTTCTTGGCCATTAAGAATTCTGAGCTGATGGGGTCACTTTCCCTCAAGGCTCCTGTCACTTACACTTTGCCAACTAGTTCCTCTTTGCTGGTCATAATTAGGGCTGAAGAAGCAGGTCTGCTGGGAGGTGGGATAGTGAGGGAGAGAAGCTGAGAGCTTTTTCAATTCTCTGTTCTTTGATAAGTTGTGGAGCAAGCAAGTTAAGCTTCTATCCCTTCCAGAGCTGGTCTGTACTGGCCCCTGCTTGAACTCTCTTGCAATCCCTGAAACCCTGTCTTAATTTCAGGCAAACCCCAGTATCTGCTCTCGGACTCCCTGACAGATATCACAGCCTGCCCACCATGTGCCTAAATCTTAGGAACTCCAAATGTTGCATCTTTGCAGCCCCTAGTCATTGTGAGAATCCAGACCAACTCCAAACATTAACCACCTCACCGCCTTATTCTTTAATGTCTCCTTCAGGTTCATCAATCCGTGGTAGACAGAAAAATGACATGCCCCTACCCCCCAGGATGCCCATGACCTAATCCCTGGAATCTGTGCATGTTACCCCACATGGCAAAAGAGACTTGTAGATGTGATTAAGTTAAGGATCTGGAGATGGGATGATAATCCTGGATTATCAAGGTGGGCCCAATGTCATCACAAGGGTGTTTATAAAGGGAGGCAGAAGGATCACATTCAGAGAGGGTGATTTGAGGATAGAGGCAGAGGCTGGAGTACTGCCATTGTTGGAAGGGCCTTGAGTCAAGGAATGTGGGTAGCCTCTAGAAACTGGAAGAGACAAGGGATGGATACTCTCCTGGAGACTCCAGAAGCAGCAGAGCCTGGCTGACACTTTGATTTTAGCTTTGTAAGACCCATTTTCAGACTTCTGACCTTCATTAACTGTAGGAGATTTGTGTTGTACCACTAAATTTGTGGAATTTGTTACAGCAACAATAGGAAACTAATACATATTGCTATTCAAAGTGTGGTCTACGGCACTGCCAATACCTGGGAGCTCTTTAGAAACCAAGAACCTCAGATCCCACCCCAGACCTACTGAATCAGTATCTTCAGTTCAATGTCAAACCCAGGTGATTCCCATCCATGTTACTATGTATGCTTTAATTTTCTCCTGGGGTCCCTGACTGCAAATTTAATTCCAGTTTGAATCAATCCAGATTAGGTGGGGCCCAGCCCAAGGGAAGGAAACAGGTTTGCTGAGAGATGGAAGAAAAAACGAGCCCTTTCCGCCACTCTATTGTCCAGCTCACTTTTATCTAAGGCCAAGAGAGGACCTGATTTTTAAAAATCATTTTAACTTTTTAATTTATTTAATTTATTCTTTTTTCATGGTGCTGCAGTTAGAAGTAAATCTTTGATTCTGAAATTATTGTCATCAATCACTGACCTATCCTCAGCACATTTGTTAAGGGACCAACTGTATAACCAGCCCTGACTAACCGATGAACTAGAGGCAGCAGCATTTTACAGGAATGATAAAATAGGACTTGTCTCAGTTGTGGAAATTAGAACTGCAGGCTGCCCATCCAACACCAATGTGAACTCTTTTAATTCCCGCTCTGGCTGTGGTCTGGTTAGGCAGATGGATCCAGGTCCATCAACGGCTATGAAACAAAGGGAAAAACCCCATACATTATGGAAGGCCAGCACCAGATCAGAATATGTATTAGGAGATGAACCCCTAATACATACTCTCTCCTAGAATATCTCTGTGACATGTAACAAATCTGTCTCAAGACAAGAAGGTTGTTATATTCATTTTTTTTTTTTTTTTTTTTGGCGAGTATAAGAAGCAATCATCCCACATAGCCTAGGAGGAAGGATAGAGATCCCTCCAATGGACAGTACTGGGGGTGCTGTTCCTGCTGCCCCAGTTAATGGGACCATCTGGTTCCAGACCCAGCCCCTCCTAATTTTATTTCCATTTGCCTGTTGAAGTTGTAACTCCAGTTCTGGGATTGCCAGAATATCCTGAATTCCCCACAAAAGTTCTCTTAAGAGGTAAGCATTAATAAAATTGTCTGGGAAGCCATGAGTTCTCTTCTTCCCAAGATGTTGCTATAACAAGAGATCCCTGTTGATTGTCAGCCAGCATCACACGGGTTACCTCCTGGATCTTGCGTGGGAAGGAGTGCCTCAGTGCTCTGGTTTGAAACAGGTTTCCATGATAATTGACACCAAATGAGCACACAGGCAGAGCTCCTTGTCTTCCAAATTTGAAACCCACATTAGCTAATTAATTCTAATTAGAGGCTGACAGTTCCATGTGGCACAGTGAGCATGTAATAAGTGGGATTTTTCCTTTGTGTTTTGACAAGTTAATTAATGAAAATGGGCCTGGGGACTTCTTTCCAGGCCTATGACCCAGCTAGGCACTAGAAGGTACCCCTTTCTTGGAAAATAATTTTGGGGTTGTGGGAAGCTTGCATGATGGCCCCATAGGAAGCCCACCCATTGACAACAGTGCCTTGATGTATTATTCCACAAACATGTAGTGAGCACCTACACTGGCTGAGAACTGGGCTAGGTGCTGAAAGAAACACCATCCCCACTCTTTAGAGTCTCAAAGTCTAGTTGGGGAAGTGCAAATAAACCAACAGAATCCAATGGCATCTTAGCCAAAGCAGTAAGATAAGAAAAAAAAGATGCAAATATTAGAAAGGAAGATTCAAAGTGTCATGATTTGTATGAATTAATTTATATGAATTCATACATATGAATGAATTTATATTAATTTATATGTAATTCTGGAAAAAGCAAAATTACAGTGATGGAGAAAAGATCAGGGGTTGCAGTAGCTGGGGAAGGGAGGAAGTACTGCCTAAAAAGAGGCAATAAAAAGGAATTGTTTGGAATTGCTCTGTAAGCTGACTGCGGTGGCAGTTACGCAAATCTATATATCTGTTGAAACTCCTAGGACTGTACACCAAAAAAGATCCAATTTTCCTGTATATTATTTCTAAAAGCACAAGAAAAAATAGACTACAGCTACATGTACAACACTTATCCCTCTTGCAGTGTTGAGGGAAAAAACAAATTTGTTTTATATTGTTTTAGTTTTCAAACAGTTTTGAAGAGTGTCTTTAAAAAGTAACCCTTAGCTAAGTATGCATATATATGTGTTTTTATAACGTGAAGATTTTTTGAATTCATGCATAAAATGATTGAAGCAAACCAACAAAGAAAGGATTGTATCCTTCAATCCATTCAAAAATAAATTAACATGAAAATGTGGAATTTAGGTTCAGCATTAGGGACAGTGGGAAAGAGAATTGTCACGGCATTTGAAACTCGGATTCTGCTTGTTCCTGAGCTCCTGTATTTTGTGAGGTGCTTCAATATCCCTATAATAAATTTACCATGCTTGTTTAAACTCAAAGTCATGATTTATAGATGACATGCTGTTTTCTTAGAAAATTCAACAGATTCAGCTAAAAGCAGTTGATGCTAATAAGAGAGTTCAATAAGGTAACTGGATACAAGATGAACATGAAGAAAAAATAGCATTCCTATCGATCAGAAGCATGTAATTAGAAAATGTAATATATAAAAGGCCCTCATTCATAACAGCAACAATGACAAAAAAGATAAAACTCTTTGAGATTAACTAGAAATATGCCAGATTTATATAAAGGCAATTATAAAACTTTCCTGAAGGCCATGAAGAATGGCCAGAATCAGTGAAGAGACATATTGTGGACCTAAATGGGAAGAGTCAATCAATAGTTTAAAGAAGTCAGTCCTTCCCAGATTAATGTGTACAGCTAATGTAATATCCATAAAATGTGCATGAATAAAAGCATGGAAGATATGAGAGTGGATTGCTTGGAATGCAAGCCGTGTAGGTGGGCTGTGGAATTGGTGGTGAAGAGTGGCAAGGTATTTACTTGGGACTTGGGACTAGATCATGAAGTCTCTTGGCTGTGAGACCAAAGACTATGGCCTTCATATGACAGCCAATAAGAAGCTCTTGATGATTTTAATCAGTCCCCAATAAGATCAGAATTATGTTTGAGAAATACATCTTGACTGAGATGGAGGATTGAAGGGAAGGGTGGGATTGAAGGCAAGGGACTTGCTAGGAGGCTATTAAAAGGAATGTTCTAAAATGACTGTCCTCTTGGCCCAAAGGAGTTTCTCATTGAATGTTGGTGCCCTTCCTGTCCCTCCCATATCCTCCTCCTTCCCTGAAGCAAAAGTTCAGAGAAGAGATGAACAAGTACAGTTGTCCTGAGAGGGGTGGGGTATTTTCTGTAAACCTGGCAACTGTAGGCTTGGTTTGGTCAATGGGAAGTGTTTTTTATTATTTAATTTTTTAAAGTTTTTATTGTTATGTTAATCACCATACGTTACATCATTAGTTCTTGATGTAGGGTTCCATGATTCATTGTTTGTGCATAACACCCCGTGCTCCACGCAGAATGTGCCCTCTTTAATACCCATCACCAGGCTAACCCATCCCCCCACCCCCCTCCCTTCTAGAACCCTCAGTTTGTTTTTCAGAGTCCATCATCTCTCATGGTTCGTCTCCCCCTCCGATTTACTACCCTTCATTCTTCCCCTCCTGCTATCTTCTTCTTTTATTTTTTTCTTAACATATATTGCATTATTTGTTTCAGAGGTGCAGATCTGTGATTCAACAGTCTTGCACAATTCACAGCACTCACCGTAGCACATACCCTCCCCAATGTCTATCACCCAGCCACCCCATCCCTCCCACCCCCCACCACTCCAGCAACCCTCAGTTTGTTTCCTGAGATTAAGAATTCCTCATATCAGTGAGGTCATATGATACATGTCTTTCTCTGATTGACTTATTTCACTCAGCATAACACCCTCCAGTTCCATCCACTCGTTGCAAATGGCAAGATCTCATTCCTTTTGATGACTGCATAATATTCGGTCAATGGGAAGGGTTTTTAAGGAAGATGCCAAGGTTTGGAGTCTGGAAACAGGTGGACAGTATCGATAAATGCTACTTTCCATTGGGCATTTACTATTTGTGAGATAAGAGCTAGTATTGTCCCCATTTTTTTCCCAGGAGGTGACTGAGGCTCAGAGAGGTTACATACCCAAGGAGCTGAGACTGGATATAGCCTGTGTGTCCCGCGCATCACTGCTGTCCTTGTACCTGGCAGAGAGTTCGGTAAATGTTTGTTATCTTAAGTCAAATTACCAGATGTTGTTTCTCTGGGAATTTACTGGCTGTGGGTTGGCTGATGCCTCATCTTCATCAGTAAATCCTCTTCCCTCCCATAAATAAGTCATCATCTGGCAAAGAGGGGCAGAGAAGGGTCTAGTAGGAGGGGTAGGGAGATGGGAACAGGAAGGAAAGGGCTGAGTAATGGTACTCGATGTGTTTCTATAAATTAGGAACCACCCAGCTTGCCACTGACCCAGGCATCTTTATCAATTTGCTCCTCCACGCCCTGCCAACCTAGCACAATAAAGCTTCCTGTCCATTTCAGGCTTAATCACGCAGAACGTAAATCCCTCAGCAGAGAGGCAGCTGTGAGGGCTGGGGTGCCATCAGAAGACAGTTCATTTTTATCTTCTGGCACGTAATGAAATAAAAAATGCACGTCAGCTCGCCAGAGCCACTTTGGTCCAAATTGTTAAGTAAGCATCCCTCCTTTACCTTCATTAGGCTTATGAGGCTTTCTGATGAAGCAAACGAACACTTTCTGAATGATTCCTGTGTGCCAGAGACTTTATATGTGATTCAATCTAAAAAGCCCTGTGACATAGGTGTTATAGTTCTCATTTTACAGCTGAGCCAGCCGAGCTCAGAAAGGGGAGTGGCCCAAGATGATAGAAGTGAGGAGTGGGTCTTGAAGTGACATGTATGTGTGATTTTCATCCTGCACACACAGCTTTGTTTTGTTTGCAGTTACTAGGCATATCATTTTGGGGGGAATGGGGATTTCTGGGGGGGGGATGAGAGAATGCAAGGTTATATTCCTTTCCATAACTTATTTTGGTTGTGCAAATTTAATAAACATTCACCAATTATCTATTTCACATCCACCCTGGATGTTTTTTAAGTATGGCTTGTCTGTCCACATTTCACATTTCATGTTAAATTGGGACTGTAGCTCCGTCCTCCAGTTTTTGCTCGTTTTTCTTCTTCTTAGATACCCTGGCTTATATTTTAATCTATAGTATCTGCTCTAAAATCTTCATTCTTGTTTCAGAACTACACTTAGCTTCTCTTCCCATGTAACTCATTGTCCTGACTCACCCAATTCTTATGTTGCTTCTGTTCTATTTAGGGACACCTGTATCTCCAGATTAAAGACCTTCATGCTAGTCTTGACTCTGTAGGACCCACCAAATCAGTTTAGCTCCTAGCTTTTCCTTTTGCGGGGAGAACTGAACGTTTAGTACTGTGGATGTAGTGATGAGTAAGACACAATTCTCGTCCTACATGATCATGGAGCCCAAGTGGGAGATGGATACACACCCAAGGTAACTAAAAAAATACGTATGTGCTAAAGTACATGATGGCAATTTTAGGAGGCTGTATGATAAGGGAGTAAAAAACAATGTGCTGTTCTGTAAGTCATAATAAATTGCAAAATTTCTGCTTGCATCCAGTTCTTTGTTTCTATTAGCATATGAACTCTTGGTTCCTGACACATTAATTAGTTGAAATGGGAACATTATTTTAACATTTTTGTTTGTTGTTTATCCAAATCTGGGTCAACATCATAGGATGCTGAATTAGCAGGAACTCCACAAAAGTCTCCTTGGGTACTAATGATACATTGTGGGAACTGCAACATAGAGAAATGGGGAGTGGGCTTGGGCAGTCCCCCAAACTCTGAAGGGCTGGGCTGGAAGACTGAGGGTGGGGAAAGCAGGCATGAGGCCTTCACACCTGGGGCAGTTCCGTACTGTCCTCTTGGGCAGCAGGAATACGGATAGGATAACATCTTGACATCCTCTTTGGACAGGGACACCACAGATCAAGCAGGGAAACCTGGAAAGGGGGAAGGAAACTTTTTTTTTTTTTTTCAAAGACCATGGGTGGGATTTCCAAATTAAGATGGCACCTTGTTGTGGCACTTGGTTTGTCTTTTCCCTCCACCACCTTCCTATGAAAATAGTCATGAAAACACCACTGCTTTTCAATAACATAGAATCTAGACTTCAGGTGGGAATTTTGGCTTAGTAAAGCAAGGATGACACTCTTGGGTCATAGAGCAGGAGACACACAGGAGATTTTCAGTGATCACTTCTGTCTACTTCCCACCTTAAAGACACAGGGTCTTCTCTGAACAAAAGGAGGGACACTCCCACTTACTTCCCAGAAGTTGATTCTGAGGCCATTGGACCTCCACTACTCTTTATCACCCCAGTGTACTTACCCACCATGGGACTACAGTTTCTGAGAAATAAGAGAGAAGGAAGGGATCGTGGTAGAGAGAACAGGTATGGGTCTTCATACCAGACTGTGAAGTCAAGAGGATGAAGTAGAGATGGGTCACTGGTTAGGGGTGAGGTCTGTGCATTGCTTTTCCCAAGGAACAGAGGACTGTGTGAAGTTATCCCAAAATAAATTCCCTTCCACATGTTCAGGAGGCCAGGCAGGGATGTCAGAGAACACCCATTCTGGTCCAAGATGCACATGAGACCAGTGTGAATTTCAGAGTCTGTACATATCAATCATCCCTTAGCTTCAGGTCTGGATGTGGATTCTGATTGTCATGTGGTTAATGATAAGGACAAAGGAGATCCATCCAGACTCTGCTAGCACACACCTGAACAGATCTTTCCTTGATCCAGCATGAACAGTAAGAAAATCAAGAGATCTTTGAAGATTTTCTGGGACATAAAATGGGGAATATTAGATTCAAAGGAAAAGCAAACCCTTGGGGAAAAAAATGGAAAAGTCAATGAGAGCATTTACCAGGATGAAGCTTCTTTGTGCTCTCAGTAAATTTGAATGCTGAGATTCAAGAAATGGCAGAGGAGATAGTAAGATTAAAAGGGTTGCTAGATGAAAGCAGAGATGATCTGAAATAAAGATTGCCAAGAAATAGAAATGCAATAGAATAGGAAAACTTGCATTAGAAGCAGTAAAGAAAAGAAATAACACTGCAGAAGATGGCTTTAAGGAGGGCAAAGTTAAGATGCTCTGTCTGGATGCAGAGGAATAGCCCGGAGAAGGGGGACAAAAGGGAAGGAGATCTGGGGGGCAGAATGGAGAGAGCGGAGGGAGAAATATGCTGACTTCTTCCTGCTGCTTCTGCCACCGTCTCCCACTGGCCAAACCTAGCCTGAAGCCAGCTGATGAGAGTGACTGGAACGTGTAGCCAGGCAGGGTCAAGGCAAGGACAGTGGATGCACATTTGGACACACAGATGCAGGACCGGCCCATAACATTTAACGGAAGCATTTTATAACAAATAGCTGATTAAGTTAAAAGCTGATTTGACGGATATAAGTGAAAGATATCAGTTATATGTGTGAAGGCCAAACATCAGCGATGACAATAAATGGAACTAGATTAGATTTCCCTATTCAAAGACCGTTCCTCTCGGATTCCGTTCAAAACGCGCCAGAAGCCAATTGCAGCTATTTGTCAAAGCTTCACTTAAAAGGGAGAGGGGAAAAAAACCCATTAAAGTAGAACTGAGAAGAGGAGTGGCGATATTAATACTAGGAAAAAGGGGCGCCTGGGTGGCTCAGTCGTTAAGCATCTGCCTTCGGCTCGGGTCATGATCCCAGGGTCCTGGGATCGAGCCCCGCATCGGGCTCCCTGCTCCGCGGGAAGCCTGCCTCTCCCTCTCCCACTCCCCCTGCTTGTGTTCCCTCTCTCGCTGTGTCTCTCTCTGTCAAATAAATAAAATCTTAAAAAAAAAATACTGGGAAAAAAATACAGTGCAAGACAAATGCCATTATTAAGATGCAAGGGATCATTTTATATTGATAAAAGATAAAATTCACAAGAATGCTGTGACACCAATTTACATTTATCTCAGTGATTCTCAACAAGAATGGTATAAAAAGTCTAAAAGATCATATCAAAGTCCCTAAGCAGTCTTTTTAAAACTCTCACACCCACAACTCTGATATTCAGGGCGTTGATCCTGTTTCTACATGATCCAGAATCACTGTCGATGGGCATATATTGTATCCGTCGGCTGTTGGGACAGTAAACAAATAGACCAAAAAACCCCCAAACCAAAGGCCCAAACCCCATACCCAAAGAAAATATGAAAACTATCACATAATCTTTGGCAGAAAATAGAAAAGAATATGGGTGGTTTAATAATACTGATTTTGATTTTGTGGGTTTGGGTTAAATTTTGCGTTCTGCAAATGGATAGAAAAAAATATTCTTCATTGTTCATGGAGCACTTACCACAATTAACCTATACTAGTTTATGAAGAAAACTGACAATCTGAATATCAAATGGTTATGATTAAATTCTCTGATAAGAATGAAATAAAATTAAACTTAATATGAAATGTCAATGAAAAATTTCAAGCCCTTGGAAAAAAACTATCTTCCACATCTTTAAGTCCAAAGAAACATCAAACCTGCAGTTATGCATTATTGAAAATGAGGAAAACAAGAACCTTACATTTAAAAGCTTATAGAAAAGTGGCCAACTGGGTCTTATATGTAACTAATGAATCATATTGAACACTACATCAAAACCTAATGATGTACTATACAGTGGCTAACTGAACACAATAAAGAAAGTGGCCAAAGGTGTATTTGAAGGAAAACTGTGTTTCAATATTTTTAATTTAAATAAAAGAGAATTCAAAACATTCAAATAAATCAGGGGGAATAAAATAATAAAGATAAAATCAAACTAATGAGAAAACAGGAAAAAAATAAAAATGGTAAATAAACCAAAGAGCTGTCTTTTCAAAATGATAGTAGAACAAATAAACTTCTGGCAATTAGTAATTAGAGAAAGGTAGCACAAATGCATAAAATTAGGACTGAACTAAAAAGGAGTTAAGTGGACAGTGGTGAGATTATATATTCTTTTTTTTTAAGATTTTATTTATTTATTTGAAAGAGAGAATGAGAGAGAGAGAGCACATGAGAGAGGGGAGGGTCAGAGGGAGAAGCAGACTCCCTGCCGAGCAGGGAGCCTGATGCGGACTCGATCCTAGGAGTCCAGGATCATGACCTAAGCCGAAGGCAGTCACTTAACCAACTGAGCCACCCAGGCACCCGAGATTATATATTCTAAGAAAATATTAGAAACAATTCTAATATATTTCAAATCTTGTCAGAAGTGCATGCTTTTGAAAGCAAATACGAATTACCAAAATTGAACAAAGAATTAGATCAATTGGGATTTTCTTCATTTCAATGAGTACACCATTGCTTAGTATATAAGAGGATTTATTTATTTTAGTTTTCAGCTTATCTTGTATCATATACTATGTAACCTTGGGCATACTACTTAACCTCTTCCAGCCTCAATTTTCCTTATCCATAAAACGGGGAGAGAAATTTTCCTTTAATGGTGTTTTTTGTGATCATGATATTGAATGACCATGATATTGAAGTGAAATGCTTAGCATAGTGCTGGTCCATAAGTGTCCAATACGTGATAGCCATTGACATTGAACAGAAATTGGAAATAAGTCGTCAAGCACTTTGTGTCCAAAGGGATTTATGAATGCACTCTTTCATGCAATTTCCTGCATGTGTGTTATAAAAAAAATAATTTAAGTGTATCCCTTCCAACTTTTAAGGCATAGTTATCTTCCAAGTGATACAAATACACCGAAAATGAGATGTTTCTATTTGGCACACAGTGATCAAGATTGATGAGACAATTCTAAGTAAAATGCCAGCGAATTAAATCCACTCATATGTTAAATGAATGATATGCCATGACCGAGTAGGATTTACTTTGGAAATGCTGGGTAATGGAACATCTATCATGGGATCATCAGTGTGTTAGACACTTCATACAAGCTAGATTAATTAGTGATCACAGAATCTTATGAGTTATCATTTTATAGCTAAAGAAACTAAGCAGGGAGAGGTTAGAAAAATTGGGTCAAGGCCAAGGTGAACACTAGGGCTGACATTCAACTCCAGGTCCAACTTAGTTCAAATCATAAAGTATGTTTCACACATCAGCCTGAGTCTGATTTAATAAAATCCTGAAGTTGCATTTGATAATATTCAATCAACCCTGTCATTGATGGAAATTCTTCAGTTACTTAAGGGAGACACATTTTATATACTAGGTTGAAAAATATGTATATTAAACACTCTATTTCATGCTTAGTGGTGAAATACCAGAGTAATTTCCAATGATTTATTTCTATCTAAAATTTTTATGGAAGTGCTAGTTGATATAATAAGACATGGATCAGAAATGTGTAACAATGAAAAAAAGACATTATCCTTATTTGCAAGTGATGCAATTATCTGTACAATTTACCCCAAATATTATCATCTGAAATGCTAATAGTACTAATAAGATAGATCTATAAGGTAATCAAATGTTTAAGAAATATTAAAAATATTATATATAAATATAGCATATATTTATATATAATGTATATATTTATATAAACTAATATTACCAATTAGAAAATATGAGGGAAACCGATTTCTATTAGCAATGCAAGTACAAAACAGTAATTTTAATAAAAATTGTACAGGATATACATGGACAAATTGACAGTGATCAATTGGGAGGAATAAAGACTTGAATAAATGGGAAGGGATACCATAGGACTGGTTGCAAACACCCAATATTATAAAGACATCATCTTCCCCCCCAGATTAATTTATAGGTTTGAGTTAATTTTATCATAAATTTTATTCACAGTGGGGGGCAATGTCTTGGAATCCAATGAGGTGATTCTAGAATTCATGTGTATGCATAAAAAGAAAATATTTAATAGGATTTCAAAGGATTGGGATGGGGAGGAAAAAAACATTCACTAAATATATTCATTGATTCTAAGATTTTCAAAAAACATTGAATTGTATATCTTAGAATGGAGGGACTATGAAAATCAATCCGTTCAAAATCTTCATGAATCCTTAAATTAAGACTTCCTACTACAACATATACTTTCCTCCCATAAAATGCAGTAAAATTTAACTGAATAATGCATGTTTTTCTTCAGAGCCTTAATGATTCTATAAATAAATGACTATAGAAATGTATACAGTAATTGGCTTTTTAAAACCAGGAAACACACTTCTTAGCACTTTGTGAGAATTATTACAGGGATAAAAAGGGACCGAAGATCACAAAACCATGGTGAGAAGTGAATGCTGGTGGTTGACCAGGTTTGGCGGGCTGATTGTGCGAAGGCCCGGGTTCTAAACACCCGCCTTTTGAAGATGCATGGGCCATTAAACAGCCCGCCATGCATCTTCAAAAGGCGGGTGTTTAGAACCCGGGCCTTCGCGCAATTAAACCGTTCTCAGTCATTCCCTGCAGTGAGGTTCCTTACAAAGCAGAGGCCGAGATGAGAATGCTTGAGCAACACGTGGAAGGACACCTCTGAGGAGGTGACAAAAGCAAGGCCGGAGAGGGAAAGAAACCAAAGGTGCCCTTTCTACTGAAGTGTACCTGATTCTACAGGAAGCTCGAGCATAATGGGGCCCTAGCTTTTCTGCGTTGAGGGAGAGGACGCTGAGCCTTTTTTTTTTTTTTTTTTTTTTTTTAAGAGAGCACAGCAGGGGGAGCGGCAGGAAGAGGGAGAAGGAGAAACAGACTCCCCACTGAGCAAGGAGCCCGATGCAGGACTCGATCCCAGGACCCTGGGATCGTGACCTGAGCTGAAGGCAGATGGTTAACTGACTGAGCCACCCAGGTGCCCCGGAGGCTGAGCTTTTATAACTCAGCTCGTAGTCAGTCTTTGGCTGGTGGGGCTCTCAGGGGGGTAAAACCTCCCAAGCATCTCAGGTAGTAGGAGGGCAGCTGTGAGCCAGCAGCAGCCAACACTCATAGCAACTGGGGGATGGGCTGTCTGCTCCGTGAACATCTGGGCAGGTCTTGCTGCCACTGTGGCCCTTGGCTGTATGTTGTGGGACTCGCTGATGTCAAGCAAGCAGAAAATGCTGCATCAGGGAGAAAAGGAAACAGATTCTGTGCAAACAACAGTATCTAATACAGTGCTTCACATCTGTGAACCCCATCTTACAGAGGAGAAAGCTGAGGCTTAGGCTAAGTAACCCTCCTTTCCTCCCTCCTTTCCTTGATGCCTCTCTGAGGTTCAAGTGCATTTTTTTTTAATTTTTAAGAAATATTTCAAATACACACAAACTTAAAAAATATACATCCAGGTATAAGAGGTTTCTTGTTGTTGTTTCTTAGATGAGGTATAAGAGTCTTATGTATTTGGCCAATTTTTTTTTTTTTTTTTTAAGAAATGGCACATTGCCAAAATAGTTGCCCTCCTTGTTCCTTCCCCAGTCCTACCTTCTCAGAGGTAACCAGAACTCGGAAGTTCCTCTGTATCTTTCCTCCGTTGGGTTTGTACTTCTGTTCATATGTATAAATTCATCAATAATATAGGCCTTTAGTTGTATTACCAACATGTCCATATTTGGTATCCTGTACCTAACAATTGCGACTTGCTCCCAGCACTGTGTTCTTTAGATTTATCCATTTTGAGTTCAGTAAGCTAGCCCCTTTCCTATAAATGTTATGTGAATAAACCAGTTTATCTGGTCTTCAGTGAGAAATATTCAGGTTGTTTCCACTTTGCTCTGCTCCTTAAATTGCAGCACCGAATGCAGGTGTGTCTCCATGGGTACAGCTGTTAGTGTTGTTCCTTAGTCCTGGGCTAGACACCCTCAAGTAGGACCCCTCTTTTGCGCCGCATGTGTGTCTCCAAGTGTACTGGTGTTGCTGGGCTGTTCTCCAAAGAGGTGGCGTGAATTTACACTCTCATCAGCAATTGTAAACACTTCACGTTTGCTCCGTGCTCAACAGTTATTGACGTTATCAAACTTTTAAAATTGCAAATCTAATGAATATGAAACAGACTCTTTTCCTTTCGAAATTTGCATTCCTCTCTTTACCAGCTAGGGAGATGTTTTTATATATTTATTGACTCTTTGGATTTCTGCTTCTTTGACTTGATTATTCATATTCTTTGTCCAGTTTTGTTATCCATTTGTCTTTCTCTTATTGATTCTGGATTCCAGTTCTCAGTTACATGGATTGCAAATATATTCACCGAGGATTGTAAATTTATGGTGTCTCCTGTACATCTCAATTTAGAATTTTTTTTTTTTTTTGGAAGTATTTTTTTTTTTTTTTTTTTACCATTTTTGTAATGACTTTTTATTCATTGTGATTTTTACCTTTTTACCTTGGATACAGCTATACCAGCTTTCTTTCCCTTTGCAATGATTAGGGGCTTCTTTTCCCATCCCTTTGTTTTCAACCTTTCCGTGCCATTGTGTGTTTTTTTAAAAGATGTATTGATTTGAGAGAGAGAGAGAGAGAGAGTGCGCAGGTGTGAGCAGGGGGAGGGGCAGAGGGAGAGGGAGAATCTCAAGTAGACTCCATGCTGAGCACAGAGCCCGATGTGCGGGGGTCGATCTCATGACCCTGAGATCATGACCTGAGTCGAAATGAAGGGCCAGACACTTAGCTGACTGAGCCACCCGGGCACCCCTCTGTGGCCATTGTTTTTTGAGTGTATCATTTCTGATTATCTTATAATGGTCCGTTTTAAAATCCAGTCTCAGAGTCTCTGAATTTGAACCACCGGATTTTGTCTATGAACACCTGCTGTCCTTATTGATACATGGGCATTTATTTCTGTCTCTTTGTGTCTACAGTTGACTCTGCTGCTGCTTTTATTTCCTCCTCTCCCTCTGTCACTAGAACACGGTTGTCTTCGTTACTCTTTCCTACCTCAGTAGTCCCCTTCATTTTTCTCCTTTTAGTGGTTACCCTTAAATTTTTAATGTTTATTCTTAACGTTAAGACTGAAGGTAATCAAAGTTTTACCTTCTGCTTTACTTTGATCATCCCCCCACCGGCCCTGAGCTTGCAAGTAATTATTGCCTAAAACATTAGTTCTACTTTCTCCTACCTTCGAATTCATCACCACCATCATTGTTACTATGATTATTTTATACATTCATTGTTGGTTTCATTTTACTGAGTGTTTGTAACAATTTCTTTTCTCTTGCACATCTTACATTTGCTTTCTTTATTTTTGTTGCAATTTCTTTTTCCTGATTGCATTTTTTTGCTAGCTCCTTCAGTGGACCATCCCGTGCATGAGCGTTAAATCTGAGACCCCCAGAATCTAGGACCTGTGATGTAGCCACTCTCCTTCCCTGCCTCTTCCTGGGCAGCTCGGTACCATCTCTCCTGCTTTACCACCTGATCCATTGTTCCCCCTTCAGTTCTGACATCTGAAAAATCACCTTTCTTTCTTTTAAGCTCAGCTGTATATTTAAAATAGTTATACCTTACCTCTTTCAATTAATTTGCTAAAGTGCCCCACTGAATTCAGAGAAACATACTACTTACTGGTTTGTTTAAAAGGATACAACTCAGGAACAGCCGGATGGAAGAGACAGGGCAGGGCATGGGGGAAGGGCATGGAGCTTCCATGCCCCCTCTGGGGGTGCCACTCGGTACCAACCGGGAAGTTCTCTGAACCCTGTCTTTTTGGGTTTTTGTGGAGGCTTCGTTACATGGTCTGATTAATGAAATCGTTGACCGTTAGCAATTGATTCAACCTCTAGCTCCTCTCCCTTCCCCAGAAGTCTGGGGTTGGGGAATGAAGGTTCCAATCCTTTTATCTCATGGTTGGTTCTCCTGGCAAGCAGTCCCCATCCTTAGGTATAGTCCAAGTCACCTCATTAACATGACAAAAGGTACCTTTAAAGCTCTCATCATTTAGGAAATTCCAAGAGTTTTAGGAGCTCTGTGCCAGAAATGGAGATGAAGACCAAATACATAGTTCTTATTATAAATCACAATATCACATATGTTTTTTAAATTACAGAGCACATGTTGACTATATAAAAGAAAAACTAATTATATCCCTGCCATTCTCCAAGCATCTCCTCCCTGCCAAGATAACCAGTGTTGCCAGGCTGGTGAATATCCCTTCTTGTAGTTCTCCTTGTGAGAAAACATACACAAACATATTTACACAAATACAGAAAGTATATTTGTTTGTTTAACCAAAACAGAATATGTAACTTGTTGTATTCAGTTAGGAGTATTTTATTATCCAGAATTCCTCAGAGTTGTTAGCCTGAAAGTTGTCAGATTATTTTAATCTACCATTTTTCAGGATCCCAACTCACCTGTTTGCTTTCCATCTTTATGAATTCTAATCTTGAGCTCATTTTCCCATTTTTAGCCTTACTCTTTGGCTTGAGCCTCAGCCCTGTTTTTCAGGTTAGTCCTTTATCATAATCCACAAAAAGTTCAGGTTCAAAAGTGCCCTCCCTTACAAGCATAGATCAGGGGAGAACTGAATTAGTATCTACTCTCTTAGAAAAGGCCTGGGGTTCCGTGTGATCACTCCAGGGTCTACTTGAGCTCACAAGGTTGCAAGGTGGTAGGCCTGGAAAAGATGTAATTTTGAAACCAGGTGTGTTTAGTTAAACTGTCTGTGGTTGCTAAAAAAACAGACCCAGGATCTATTTGTCCAAAAATCAATCTAGGACAATGATCTTCAAGGTTTTTGATGCTATTGATTATTGATTATTTGATGCTGAACATCAAAATCACTTGGGAAACTTTTAAAACACTTATTTTTAGACCCAGTCCTTAGGAGTTCTGATTTGATTTGTCTGGATGGAGGCACAGGCATTGACATGAATTGATTCTAACATTTAGACCATGTTGAGACAGACAAGACCAAGGATAGCATGGGACTCACATGAGAACTTCTCTCCTTAGGACTGCTGGTTCTCTGCACTGTCCTTGGTGCCATCCAGATGTAGCTATGGCATGGTGAAAATAGCTCTGGATGTGGTGTGAGGCATTCTGTGGTCCAGCCCTAGTTTGTCACTTATTTGTCATGGGACCTTGAACAAAATGTGTCCCTCTCTTGATCTCTGTGTTCTCATCTTAAACATGGAGATTATGGTCGTGTTACACACAGTGATTGTTAGGATCAAAAGATAAAATGTTCCTGCAAGGTTTTTTTTGTTTTTTGTTTTTTGTTTTTTAATAAGTCATAAGTTTCTATCAAAATGTTGAGCATGAAGTTTCTTCGAGTCTAAGATTTTTTTGGTTGTCTAAGTCATTGACCTTTTCCGTCACATGGCCCTGTGAATCCAGTGGAAAAAATACTGTTAAATATTCTGAGTGTTTTGATTTTCCGAAATACCTCCTTCAAAAGCTCTCCAAGGCTGGTAATTTAGGCTAGATTTAGCAGACTGACTTAAATAATGAAAGTAATTATTCAGGTCATTCTGGTCTCTGGGTGATTCTCCCTCAGAAATATCCAAATGATTTAACTCAAGAGCAGTTTTGAATTAAAATTATCTGCATTGTTGTTGCAGGTCTTCTCTTTTCTGATACAAATAGAAGTTTATAAAGAGAATTCAGATCTTTGAAGGTGGGTCTGTATGAAGGGCTATAAATACCGTGAGAAAACTTGCCTTTGTAAATGGTTTAGTCTCATAGTCAAAGGACTTAAATGTTATGAAAGAGTAAAAAACCCATGAAAATTTAAATATCATTGAGAGAATGCTCCATTTTGACATACCATGTAATTTTAACATACCAAATATTTTTTAGGGTAACAATTATATTCTTCACTCAGGCATAAGATCACCTGAGTGTGTGTGGCTGTTTCTCAAGAGCATGTTACTGTAGCATTTGGTGTGTGAGTAGACAACACCTAGGAGGTGGTCATTTCAAAACTGGAAGTCATCCGGCATTCTCTGCTACATCTCAACTGGAAGGAAATTACCAAAAATGAAGTCTGATCTTTTCTCTGTTCTCATAAAAGAGATTTCACTTTTGGCCTTTATTAGCTATGTAAATTTCTCTATTTCCTTAAAAAATAAAAATAATTGAAATTGTGTGTTTCTCTTCTGTTATAAATTCAACCACAATAGTACATTGTCCAACTGAAGTAAATGGACAAAGCTCTCATTTCGTCCTCATCTGAGGAGACAGGCTTACAGCATGAGGGGATCAATCTCCTACTTCCTCCCTTTGGCGATGTTATGTCTTGAACACACTAACTCATGAAGGAGTGAGCTATTGAGACTTCATTTTGGCGAGTGAGTTTGTGCATGACCCTGTTCTTCCTCAGAGGAATGTAAAGGACGTGAAAGACCTATAGCTCCTTCTTCTTTGTAGCATCCGGAAGATGTCAGAATTGGTTTTCTTCTATCTCTATTGTGTATGTGTCATCATCCAGAAAGGAAACAAGTATTCTTGGAGCTACTACTATGCCACTTACTTGCACTGTGTTGGGAGTTTGCCTAGATCATTCTGCTAATCTTCACGATCATTCTGTAAGGGAGGTGTTGTCATGCCTGTTTTACTGATGAGGGAACTGAGGTTTAGAGACATTAAGCAACCTCAGCAAAGCCAGCAGAGGGGTGGGTTTGTATGGCCCCTGTTTTGTCCCTTACGTGAAGCAAGGAGAGTGTCATTTGTGAGCCCAAAATATGGGTACTATTTTCTTTGGGCCAGAAGGGTTTTTGTACCCTTTTTGATATTTGCAACTGAGGCTTTTCTAGCAATCCAGGAAGTAGATGAGATGTATTCAGCTCTGGCTTTGTTTCCCAATCTTTGACTTTCTCAGGTGAGGTTGGCTGGGTGTAAGACAGGTCCCTTCTGTAAGTACAGGGAAAATTTAATTGCAAAGGTGAATGTTAGTGGAAATACCCAAATAGCAATGAGGCCATGTTATGACCCACTTTATTGTGATTGTTATCAGTTCAAATGTAATGAATATGATTGATTATTTTACTTACTCATCTAACAAACATTTACTAAGCATTTACCATCAGTCAGATAATCTCAAAGGTGCGCGCGTGTGAGAGAGAGATGAACGAGACCAAAATCTTAACATTTATTGAGAACAGGACGGATGCTGTGAGGATAAAAAGACAACACCCATCCTCAAAAATCTGACAATCAGGCTGAAAAATCAAACATCATATCAGTTAACTTGACTCACAGATAATAAAACGAAGTGCTGGAGGCATAGGCAGATAGGGAGCATAGATTTGGATGGTGCAAGGCGGTGCTGAATTTTCATAGTAGAGATTTAAGAAATTTGTTGGGGCTAAGATATTTTAAAAATGCCTTCAATCATGGGAATGGAGAGATGCACAGTGTTCTGGACTCTGCTATAAAATCCTGGAGACTCCTGCAAGTAGTTACAGGTATAATCCTAACATATCCCAGGATTCCAAATGGACCAGTCTCTCATGGTGTTACATTCCTAGGAACAGTCCAGGAACCAAAAATTAGTTGTATTTCAAGTCTACACTTAGTTTCCTAAGGAAATGCCAAAGATGGAGGGCATCCTTATTGCAGAGAAGACATTACAGAAATTGCTCTCTCCAGATCACTGCCATTCTTACCTGCCACCTTCTATCCAGAAGGGAGCTGCTCCTGCTAAACCTTCTTTCTTATTCTTATATCCACTGCTAACTCTTCAACTCTTTCTAATACCCAGCTCACGCGGAGTTTCTGTCTTTCTGACCTTCCACATGTACTGCCTTGGTTCTTTTTTTATGTATATTGTTTTAGCCCCTCTGACTTAATATTTTCTCTTGCTGGACTATTATCCAGATTCCCCTCAACAAAGGATATCTCAGGGATAGTCTCAGAAAGCAAGAATCGTTTTTCCTTAGAATCCAGGGGGAGAACAAGCAATTATAAATTGTTATGTATTAATATTTTTGGTCTTTATCACATGGGCACTATGTCAACTTATGCAAAGCTATCTTCTAGGAATTCTGGTCCTGATGGAGGAGGTCTTAAATCCTGTCACTTTGTAACAGATGTTCAGAGCGCCCAGGCCCAGCTTGCATGGGCTCCCTAGGGCCCTATCTGGGGAGGGGGGGTGTGTAAATGGTCTCCTCAACTGTCTTTCATCCACTCTAAATTTCACTAAGGGCTAGAATAAATTCACTTTCTATTTTAGATGGGCACCACTAGCTGCCATGACAAATATAAATATTTCAGTGGACTTAGCACAGTAGAAATTTCTTTCTCACTTTTCTGTCCAATGCAGTGTTCTCAGTTGGCACCTGTCTTTCTTCCATGTAGTAATTCAAGGATCCAGGCTGTTAGAGGTTCTGCCATTATGAATAAGTGTCTTCCAAGGTGACCCTCTGGGTCACTTCTATGCCCATCAGCCTAAAGGGAAAGACATGGAGGAGCACAGGTGGGCTTTTATGCAACGCCAGGAAGTGGTACCTCTTCTCGTTTTCTGCTGGCTAGAATGCAGGCACGTGGTGTGTTAGGCTGGGTTCCCTGGAAGCAGGCCCTGAGTGACGACAGATGTGCAGGTGATTTCTTTAGGAAGTGTTCCCAGGAGAACCAGTAGAGAATCAGACAGGACTGCAGAGGGGATGAGGGTAAGTATAGGTGTCATTTCAGACAAAGTCCCCCAAATTGCAGTGCTTGGGGGAGGGGGGTTTCTGGAGTGTAAATTACACCGTAGAGTAGGTCCCACTTCAAGGCAAGGGGTCCAGGCTTTCATACGCTGGCTAAGGGCTACCCCGGGGACACATGAACCCCCAGGCATTTCTGGCTTGACAAGTACAGCACTCCATTAACCAGGGACAAGCTTCAAAAGAAAGGGGCAGGAGGAAACCCTTGGAATCAGAGCACTCTGAAACAGGAGGATGGACGTGCAGAAACAGTAACTAGAATCCAAGGGGATTGGGCAAAGCACGGACAACGTCTACTACGCGTGGCTACACTTAATGGCAGGGGGAGCTGGGAAATGCAATATGGTTGTATCCTCAGGAAGAAGAGAAACATGGATCAAGGTGAAAGAGAGCAGTGTCTCCCTCATGTTTGCTTTCACATGATACTCCGCCCAAATCCCTCTTGTCTCTAAATCCAGTAAACACAGCAGGAATGACTATTTCATCAGACTTCATGGGTGTGTGCGTGGGGGGGGCCGGGGTGGCGTGGGGGCAGGGAGGGAAGATGCCCTCATTCTGGGTGCAATAAAAATTGTACGTCTTATCTTTCATCTGTAGTGGCAGAAAATTCAAAAAGAAACACTACAACCACTTAATATCTTTCTTCTGGTCTGCTACGCAAACCCCCCTACCTACTACCATGGTGAGCATGGGGAACTTTCTGGGCTGGGAGCATGGGGCCTGGGGAAGGGCTTTGGCTCCTATAGCCAGTGATACAGAGCCAGAGCTCCTTGGCCTCACCTCCCACCTATTTCCTCTCAGGCCCGATATTCCAGCCATTCCCGAGCACATCCCATATTCCAGCCATTCCCGAGCACATCCCATATTCCAGCCATTCCCGAGCACATCCCATATTCCAGCCATTCCTGAGCACATCCGGCTGCTTTTGTTTCAAGGGCCTCCTCCCTCCTCCCTTCCCTGCGAACTCTTCATTCTTCAAGGCCCAGCTCGTAGATCACTTCCTCTAGATCCACTTTCCCAAGGCTGCACAGATAACCACACTTTATGAGCATCTAGCAAACAAATAGTAAGAATGGCTACTCTTTAATGAGCATGTACTCTGCACTTTATATACACCATCTCACTTTGTTTTCATGCTCCTCTGGAGAAGGAAGTGTTGTTCCCATTTCACAGGCTGGTGGGGAGGAGGTTAGGCAGTTAAACTGGATGACAACCCTCTGCTCAAGAGTCATAGGCCGAATGATCCAGAATATGATCATATTTATCTTTTAAGGTGTCATCAAAATGAAACTGTATACATCTATGTATATATGTTTATATATGCAACACACACACACACACACACACACACACACACACACACACCTCTCTCTTCCTCTTCCCCCTTTTTCTGTCTGTCTGTCTGTCTGTCTCTCTTTTTCTATGTCTCTCCCTGAAGAGGACAGAGAGTTCAAGAAACACTTCCCTGGCACATCGCCTCTCTCTCTCTCCTACAGTGCTCACCATTTTCTGTATCTCTGTTTTCCTTGTCTTTGTCTCTCTCCCCCTGTGATGCTTCTCTCCCACTTCCACTCCCTCCTCTCTCCCCTTCTTCTGTGGCCAGAAAGCCTGCGCCGTCCTTTGGTCTGCATTGTCTGTTCAAACTCCTAGCAAGGCAGGCTGTGTCTTTGGCTCTCATTTCTGCAGAGAAACAGCTTGTTTAAATCTCCAGCCAGACTCTGTCCCCTTCCCTGGGCCAGAGTGATGGATAGACGCAATTTTGGCCAGTGTGATTCCATTAGGGCTTCACCAGCCCCAGGTACTGTGGGACCTCTGCGGGGTTGGCTAATTATGGTGTGGAGAAGTTAATGGGAGGGGGCCCTAGCAGTGGGGCTGGGCAGCGGAACCTCAGAGGCTGAGCATCGGGACTTGGCTGTGGCCCAGGTCCAGCACATTCTAGCTGGGGCTCATTTGGTTTGTTCCCTATTCTGGGGCCTTGCACCTCCAGAGCCATGCCCCTGCCTTGTCTGGGGGACTTCATGCCCATGTTGGGGCACCCACAAGCTGCGAACACGTCTTATGGCCAGGAGTTTGAGCTTTGGAACGGGGCTGCCTGGCTTCAGCTCCCGAGCCTGTCACTTGCTAGCTGGGTGAGCTTGGGCAAGTACTTACTCTTTGTGCTTCTGCTTCCTCATCTGTAAAATGGGCACAAAAAATGGGACCGATCTCAAAGAGTTGTAAGGGTCAAATAATGTGATTCAGGAAAGGTACTTAGTAAGGCTGCTGGCACATAGAGCTCAAGCAATGCAGACTATTATCACGGTGTCAGTAGACCACTTGGTTCAGCTCTCACATTAAACTTGCAGGTAGAAACTAAGTCCATTTTGTGGTGGAGGAAACAGAGGCTCAGACATATGAAATGACACTGGGAGAGGGTAGGAGAGCCAGGATGGGAGCTGAAGAATTTAAATTCTGAGCTCAGCGCTCCTTCTCCTATCCTCTGCTGGGTACCTTCTGGCCACCCTAACCTTTTCCTCCTCCCAGGACTGCCACATTCTCCTTTGCCTCTGAACTTTTGTTCCTGTCTGCTCAGTACAGAGCCTGAAATCTCACAGCCTGTGGGAGTGGACTGGGCATGCCCAAGTTCACAGTTCACAGGGGAGCCTGGCCTGGCACTTGGGACCCTTCACGTCTGATCTCAATTCTCCTTCTAGTATTTTATGTAACTTTGAGAAACTCTTCCCTCTCTGGGCTTTGGTTTCCTGACATGGAAAACCACCTCGGCAATTCCCCTTTGAGATGCAAGTTTATCCTGCGGAGATGCTGTGGCGCTTGTGCAGAGCTGGAGGGACCTGCAGTGTGTACTGCAACCTGCCCGTAAGAGTGAAAAACTGGAAACGATCTCATTATCTATCAGATGATGGTAACAAATAAAGGTAATGGAGGGGGAACTCTGCCTACAGACATGGGAATATGAGGAAATGTGGGAAGATACATTGTTAAATCCCAGAAGCCAGCCATGCAATTGTATATACAGCACAATCCTATTTATTTAAATTTTTTTTTTTTAAAGATTTTATTTATTTGACAGAGAGACACACAGTGAGAGAGGGAACACAAGCAGGGGGAGTGGGAGAGGGAGAAGCAGGCTTCCCACAGAGCTGGGAGCCCAATATGGGGCTCGATCCCAGGACCCCGGGATCATGACCCGAGCCAAAGGCAGACGCCCAACGACTGAGCCACCCAGGCACCACAATCCTATTTATTTAAATAGTCCCTAAACTCTACATATGTATATGGACATATAGACAAATGCATTTAAGAAAGGTCTAGGGGCACCTGGGTGGCTCAGTCGGTTAAGCGTCTGACCCTTGATTTCAGCTCAGGTCATGATCTCAGGGTCGTGAGATGGAGTTCCATGTTGGGCTCCACACTCAGTGCAGAGTCTGCTTGGGATTCTCTCTCTCCCTCTCTCTCTGCCCCTCCTCCTGCTCGCTTACTCTCTCTCTAAAATAAATAAATCTTAAAAAAATAAAGGTCTAGAAGGCTGCACAAAAGCCTCTTAATAGTTACTTCTGGGGAGAAGAAAACAATGGGGTCGTGGATACTGGGGGCACTTTCACTTTTTATTTTATACATTTTGGCATAGCTTTAATTTTTATGATATTGCATTAATTTAATATGTAATTTGTTCCTTTTTTTTTTGTAACAAAATACAGAGGCATGAGCTAGGGATTCTCTCAGCTTCAGCTACAGCAGCCTAGATCATATTGTGGGCCTGTGGTTCAGAGTGGGGACTGAACTTATGCACACCTTGGGTCCTCTTCACCCTGGGTCAGGGAGGGTCCTGGGCCGTAAGGAGCATCCCAGCTGTTTGTCACCCCTGACTCTTCTCAGTGACCCAGGCTGGCTCGATGGCCTGCTTCCAGGCGTACGGGAGAAGCCTGAGGGACTGGGAAGGGCAAGGCAACTCTCAAGCTTTCTGCCATGGTCCTTTAAGCCTGGTGGATCCAGAACTGGTTCTGGCCAGTTGTGCCCTTGCCCTGGTGGCCCCCAAGGACACAGTCTGAGCTATCAGGCCAGATTTATTTCTTTTCCCTGGTCCCCGGCAGTTCTTTTTGCTTACATGTCACAGGGGACTGCAAGGGCCTGAGCTCCAGGGGAAAAAAGTGTGCCTCAAGAAACATTCCAAGGCAAGGGCATCGCTCCCAGCCAATGTGGGCTGGTTATCGCTGGTTCCCGGGAAAACCTGCTGGATTTCAGAAAAATCAATTGATTTCTGCTTTGTGTCACTTCAGTCTCTTCTTAAGAACCTGTTTTGTTGGAGTTGTTTTCGATGTCATAGAGCTTAAAAGGGCCTCCAGGGCAACGGCTCATTGCCCCGGACTTCCCGGAAGTATTTTGAATACAAGGTGAAATGATTTTCTAATAACACCCCAAATTAGTAAACCAGGGAGACTCTGGCTCTCTATTATACCTCACCCAGCTCTCAGAGTGTGTGTATCCTGAGAATAATTTTCTTCCTTGTAAGATGTACTGCTGTGGAACGGTCCTTTAAGGAACAGAGAGCTGGAAGAACAGAGGATGGCTCCTTGGCCATTGGTGGTGAAGGAGGAGGTGAACGCCACAGCCAAGTGCAAGTTCACTAGCCAGCTTCCATGGCATGTGGAGCCTCTCCCTCCGAATCTCATTTGCCAGCTCCCTTGTTCTTGTTCACCTCCTTTCCTCTCTTCCTAACCCTCCCCCCCCCTTTTTTCCCCTCTTGACTTGGTCTCTCTCGCTTTCTCCCTGGGTCTCTTCTTTTTCAACAAGGGCAGCCTGTCTGTCTGTGTCTGTCTCTCCTTTCTCAGACTCCTCCTCACATTGTTGGCTCTGCACCCTTGCCTTGCCTCTACCTTAATTTGTCATAATTGGAAAATTAACTACATTTACATCCTTGTTGTATTTTTAGTATTTAGTGCTTTCTGTGCCAAATTTAAAGGCAGAGGAAACAGAGTGCCTATTTCCTCCTCTCAGGGTGACAAGAAAATTACAACCCAAGCAACAGCCCTAAACCAAGATGCTTTCTGTGTGGGATTCCCGAAGGGTTTTTTTGGGGGGGGGAGTGAGGGGAACCCTTGATAAAGGGGGTTCCTGGAGCCTCTGGGAATGTTAAAGTTTTCATTCTGATTCTGATTTTAGATTTTGATTAATTTAATGCTTATATATTAACTGCATTACAGAAACAGAAATAAGAGGAGTTCAGTTTGGCAGATCTGGCCCTTCTTTCTGTAGCAACCCAATAAGTGGTCCTCTCTTCCTGTCAGGATATTCTGGGGGCATGAGAAAGACAGAAAAGTGGCCCTAGGGTTGAGAAATCCAGGATTAAACCATTGCTCAGCTGTTGATGAGTTGTGTGACTCTGGGCAAGCCAACCTCTCTGAGGCTCCATTTCCTCATATGTGGAATGAAATCAATAAAGTGACTCTGCAGGCTTGTGAGGGTCAAGTAAGAAAAATTACACGAAAATGTATGACTCATCCTAGGGGCTTAATAAATATGAATTAATTGTCATTTCTAGCCCCTTCTGGGCCTCTCCCCTTCCCCCTGGGACACATGGAACTACATTGGGCTCTGGGACTTGTATTCTAGGCAGGAGTCAGGACAAATCAACTAAAACCCAGACCATCCTACAAAATTCAATTTAAATGTCCCCTCTTTCAGAGAGCTCTCCTTGACTTTTTACTTCCCAGGCTGGGTTGGGTGGGCTCTCTTTGTCCCCACAGCACTCTGTCCTTAGCCTGACTCAGTTTTCTGTGTCTGTCACAAGACTGTGCCATCCCCTGGGCATGGGCGACATCTTCTTCATTCCACTTCATTCCCCAGGGCAGAACAGAGCCCTCTGGAAGCCCGCAGGAAACATGGAAGCCTCTATGAAGCCTGGCTTTGGGTTGGGCACTTTACACCCTTATATACCCTATTGTTTTGACCTCATAACTGTGTTGAGGTGACCACTATTATTATTCTCATTTTACAAACAGGGAAACGAGTCTCATAGGGATTAGGTAATTTACCCAAGATCACATGGCTGGCAATCAGCAGAGACAGTTTTGAACCCAAGTAATCTACTTCCAGAGCTCATGTATGCCACCACCATCTCACATGGCAGAAGAAATGAAAGAATGAATAAATAAAAGAATAAATGCATGAATCACATGGCCTTGGAGGACCACTCAGGGCTTAGTGATATAATTAACTTCAGTTTGAACTTGGTCATAGTGAAGTTATAGCAGCCTAAGAGAACAAATCCTTGACACTTTCCTCCTCTCTGGTAAGAGATTTGAATAGCCTGAAATCTCTTACGTGTTTTGATAAATACAAATACAAAGAAATAAATAATGCAATAGCTTTTTTTCCCATCGCAATTGAGACTTTGCAGTCATAATTCTGCTCCAAGCCAGCATATTCAAGGAGGTAGGGAAGGGGGGGTGGTGACATGGCTTCTTAAGCAGTCCAAAATAAATTTCCCAGGATAATTACCAACCAGAGTAAATTCCATAAATTTGATTTAATTGGCACCAAGCAAATGAAACAGGGAAGGAAAACATTCTTCTCCTTAAAGTCTTTGGGGGTACCTCAGAAGCAGAAGACGGGAACATCAGGATAATGTAGAAGCCAGCAGCAACCACTAGACAAACTTTACATTCAGGGCAGGGGAAGAAAGGGCCTCCATTTACTGGCTTTCTCATATATGTCAGACACTGTACTGGAAGCTTACATATTGTCTAATGTAATTTGTATGACCAGCTTGAGAGGTAGGTATTATTGGCTATTGCATCTGTTGGCTATTACTGTGTAACAAACCACCCCACAACCCAGTGTCTTAAAACAACCCAGTGTCGATAAACAATAGTTTATTATCACTTACATGTCTCTCAGTTGGCTGGAGCTTGACTCATTCAAGCTGAACTTGGTTGGGATAGCCTTGCTTTTTACTGAAAGTGTAGGTTGGCTGGTGTGGCTCTGGTCTACATATCTCTCTTCTTGTCCTGTTGTCACTCAGCTAGCCAGACTATGTTCATCCTATGTTGATAGCACTTCCATTTGTATATCACTGGCCAAGAAAGTCACATGACCAATATAAGAGCAAAGGGCAGGAGAGTATACTCTACCCATGATGAGGCCATAACAAGGGATAGATGCAGGAAAGAGTGTTGAATTGAGCATAGTAATTCAGTAATACAGGTATTATTACCTTCAGTCTGTGGATGGACAATCTGAGTTCAGAGAGGTTGAACAAAATGCTCCTATCACACAGACAGTAAAGTGTGGGTATAAGATTCAAATCCAGGATTATTGGGCACCAAAGGCCAAGCTTTCCCTCCTGATTCTGATTCTTAAAGAGAACTTTATGAATCCTAACTTCAGGAGGTCATTGAAATCCTCCCTGACATCAATCCATTTTCTCCTGTGTCCAAGAATTCATCTCTCAGGTGAGTGAGAAGTTGAACAAAATTTAAGATTCAGGTCCTATTTAGATCTCCCACCCTTTCCATGTCACTCAAACCTTGGCCTTTCTTGGATTCATTGCATGCAAAACCAAGGTCAGTTGCCATCTCTGCTACCCCTTCCCTCACTCCACTGACATTCCACCGACAGGTCCATCCAGTGAGGCTCTCCTTGGATCACGTCCTTTACTGGATGGTGCCCCTTCCAGGCTCTGTGATTGGTCCTGGAGCTGTCCAGTGTGCTGAAAATACCCACTGTGAGCCTGGCTTAGGGAATCCAGCTGTAGGCAATTAACGACTTATGCTTGACAGGCCTCATTTGGTTCAGGAAGCTTCTGTTCTGGTTTTCTGCCTCAAGTGCACTTGGGAACATGAACTATATGGGTAACTGTTAGTAACTGTAAGTACACTCTCAAGGCTTACAATATTTTGCTGTGTGCCATGTTGGAAGCAGGGAATTGGTGTGGCAATTCACAAAACCTCACAAGGGAAGTCAGTAAGATTTTTGTGTGATGTTTTGCAGTTTGTGAGCCCCTTGCACACACACCATCTGCTCTGTGGTACTGTGGCCAGATTATTTTGCCCATTGTACAGATGATGAAACTAAGCCTTGGAAGACGTTTCCTATTCCATTGTCATAGACCAGCACTAATGAAAGACACAAGGCTATGGACTGCTGGATTATCCATCTTTCTTCTTCCATTTGTCGTCTCAACAAATAGATTTTGATTAATTGATTTAAAGTTCTTTGGGGCCCCAGAGAGGAAAAAAAAACATCTTCTATACCTAGTATACCTAGAAGTTTGCAATTATGCATGTGAGTATTTGGGGAGGGCAAGGTAGCTGAATATACAAGTAGGGATAATGGAAGACAAAAAGTATCAGCTCTAAGCTTGCTTCATTCATTGATCTAACAGATATATATCAAATGCCTTCTATGTGCTAGGTACTCTGAGTAGTACAGGTGATATGAGAGTAAATAAAGCAGATATCATCCCTGACTCATCTAGAAAGGAACATAGTTATTACAGAAGTAAACAAGAATGAAGCTCATAATCACAAATTTTTATGTATGCTATTAAATCAGCCAATGTATAAAGTATTGAGATGGAATAATGGGGGATGAGGGAAGGGCCCTACTTAGGTATTGTGATTAGGAAAGACTTCTCTGAAGATGTGACATTTAAGCTGAGACCTGAAGGCTGAAAAGTCACCCGGGCAAAGGGATGGGATAGGGTGTTCTAAGCAGAGAAAATAGCATGTGCAAAGGGCCTGTGGCCAAAAAGAGTTTGCCTTGTTGGAGGAACTGCAGAGGTGCCCATGTGGCTGAGAAAATGTGAGTAGGGGAGTGATAAGAGGTGAGATGATAAAGGTGGGCAGGAGCCAGACCATGCCGGACCTTATAGGTCCACTATTGGGAATTTGTCTTCCTTCTTTGTATTATCAGTTGTTTGGCAAAGAATCTGGCACAAACTAGGTGGCCATAACTGGGTGTCCTAGATTAGATACCCTAGAAGCAGACCCTGAGACAAGAAAGTGAGTGCTAGTCGTTTATTTGATCCCAGGAAGTGCCAGTACAAGAGTGGGGAAGAAGACGGGAGGAAATAAAGGAAACAACAGAGGTACCATGTGGAGCAGGCTACTGCTGTGGGCAAGTGGGGCTCCTCAGGAAACCTCTGGGAGACAGAGTCCAACATTCTTAGTTTTTCTAACTGAGATGCAAAGGAGCTAGAGTATTTATGCACCAACTGCCATCAGTCACTGGTTGAAGGCTGCTCCTGGGGGGTAGGTGGCATGAACTCTTCTAGCTTGTCTGAGGGCTGGGCAGGCAGTGTCTCAGGTGTTTTCATTTGGAAGAGTTCAAATTTGCGCATAGGAGTGGCAGTGCTGAGGGACTATTTGTGGGGCACTTACGGTGTTTGCTACAGTGGGCATCCAATATCCCTTCTATAAGCCACAGTGTATGGGGGGGGGATGAGGGGAGCAAGGACAAAGGAAGGAGGAAATGCCACAGATATTGGCAGAAAAGAGAAGAAAGGCCCCACACTTTGGGGGATACCCTCCCCAGAGATGATGTAGGGGAGCACCGGGCCCAGGTGCTTGCTGAGACCAGAGGAGCAGGCCATATCCCTGAGGGTCACATTCTCACCTTCATGGGAGGAGGCTTTGCGTCTCAGCTCTCCTCCTGGGGTCAATCACAGAGGCTTCTCCTTTGTGAGGCTGAGAGAGCCCCCAGCTCTGTTTCCTTTTACAATGAGGGCTTTTCTCGAGATCAGCCATTAATACATGGTGGGGGTGGGGGTGGGGGGGGCAAAGTCAACCTATTCCATGGGTGTCCCATACCAGACACTTGTTCTTCATTTTAAGGGAATAGGTGAGACTTAGGGACCAGACCAGGGACGGTGGAAACCCCTTCAGCAGCACATTCAGAATAAACTTGTGTTCTCTACAGAATCTTAGGTGATTAATGAGGAAAATCATATAGTCCTCCCTTGGCTATATAGGTAATAAAACCAACATTACTGAACTTTTTTTTTTGAACTTGTTTTTGTAGCTAGTGAAAGGCTAGCTAACAAACGATCTCATTTGTTCCCACAACAACCTAGGGAGGCAAATAATACTGTTAGTCCCACTTAACAGATGAAGGAGCTGAGGTTCAGGAAGCATTAAGTGCTTTGCCTCAAATCCCACAGGCAGTGAATATCAGAGACACTCTTGTTTCTCCTCTGGTGACAGTGAGCTCTTGACCTTAGGGACACTTCAACTTTTTTACAATGAAATGACAACTGATCCACTATAGTGCTATTTATAATAGGAATATTGGAAATGACTTATGTGTACAACAATAGAGCATAAATACCATGGAGCCAGTAAATCTGAGGGTTGAGGTTCATAAACGTGGGCAGATGAATGTAAAGGAAGCAGCTTACACAATTGTACCATAGGGCAAGGTCAGCAAATTTCTGCAAAGGGCCAGATAGTAACTATTTTAGACTGTGCAGGCCATTCTGTCTCAGTCACAGCTACTCAACTCTGCCATTGTTTTTAGTAAACAAAAACAAAAGCAAAAAACAGCCGCGGACCATTTGTAAATGAATGGGTGGAGCTGTGTTACAATAAAACTTTATTTACAAAATCAGGCAGGGGACAGATTTGGCCTCCAGGCTTGGTTTGTACCGATCCTATTGTGGACATTTCAGAGATGGTATTTCTATTTCCGTCACTAGAGGGCGCCCCTCCACTAGCGAGGTGGCGGCTTTACTTGGGGACTTGGGAAAGGAGTGGATTCTGGCAGGAATTACCGTAGGAGGGTGGGACCCAAGAGGAGTCTTAGTATAATTCAAATGACAGAAAGCACACATGCGCGCGCGCACACACAATTTACTGTGTTCCAGGCACAGTTCCAGGCAATAGTGTGCTGGTAAATATTTTTTTCTTAAAAAAAAGAAAAAAAAAAAAAAGAAAAAACCCCTGATTTGTAGCTTTGTTGATTTCTGTAGTGAAATACTCACATCACGGCTGTTTTCAAGCTACTAACTTGCCATCAATCTGTTCACAACACTCCTAATGTTAAATAACAGAGTCCTGGAATCTCCCAAGCTTATACAAGCCAGCTTTGGCACACCCCTGACACAAGGTCTTTTATGTTCTTATGTTCGTTGTTTTTACATTCACCTGGTGAGGTAGGCAATACATAATAACAACTAGCATTTGTTGAGCAGTTGCAACATGCAGATATTCTGCTACGTGCTTTACATATATTACCTTATTTTGCGGTCTTCACAATTCTGTATAGCTTTACCTTTCAGCCCACTTTGCAGATGAGCCAATTGAGGCTTAGAGAAACTCAGTAATTGGCTCAAGGTGATATCACCAGGATTCAACTATTGCAGTTTGACTCCTGAGGGCAAGCACTCAACGAGACCGTACTGCATTGCCTATGCCGTGGTTGGGGAAGCTTTAGGTGTTTACATCTGTTTATAGCTAAGGAAAGGGGTTTAAAAAAGTCACTGGCCTATCAGTTGCTGGTCACATTAGGACTAGAGCACAGTTCTTCTTGACTTCACTGTCTATGTTTTTTCCAAGTGCTAAGGAGCTAGAGAGTTAGCTGAGTTTAGCCAATTATTATTTACAGAGAAGATGAGTCTGAGGAAGGATTTGAAGGAGGAGAGGAGCCCAGATGGACAGAGGAGAGGGAGACATGTATTCTGATTGAGACAGATGCACACCCAAAGCGAAGGTGTAGAAAGAAGCAGAACTGTATGCCTCCTGGAAGGTATTGAGAAGATTTTCTTGGTTGAGTCAGAAAGGGTGAGCTGGAGATGATAGGGGAAAACAAGAAAGGTAGAGAGAGCTCTGGTTTTTGAGTTGCTAAATTATAGGGGGACATGCAATGCTCTTCCAAGCAGAACAAGTGTGGAGAGTTGGAGCCAGGGAGGCTGATGGGGAGAGGTCTCAGAGCGGACCACTGAGGATGCACCAAGGGAGGAGGTCCAATGTCTGGTGTGGAAGAAGGTGATGGTGGACCTTGTAATGCTCTCCCTCCCTCCAGTCTGCTTGCATGTGGGAGCTGGGATTTTCAGGCTCCTTGGAATATTGCATGTAAAGGAAGGAGCATCAGACTTGAACTAAGAAATGCGGATTTGAGCTTCAGCTCTGTCCATTACCAGCTGCGTGACCTTGGGCAATTTCATAATTTCTCTGAGCTTCTGTTTATTCATCTTTAAAATGAAGTACTGAATGTTAAGACACCTAGCCCCGTGCCTGACACATAGTTGGAAGTCTAGTAATCTTGGCTCATTCATCTGTTTCCAAACGCCGATGTCTTTGGGGGTGGGGTGGGGCAGGGCTGCAATGTTTCCATGGTCTTTGTAAAGTGCGTGTGCACGCGTGTGCGTGTGTGCACATACACACACACACACAGACATGCACATGCATGCCAGGAGTGCTGGTCCGGCCCGGGCTGTTCCTCTTTTACTGAACTCTTCTCTGTAAGGGCTTGATTGAGAAGAGACTACGAGTAGAAATGAAGCCAGGTTTTACCTTTCAAACAGTGAACATATTTAGAAAAATCATAAGAAATAATGCCAGTTGTGTATACACACTTTTCACCTGCAGAAGAAACACTCATGAACATAGACATTGGAAAAGCTGACCTCACATCTCTGTGCAACTTATTCCATTGCACGGTGGGAGCTGAGGAATATTCATGGGGCAGCAAAATTCAAAATGGCCTTGGTTCTCTTAACCGTCCATCATGGTGAGATCATCTAGGATCTCATTTACCCAGAAGTCAGTTGTTTAGCAACCTCAGTTGTCCAGAATACATCTCAGAACCAAGAAAGAAGCAAACTATCCCCCTCTCCAGTCCACTACCAACACAGGCATACAAACTCATTTGTGGCAAAGGTAGAGGTCATCAAATTCACAGACTCCGAATGGGTCCAGTCATCTTATTTGTACAACAGAACCTCAACTCTTCATTCAGAACATACTTAGTCTTATGTTAATATAATTTGGATGAGAATGGTTTTCAGGTTTTCCATCCCAGAGGAGATTAGAAGCAATTGGTTAGAAGGGATAGTGGGTCTAAATTTCCTATAAGCAAATTCTTTGAAGGCAGGAAGAAGGATCCGCTGATACTTGATAGTGGAGGGAGAAGGTGACAAGGCAATTTCAGAAGTGAGATATTTGGAGCCATTTGGTGCAGGAGTAAATAGTTCTCCACACTTTACTGGATTTGAGGGTATTGCTGTCTCAGAACACCATCGTTCATGCTCATTGCAGGCTCATTCAAGTCACCCGGAAGAATTTAAACGGTACTTAAAAAGGTAGGGCATTGGCCAATTCATTTTAGAAAGTCTTCTCTCCAGCATGCTCCCCCCCCCCAGTTGTCCTTAAAAGAAGTACATCTTGTCATATGGAAATTTTATATGCATGGAAATATCCCTCTCCTGGTAAGGTCAGATGACCAGGGCATTGCCATAGCATCTTCTGTTCCTTCTGATTAGCTCTAAAAGGTGACAACCCTCCATGTAAAACAGGCCTTTTCTCATCTGCTCTAAAACACTCTCTTCTCACTCCTTGGTTGTGGGATTTGATGAGCAAATTCATTTCCGCCATCTCCCTTTATGAATTTGTGCACTTTGATTAGGACCGTTTTTAGGTGGCCTTTTTGCAGTGGAGGCAGTTTGATTCTTAAAATCTGTTCTTTCCTATAGGGCATTCCATCTAGTCACCCACCTCCTGCCCCCTTTTTCCAGCTGTGCTGCCTCAACACTTTGACTGGGGGTCATGTCCTCTCTGAAGACTTCTTTGAGGTGCCATCTTTGTCCAAGTAAGTTAATGACTCATTCTTCTCTGCTACAGGTGCCGCTTCTCATATTCTTTCATTGTTTATGATCGCCTTCCTTTAAGAGAAAGAAAGTTCTTTAAAAGTAAGTAGTGAATCTTAGGCAGGTTTGTGCTTTCTGGAATTTAGGACTGCCTGTGGCTGTTCCCTCCAAGAGAACCTGTTACAGGGTGACTGGTAGCCTCCTGGCTGTACCATTGGCCTCTCCCTGTCACTCATACTAAGGTTGAGCTTCCTCTGGACTGCTTCTAGCCCCCGACCAAACATTTCAAGAGTCTAGAGCCACATCATTCTTGCTCAAAATGAAGCTCTTCCAAGGGGCAAACTTTGGGTTTTCTCCACCTGGATGACACTATCTCAGGCGTGCCTGTGATTTGAGCTCTTCCTTCCCAGTCCTGCCTTTCCTCTCCCACAGGTGTCAGACTTGAATCTTTGTCTGAGGGCTCTCCCCATCTACTCTTGCTCCCTTTCTCCTTCAGAGGCATTTCCCTCAACTCTAGCCAATGCCTCCTTAAACTAGACTGAATTATCTCTGGGTGACTCAGGATCCTCAGTGGCCCCAGATATCTGTACATTGAGTTATTGTATTTGTCTTTTAGTAGTTTTATTTTTCTGTCACTGCTTTGCTATCAACTTTTTAAAATACTGGAGCTAGGAGAGACTTCAACGATCATTCATAAGGAGATCTTCAGAGCATATAATCACCAGGCACTAGTCAGGTGCTGGGAATGCAGGGTTAGATATGAAACAGTCCTTTCCCTCAAGGTGGGAGCAGATTCTAGCTCCTCATTTTACAGATAGACAAACTAATTTGGCAACATGTCTCAGCAGAACCATTATGAAAAGGAACATATAGGAAGTCAATATATAATGACAGCAATGGATTTCTTCAAGATGGGCAGGTGTGGCTCCACTCTGAATATTTATAGTGCCTTCTGGGCCTTATGTCTGAGCCAATTCATGATGGCATAGAATCACCTGCATACCCAGTCCTCACAGGAAGCTTTGAGATTTCTGTGACTAATCAACATACTGAAAAAGATGTTACTGTGTGCTGACTCCATCAAGAGGGACCTCATGCTGCTCATTTAATTGTTGATTTACCCTTATGAGAGAAGAAGAAATGCAGTGACTTGTGAATGATGCCAGGCATTAGCTTGGAGGAGTATTGCCTTTCCTGCATGGTGGAGTAATTGGGGTCTGGAGACCTGGGTCTACTCTCAGCTCTGTCACTAAGTCTCTGGGTGACCTTGGGCAGGACATTTAACCTCTTTATACTTCAATTACCCGCAAAATTGGATCATAATAAATACTACCTCACTGCAATGTTATTACTAATAAGGGTGAATCTCTCTATGAAAGCATTTTATAAATAATTCAGTACCATATAAGGATATGAGATAGTAATTATTAATTTTATTCTGGCACATCCTTTGGCAGGATCATTTCTTTGTTGAGCATGCACCTTTGTAATACTATGTGTCAGGCACTGTTCTAAGTATTTCATAAATCTTCCCAACAACATGAGATGTGTTATATGAGATTTTATACTATTATTATCATGATTTTACAGATGAGGAAAGTGAGGGACAGGGACATTGAATAACTTGCCTAAGGTCACACATCTAGTAAATGGCAAAGCTGGGATTCTAACCTAAGCAAGCTGATTCTGTAGTCCATGGGCATAACCACCGAAGGACAGAATGTTCTGGCTTTCCTTTAAACTGGGAACTGGGGAACAATATAAACAGACACAATCCTGCCCCTAAGGTACTTACAGTCTGGTACCTGGAGGGGGGAGAGAGATAAATAAAAAAGTATAACATCTTCGTCATGAGAAGTGATTATGTACCAGGCAAGCCCTGAGATCTGCTTCCAGTGATTCCCGTCTCTTGGTATTCCCATCCTTGTGTAATCCCCTCTTTTTCAGTGTGGACTGGATTTACGGACTTACTTCTAGACTAGAATATGGCGGTAGTGATGGGTATCACTTCTAAGATGAGGTTATAAAAAGACTGTGACATGTGACACATGTCTCTCTGTCTCTCATATCACTTGTCTTGAAGGAAGCAAGCTGCCATGTTGTAAGCAGCCCTATACCCCCAAGGAATGGTGGTGAGTGCCGTATGGAGTGCTCCATACATCAGCCCACAAGGAAATGAATTCTGTCCACAACCACATGAAGGGGCTTGGAAGTGGATTCTTCAGCTCTAGTTGAGCCTTGAGATGACTGTAGGTCCTCCTGACACCTTGATTGTAACGTCAAGAAAGATCTTTTGCTAGAAGAACCCAGCTAAACTCCTCGAGAAACTGTGAGATAATAAATACTTGTTATTTTACGTTTCCACGTTTGGGTTAATTTGTTACACAGCAATTGATAACTAATACATGGCGGCACACAAGCTTTTCCAGACTAGCTCTATAGAGGAACTTACAGTCAAGTTGTGATTTAAAATGACAGATGTTTGCCAAGTAGGGAGGGGTATTCTAAATAGCGGAAGAGTCATAGAGGCCAGAGGGGATAGTCAAAGTTTGACCAGACTAGAACATGGAGTGTGGGTTGGGGCAGAAGTGGGAGATGAGGTTGGAGAAATGAGTTAGTGTATGCGATGGGCTAAGGAGACTTGATTATAAAGTCAGATTCCCCCTGTAGAATCACTCTGCAGGGATTTTTGTGGGTTATTTGAATGAGCAAGTGTAGGAAGGCCAAGAATCTGAAAAATCCTTGGAATATTGGACCCTGTAAGCCTATAAATTCAGCAGCCTTCACTGCAATTGATTTCAAGGCTACAGTTCTCTGCCTCAGGGGTTTTTATTTTATTCTTCTTCTAATCATTCTTTATTGTCATTAATGTTATAATAAAATGCAATGCATGTAGCTTATTGCATGATTATGGGGCTCACTGAAGACTTACTATGCTTCACCTCCAGTCTCAGGCACAGATCTGGGAGGGTCCCTGTGGAGCTGCTGCACTTCACGTGGATGTGAAGCCGGGGAGCTGGGGTGGGCCCTTGCCCTAATTCCCACAGCCTGGAGAGGCTCCTGCCCCATCTGTGGTCTGGTCAGGTTTATACTGCCGTGGTTAAGAGGGTAGGTTCTGAAGTCAGAGAGGCCTGGGTTAAACCCCTGGTTTTCAGCACTAGCTGTGTGGGCCTGGATGAATTACTTAGTCTGTCCAAGTCTCCATGTATCCATCTGTGAGGCAGGGAGTGGGGCAGGGCCAACATCACTGGTGGTGGTGTGGATTGAGCAGGATGACATGAGAGGTATGCATGCAAAGGAGGTACCTGCCAGCAATGTTGGTTACTATTATTTGTGGTGCCTCAGAAGGGTATTTCCCACTCACATTCCTTTTCTTTGTCTTACTTTTCCCCTGTTGCTGACTGTGAAATGATTGTGTGTACAAATCATGACTCTAGGTCCTAATTATGGTTCCAATACTTTCTCCGTGGCAACCAATAAGAGCCAGCTATGTTTGCATGTTATCAGAATCAATATATTGGGTATGCTATTGCTGCAAAACGATTTACCCCAGAACTTAGTGGCTTAAAACAGTGCACATTCATTATCTTGAGATTTCTTTGGGTCCGGAATCTGGGCACAACCTAACTGGGTCCTTTGCTTTTGTGTCTCTCTCAGGCTGCAATCTCACTTGAAGCGTGGACTGGATAAGGACCCTCTTCCAGCTCACATGGCTGTTGACAGGATTCATTCCTTTGAAGATTGTTGGACTCATGGCCTCAGTTCCTTGCTGGCCATTGACTGGAGGCCATCCTCAACTCCTTGCCACATGGGCATCTCTAGCTTGCTTCATTGAGCAAGCACACAAGAGCCAGGGCAAGAGTGCCAGCAAGAGAGAGAGCGAGAGAGAGAGAGGGAGAGAGACATAGTTTTTTGTGTCCTAATCTCAGAATTGACATCCCACCACTTTGCCATATTCTTTCCATTAGAAGCAAATTACCAGATTCAGCCCACACTAAGGGGAGGGGATTACACAAGAATGGAAATACCAGAGATCACTGGGGCCACATCAGAAACTACCTATCACTCCAGGAGGACCCTATTTGAATGTCAGTAAAACATACCACTACGGGGTTAGGAGTCCAGCTGGCATCTACATTGCTACCAACACTTTAGGATTTACTGGGGTTAAGAACTCACAGCTCTATGACCCTTGCTCCCCTCTCGGGAGCCCATGCTCTCTCTTAGTCTCCTAATATTCGCAGATTGAGTCTCTGGTCAGAGGCTCTGGACCTCATTGTGACAAGAGTCTTTATGTAGGGTCCTCTCCACAGTGATGGCTAGAGGGGGCCATCTCAGCACTAATATGGGGGTTAAGCTCCATGGCCGCCTACTCCAATGCCCACCCTATTCCCACTACTGCTGAATTTTCTGTGTACTGTGTGTGTTAATAGGAAGGATCATTTCAGACAGATCAGATGGTTTTGTACAGGTTAATCTTTTGCTGAAAAATTCTGTGAGAAGTTTAAATTATTTGATAGAGTTACTTCTGTGTGCTTGGTTTCCACCTGTCCTAACAGAACCAGTGGAGTGGATGTCATGAGGGTCACTGATGGTGTTGGACCCTTCTGGAGCTTTGACACTGATCACTCTCTCTGTTTGGAATCTATGGTCACAGGCTCACATACCCCATCCTAAGTTCCTTGATTCCCAGCCCAGTCACAGCTTTGGGAATTTGATGGGGGTTTTCCCAGAGCTGGCTCAGGGGTCGTGGCTCATTGAGGGGCTGTGACCCTGGAATCCAAAACAGGTTTTGGAGTGCAAGTCATATCCCTAACACGCAGATGCCATATCCAGCATCCCTCTCAAATGCATCTCTCAAGAAGTCCACTGTTTGGGACACAAGAGGTCAGCTAAGCCCATGTTCACATTTGCACTTAACACTTTCCTGCAGTGCCCACTGCTTTCTCAGGTCCCAGTCACCGTGTGTTGACAGAATGTATTTCATTTAATCTGCACAACAGCCAAGAGAGGTGTATATTTTGACTCCAAGTTGTGAAATATGAAGTAACTGAGGTCTAGAGAGTTGAAGTGACTTAGGTGTCAAGAGGCCAAGCCAGGACTGGAATTCAGGCTGGTAACACTCTGAATTCTAGGCTTTTTCCAACATACAACTCAGTAGCAGCCCCTGAGAACCAGAACTTCTGACCTGTCCTTAACAAGGGGGAGGTAGCACTGACATCTATCATCCCTGGCAGTGACTCTAACAGAGACCCCCAGCCTAGCGCTCTCTCCTCCCACAACCCAGCCAGTGCTTATCCAGCCCCTCACCCCCAGGCTTCAACATGGCGGCCCCTTCTAGGACAGCCTCCACACCCCAGTCCCTGAGTAGGTTCCTGCTGCAGCAGTGAGCGTATTGAATTGTGTTTGCTGCTTTCCCCAGATTGGCGGGTTCTGGAGGATAGGAGTTGGGTGCTATTGCTGGCACCTGGCAGAGTACCAGGTAGCAGATAGGCACTCAATAAAAATTGATGGTGCTCGGGGAGGAGTGCAGCCATTTCACAGTGGAAGTTCCCAGGACTGGTATTTATGTAGCCCTTTAACTGGAATAATGCCCTTAATTTCCATGCTCTCTCCATCTTAGCACTGACTGCACTGGCTTGCGATGGAGTGTGTTCACTCGTTTGCCCCCTGCCTTAGTTTTGTTGTTTCCTAAGCCAATCTTGAAACAAGGGTTTGGGTGCGAGTAGTTTATGTGGGAGGGGATAATAGAGCAAACTGATGAAGAGGGGCAAGTAAAGAGCAGGTTGTGGGTAACTGGGCTCAGTCCCACTGGAGCTTTCCAAGAAGTGGTGTGGAACAGACCTCAGGATGGTTCTACTGGGGTGAGGAAGCTGGAAAATTCAGCCACCAACTCCTGTCCCTCAGTGACTGTCCTGCAGCTATCAGTGCAGACAGAAACTGGGGGTAGATGCTCTCTGGGGTTAGTAGATGGGAAAACACCAGCAGGATACACAAGATACACAGGCAAGCACAAGAGTATCTATCTACTTGTCTCTTTGTTGGGGCAGCAAGCTCTGTAATAAAACTCATAGCCAAGGTTTATTGAGAGCTTGCTGTGAACCAGGCATGTGTATGACCTTATGTAGTTTTCACAGCCATGGAATTACTATCATCAGCCCCATTTTATGGATGGGGAAACTGAGGCTCAGATAAGCTACCTAACTTGTCCAGGCTAGTGAGTGGGTCTGATTCCTCAGCCAGTGGCCATTCCACCCCATCGCACCTCTGACAGTGCTTTACAAAGAAGGGGGTGATGGCGTTTAAATGTTGATAAAGGCAGGAATCCTGGAGATCACTTAAAAGTGCAGCCTGAGAAGGTCCAGGCCTGGGCTAGCCATAGGCTGGGTGAGAAAGAAGAGGCGAGGAAATGGGAGAGTAGAAGCTGCAGGTGGCAGGTCCAGGTCAGGGGCTGCAGCCCGAGCCAGACAGATGACAGTGCAGATCAGGAGACATAGGGAGACCTCAGTGTGTGGCAGGGAGGGCAGGGAAGAAACTGCACCTCCAGATAGACCCAGAAGCCCCTTGCAAATCAGCAGAAAGAGGTTTTTACAAAATGCATCAAATAGAAGAGGCAATAAAAAATCAGTGGGACCCCGAGATCTCCAGCTTGAATGACTCATTTGGGCATTGCTCTGGTTTGCCAAGCCTCTGGGATCACCCTTTGGTGACAACATGCCAGAGCTAAAAGGACCCTCCCTTGGAGATTGTTTGGCCAGGTCTTCATTGTTCTAATGGGGAAACTGAGCACGACTAGAGGAAATGGCTCCCCGATGGCCATAGAGCAGAACCTTCTGGGCATCCCAGTTCTCACTCATGGATCAGTCACTTCCATTTACAAATGGACTCTTGCACCTCCGAGTGAACTTGCAAACTGGGGCAAGTCAGTTCCGCCATCTGCAGCCTCATCATCATTTTCTGTAGAGAGAAGCAAGGTTCTGCCTGGTTGTGTGGCTGTGAGGGTGATAGGAGGTTCTAGATAGGAGTCTGTGCTCCCTGCCCATCCCATGGCTGGTGCACGTTCAACATAGTAGCCCCTAGCCCTGTCCAGCCCAGTCTTCAAGGAATGCTGGGCTCAGAGCTGGAGCCAACGCTGTGGGAGGGGCACAGGGGACCCCTGCACTGCCTGCACCTCCACCAAGATGAGAAGCCTCTCACAGCAGACCCCTGTCCCCCGCTTCCCTTCCCGAGAGAGGAAATGCAGTTGCTGTGTGATTCCAGGGGATTTCCTTGGCCTCTCTCCTCCTCCATCCCCATCTGTGAAGTGTGCAGCTGAATGCAGTGGCTAAATGTTCTGAGTCTGTTACCCTGTGACATGAAGATGGATGATGGAAGGACGCGGGTGACGTGGGTAAGGACATGGGTGTTCTCTGTGTCCCTGCAAGCTGGAGGCGTGTGGCTTGGAGGAGGGGAGGGATGGGCATTTGTGGTTTGACTCCATTCATCCGTTGTGCACCAGGCTCGATGCCAGGCAAGGTGTGGCTTGCTGAGGTGTGGGAGGCATGGCCCTGCCTTCCAGGAGGGGTGTGGGGCTGCCAGCTCTGCTTTCCACGAGAGACTGTTCTAAACACTCTACATGTGCTAACTAACTGCATCCCTGCCCCACCTTATAGGTGGGTTCTATTCTTGTTCTCATTTTTTTTTTTTTTTGAGAAGGAGAGAGCGTGAGCAGTGGGGGGCGGGGAGGTGGGCAGAAAGAGAGGAGAGAGAGAATCCCAAGCAGATGCCCTGCTGAGCATTGGCCCAATGGGGGCTCAATCTCACGATCCTGAGATCATGACCTGAGCTGAAACCAAGAGTCAGCTGCTTAACTGACTGGGCCTCCAAGGCGCCCCTTGTGTTCTTATTTTAAGAGCAGGAAGTTCAGGCACAGAAAGGATGAGTAGTAGCTTGTCCAAGGACACACAACTGAAAAGTTACTGAACCAGGGACTGAATCCAGATGGTCTGACTCCAGAGCTGTCCTCTTAAACCCTACAGGATGGGACTTCACTGACATCCCTTGAGCGACTTTTCTGTGCCAGGCACTGTGATAGGTGAATTGCAGATGTGATCTGCTTTCATCTCCCCAGTAATTTGGAAGGTAGAAATTGTAGTATTCATTTTATAACAAGGGAGACAAACTCTGAGAGGTAAAGTGACTTTCCCAAGGCCACACAGCTCACCTGTGTGGGGAACCTGGATTGGAATACAGGTTACTGTTATCAGCGTATGAAAAGGGAACAAGTTCAGGGTACGTTCCAGATTGTTAAGAATCCCAGTGGGAGTAGCAGTGCGATGTAAAAAGGCAAGAGTGAGTCCAGCTTCGGGGGATAAGGGAGGGAACTGTGGAGAAGGTAGGGTTTGAATGATGCCTGGAAGGGTAGGTAAGGTGGGATGGGGTGGAAGGGCATCTGCGTGAGGGCAAATGCACAGAGGCAGCTGAGTTGGGCAAGCAGGAGCAGGAAGGTGAGTAAGCTCGGGAAAGCATGGAGAGGAGTCTGGATCTGATATGTCAGCAGTGGACAGTGGTGGTGAGGGAGCCACGGGTGGCAATTAGGAAGGTGCTTCCGTGGCCCCCTGCTTGTGCGAGAGCTCCTCCAGAGCAGCTCCTCCCTGATCCTCCCTGTCCCCCCACCCCCTCCCAGATATCACATCCTGCTGTGTTTGGGGGTGTGGGAGGATTACTGGGCTGTCTGACTGGTGAGACTTGGGTTGCCTGGGGTCGGTTGCCTGGAGGTTTCCTCTGTCTCTCAGAGGACAGTCTCGAGGAGCTTCCTTGCTGTTCTGGTCAAGTTCCAAGCGCTTCATTCTTACCAGGGAATGCACCGCGTCATGGCCCAGCTGTGTGAGCAGGCTCTACCTCCACCTGGCAGCCTTGGCAGCTAGCTCCCACAGGACCTCTTCATGCCTCTCACAAGGGAGGATGATCGGCATAGGGCTCTTTTCCAGTTGGGGTTGGCCGGCGTGGGGTCTGCTTACGAGAATTTGCTTAAACTGAGCCCAAACCCCTCTTCGCTTTCTCTGTGACCCCTGCATTTCCTGCCCACAAAGGAGCCCGTGAGATGGCTGCAGAGATCTAAGCATCTGTCATGGTGTGTTGGGAATGCCCGCTTGTTTCCCTGCAGGTAGGAATGCAATCAGGACTGGGTTCGTGGTTCACGCTGAGATGACACCAGGATATTTTAAGAAATGAGTGCAAAGCAGTGGAAATTGAGAACTCAGGCTCTTAGCAGTAACATGTATTTAGTGTTTGGGGAAGGAAAACAGCCTAAATTGTAGGAAAGTGTGATGAGCAAGATCTGACATAAATATATCAACAAAGATGAAATGCAGACCTGGAAATTGGGAAAGCCTCTCTTGCATGCTGTGGGGGATCTCGCCTTGCCCTTTGCCTGGCAGAGAGGCAGGAACCCATCTTATACCTCCAGCGGGACTTCTCTTGGCTGGGATGCCAGCTAAGCCTAAATTACTCTGATCTTTGGGCCTAGGGTCACCTGGAGGAAGGGTTTTCTGTGTCATGGTCTAAATGCTGGGCAAAGCCTTTATGCCCAGAACCCGCAGCTTTCCTGTGGCTGGGGCTTTGCAGCTTTGGGGCTGGTTCCTGTGTTCCTGGCTGTGCTCACAGAGGGCCCTCAGATTCTGACACTCGTCCTTTTGGTATCTCCTGGAGACCTCTGGAGTGGTCTGGGCTAACTCCCCTGCTGTAACCAAGACCTGCTATTCACCGATTGCCGGTGCTCAAAAAGCCCCTCCCAGAACCGATCCTCTGTGCTCCTGCTTTGTCTTCTCTGCCTGGTTCTGTGACTTTCTGGGCATAGACGATGCTTGTTCTGGTTCATAGCAGTTCCTAAGGAGTGACTGATTTTTATTTTTGTTTTTGATCTGCCAAAGAGAAGTGCCTGGAAAAGCAGTTGCTACCATGCCACAGGGCTGAGATGGTGGGCACGGTGAACACTGCTGCCCACCTGGGGAGGTCACAGGTTAAGTGGGAATATTTAAGTTGCACTTTTTCTCTACCTCCCAGAAAGTCCTTAATTCTTGGGTTAGCTTTTGATTTCTTCTGTCTTAATATCTTTTGTCTAGACATTCAGGAGCCTAGTGATACATTGCATTGCTCAGCACTTTGAGCATTATTTAATAAAGCACTTTTACATTTATTAGCACTGGCTTGGCATGTAGACTTTGAAAACATGCTGCCTGAATTCAAGTCATGGCTCTGCCATTGCAGGCTGCATGACCTTGAGCAGCTTGTTCTTCCTAGATTCAGTTTTCCCATACAATGGGGGCAATTGTATATATAAATCATAAGTTGTGGGGATAGCTAAGTTAATAAATGAGATCTGCACATAATAGGTCTACATAAATGTTAGCTACTGTTGTTGCTGTTACAATCATTATTACATTCACTTTCCTGGCCAACTGTTTATGTTTAGGTGAGTGGCATAATCCAAGTGACCCAGGCCCCCCAGCTCCCTCCCTTGCATGCACCAGCTCCAAGCCCTGTGAGCTCACCCTGCGCCGGTATCTGGAGAGCTCCCAGGTGCTGGCTCACCTGCCTTTAGCACCCAGCCCATGTTCTCTGTAGCAAAGCTGTCTTTAGAGGCACACTCTTCTGCTGGTTGTTGCTGTCACTCTCACCCTGATCGTGGTGGTGCCTCCTGGCTTCTCTGGGAAATACTGCCTCTTCCTCAGCTAACACAGGTCTAGCAGTTCTTCTGAGACCCTTTGGAGAGTCCAGAGCCTCTCCTGCAGAGTGACCCAGAGTGAAACAGGGAGAATGGCTCACTGTTCTTTGATCTGCACTCTTGACACAGGACTCAGCCCTCCTGCCTGTTCTACCTTCCTCTCCAACCCCAAAGAAAACCCACTCTGAATCATCAGTGAGCAATGGAGCTTTTACTGGAGGTTGGATCAAGGGTCTGGTTTCATTGCACACTGAATAGTGAAACACCTACTGAACACTTCTTTAGCTTACTAGGATTCTGTGCCCATCCCCCTGCCCCCAGGCACCCCTCGGCCCTGCTCCTCCTTCCTCCTCCTTTCTTCAGTGTTCAGAATCTTTCTGTCTTCTGCCTGATCCCTGGCATTTTGCTCATCTCAACCCCCAAGGTGCTCATTAGGGCTACTTTTTAGCACATAAGTCCTCTCGCTGTGAATGAGCTCTCCTACTAGCTGCTGAGAAGGTCACTGTTTCTTTTTTTTTTTAAGATTTTATTTATTTATTTGACAGACAACGAGAGAGGGAACACAGGGGGAGTGGGAGAGGGAGAAGCAGGCTTCCCACTGAACCGAGAGCCCAATGTGGGGCTTGATCCTAGGACCCTGGGATCATGACCTTAGCTGAAGGCAGACGCTTAATGACTGAGCCACCAGGCACCCCCTCAATGTTTCTTTATATGTTGCACAAAATAGGGTCACCACTCCTTCGGGTCATCACTCTCCTCACTGACCAGCCCTCCAGTCAATCTTTATTTTCAGTTCTACTCAGTTTTGGATTCTTTTTCAACTCACAGAAGCTCATACTGGAGCATTTGCTCCTTCCACTGCTGCAGCCCTCCTGACTTACAGAAATGCCAGGAGTGTGGTATCATGCACCTCCCTGGGGAGGGGCAGCCCCCACATGGCTGCAGTTGGCTCTGTAACAGGTGGTCCATGCCATAAGCTCTATTTACCCAATGAGAATACCCAGTGAGAGCATGCTGTCTCTCCTTAAGACTAGCCCATCAAACTCTGTGAAGGTTATGAAAACTTACGGCTTTTTAGAAATGCGTGTAAAGGTGAGTGACCTCAGAGAGTACTCAGGGATCAGACCATATCTGGCACTGGCAAGGCCTAGCTGTTGGGTGGGAATGGCTTGTCTGGCTGGATCCAGTCACTAGACAGTGTCTCTCAGAATGCGCTCCACTGACCACCTGCATCTAAATCACCTGGGGAGTGTGCAAAAAATATCCATGCCCGGGCTTTCCCACAACCTACCAGATCAGAGCCTTGGGAAGTAGGGCTGAAGAATCTGAATTTTTTTAACAAAGGCCCTACTCATGATTCTGCATCCTTAAGATTGAGAATCACTGCTCTAAACTCTGAGCTCCATTCAGGCAGGGACCTCAATTATATTCTTCAAGGAGCCCATCTTTGTTCCCCTCCTCCTCCTGTAGAACACAAAGGAAGAGTCCATCTCCCAGTTCCCTTGCAAGTAGGTGAGACATGTAATCATTTCTAGGTAATGGGCTGTAAGTAGAAATTAATTTTATTACTTCTGGGCCAAAGTATAGAAGAACAAGGGTGAGTCTTCCATCTTCTCTTTCTGTGGCAACTGAGGAGGCCAGGTGTTCCAGCTGGACAGCTACAAGATGGCGGAGCATCCATCATCTGGGCTCCCTGAGCGGCCGTATGGAGCAGAGCCCCCTAGCGGAGCCCCTGTGGACAGGGAATGTGGGTGATAAATAAATGCTTGCAATGTTTAGCCCCCGAGATCTCAGGATTAATTTATCACAGCATCGCCTAGCATTCTTTTCACCTATCTACAAGCTAAACTCATCATCTTTCAGTGATGTTGGACAATTGCTTTATCTATCAGGAAGAAGTTTGAGATTTGCTTCAAGCTCTGGTAGCAGTTGCTGGTGAAATGGTATCTGACTGCGGTGGACAGGGCTGGGACGAGGGCGTGACAAGTGGGGCACGTCAGTGTGATACTGAAGAAGGTGCTCATTCTCAGGTTCAGGCCAAGGAACGGGTCAGCCCCCAAAAGTGAGCACCTCCTTCAGTTTTATACCCTAGGTGCCTCACTTGCCTTATCCCAGGCCCTGGCACCAGCAATGGAAAAGGCCCAGCCTGTTTTTGTTTTAGTTTTAAAGGTTTTATTTATTTGAGAGAGAGAGAGAGAGAGAGAGAGAGAGAGAGCACAAGCGGTGGGGAGGGGCAGAGGGAGACAGAGAGAAGCAGACTCCCCGCTAAGCAGAGAGCCTGATGTGGGGCTCAATTTTAGAACCCCAAGATCATGACCCGAGCCGAAGGCAGATGCTTAATCAACTGAGCCACCCAGGCGCCCTGTGTTAAGCTCAGCACAGCAGGGGAGAGCTCCTGCTTTTTAAAGGAGAAATTAACAAAGCAACAAAAACTTGCTGAGATCCAGGCTCTGGCCTGATCCTCAAGGAACTCACAGTGAAATGAGAAGGCAGACAAATATGGATGACATGGTGGTTCCAAGGGAGATGGGGTACAAGCCAAGACCTCAGGAGCCCAGACGAGGCAGGGCCCTGCTCAGCTGGAGCTGAGAGGGCAGCTCAGCTTCCCTGGCAGATGACGATGTGAAAATGCCAAGCAGAACAGTGCCTCGTGCTTGTGTTTGGAGAAGGGTTGTGTGATCATAACTGAGGACACTTGTTCGAATGTCCCAAATGGCTGATGATTTATAACCGGGATCTTACAATAATGTGGAGCCAGACTTTGTCTGATTATTCAAGGGAGGTGGTTCCAGACACTCACCAGTTGAGAGGGCATGTGCCAAGTGCTGGGCGAGGTGCCTGGCACCATGCCTTGTCATAGGAAATGCTCAGCAAAAGTCAGTTCTTCCTCCAACTCTTTTGTCTGGATCTGAGTTGTAGAAATGGTCAAAGAGAGGGAGAAGGCAAGACTCTCTACAATGAAGAAATTGATGACATTATCATAATCATAATAATATTAATTGATACTTATGATGTTCCAGGAATGGGTCTAAGCATTTTACCTGTTAGAACTCACATAATCCTAAAAAAACAAAACAAAACAAAAAAAACCCAAAGAAACCAAACAAAAACAAAAACGCAGTGAGGGAGAAACTGGTATGCATCTCCTGTGGATGCTGTGATGAGTCTCCACAAACTTGGTGGCTTAAAACAACACAGTTTATTATTCTCCAATTCTGGAGGTCAGAAGTCTTTCCGGAAGCTTCAGGGGAGAATCCATTTCCTTGCCTTTTCCAGCTTCCTAGAGGTCACTTGCATTTCTTGGCTCATGCCCCCTTCCACCTTCAGTGTTGGCTGATCCTCCTGCTGCCATATCTCTGGTTCTCCCTTGCCTCCATCTTCCCCTTTTAAAGATGCTTATGATTACATCAGGTCCAACTGGAGCATCCAGACTAATCTATTCATCTTAAGGTTAGCTGGTTAGCATCTATAACCGTAATTCTCCTTTGCTAGGTAATCTCACATACTCATGGATCCCAGGGATTAGTACTTGGACATCTTTGGTTGGGGGGCATTATTCTGTTTACCAGAGAGTACTGTTGGTGAAGACTGTGCTGTTAGTGGAAAGACAAAGACCACCACGGTGATTGGAAGAGTGAGCACTGAGTTTACTTATTTACCAGACAAAGGGAGACGTGCTGGGGAGGAAATTCACCAAGTGGCTTCTTGAAGGGAAGATGTCAGGGAGTTTTATGTGCTAGGAAAGGAAGGTCCATTGTGATTATGCTAATTAAGAATTGTCATTTTCCTTCTGGATTGGATGGAATGAGTCCATTTGTTCATACATGGTCAGTTAAAGTAAGTCTCACTGTATATTTAGTCAAGAAAGGGTCTTAAGCTAGGTCTACTGTCCTCGGTCCCTCAAGTCTGTAGATGTTTATTAGCTATAGCTGGTTAAAGCCATTGGGTGAAACCCAGCACTCAGTGTTGCTCCAAATGAAGAGGCCTTTTTTTTTTTTTTTTAAATCTAATATTGTTTGCAATTTACAGAGGAGGAAATTCCAGCTTGGAGAGGTAACATCCTCGTGAATAGTACTGCCAGGATGTAAGCCTGAGCAGTTGGATGCCAAGTCCCCCTTCTTAACCATTTTACTCTAGGACCCCAATGCCAGGCCTGGCTGGCACTCTTCCGTATCCATCCAGGCAAGGAGAAGAACCTGCTAGTGGGGATTCAGCAATGGCACTTCCTAGAGGTTGAGAGACTCAGATGAGAAAATCAGTGCATATCTCTGCCAAGAGTTTTGGGATAATGCATTTCCTGAGTGAATGGGGACATTTGTAGATGAAACTCACCAACCATCAGGCAGTGCCTCTCACAGCAGAAAACATGATCAGCTTCTGACATTAACTCCAGGGCAGGAAGGAGCAGCTTATTAAGCTCTGGTGGGGTTGCTGACAGCCGCCGATGTGCGACCATGTTTATAAATGACTTACAGTGGGGACCAGTGATACTTCATTACGGGCACCCATCAAGGGCCTGTTCTTCCCTCTTCATCTCCCACCATCAATCTTCCAGTGCAGAGCTTGTAATTAGGACCTGTATTGACTCTTGATCAATTTGTTTTGTTAGGCCAAGGAAGAACACTGCTGGTTATGTGTACACATTGAGAAGGTTGTCACATAAAGTGTGTGGGTGTGTTGGGGTGGGAGGAGGTGGCAGAGGGGCATCTGGGATACCTGGCTCTGCCTGCAGCCATAGACCTGTGCCTAAGGGACTCATTTCTTCCAGGGCTACCATGGCAGCTGGGGCCCAGCCTTTCTGGGGATGAGCTGAGACATCCAGTACTGTCACTCGTGTATCACATATAATGGCTGACTGCTGTGTAGCAAGTGCCTCCTGTGAGCCATGAGCTGGGCTGTGCCATGTGAGTTAATTCTTGCACCAGCCCCGCCAAGTTTCTGCAATGGAAGAATGGAGACTTAGTGTGAAAAAGTGAGTTGCCAGGGCCAAGAGAGCCCTATGGCTATTTGGGAGGTTGCCTTAAATACGTAATGTCATTTAGACCAGAAGTGGGAAAAGATCTTTGGCACAGCCCAGTGGGTGACACTGCCATATCTAAAGAAAGCTGTCATCAACTGGGCAGAAGAAGCAGATCCCTGCGGTGTGCTCCCGCGCTGCTCCTCCCAGGGGAGGAAGGGGAGTCTCCCGGGTTCTTCCGCTTGTTGGGTCCCTACTGGAGGAGCAGTGGCCCGACTGGGCCGCGGATCACAGTTTATGGCAACCCCGAGCTCAGAGCCCGCGCCTCGGCTCCGTCTCTGCAGCTGGCTTCCCCGCTCCGATCCCTGGGAGCTCTGCCGCACTCAGGCACCCCAGGTCTTTCTGTGACCCCGAGGGTCCTGAGACCACACTGTCCTGCGAGGGTTCCACCCCCCGCTTAGCCACTGGAGCGACGTCCCTCAGCGGAGCCGGCTTCTAAAAGTTCCAATTTTCTGCTCCGCGGCCCTATCACGTGCCAGAAGTGGCCGACGGAGGCCCCCTCCCCCGCCGTCTATCCTCCCGAATATCGCCTCGGATTCACTTCTCCGCACGTCCTACCTTCCAGAAAGTGGTCGCTTTTCTGTTCAGAGTGTTGTTACTATTCTTATCTTTGATCTCCTGTTGAGTTCGTAGGTGTTCAGAATGGTTTGTTCTCTATTCAGCTGAATTCCTGAGACCAGACGAAATCCAGGTCTCCTACTCCCCTGCCGTCTTGCTCCGCCCCCCAGAAATCCAAATTTTTAACAAGCACCCCCATTCTGTTGAATTTTTGAAACAATGGCTTCATTGAGGTATAATTCATATATCATACAATTCACTCATTGAAAGTGTACAGTTCAATGATTTTTAGTATATTCACAGAGTTGGGCACCCGTCATCACAATCAGTTTTAGAACATTGTCATCCAAAGAGAACCCCCATACACTTTGGCGGTCACCTCCCCCATTCCTCCCTACTGTGGAGTTCTAAGCAACCACTAATCCACTTTCTGTCTCTATGGATTTGCCTATTCTGGACATTTCATATAAGTGGAATCATACAATAGATGTTCTTTTGAATGATTTCTTTCACTTAGCTTAATGTTTTTGTGGTTCATCCACATTGTAGTGTTAGCAGTACTTCATTACTTTTTATTGCTGAGTAATATTCCATTTTATGAATGTTTTGTTCATGTTTTGTTCATTAATCAGTTGATGGTCATTTGGATTGTTTCTATTTTTTTGGCTATTATCAATCCTGGTGCTGTGAACGTTCATTCATATACAAACTTTTATATGAATTGTGCTTGTGTTTCTCCTGGGTATATATTTCTAGGACTGGAATTGCTGAGTTCTGTTGTTACTCTGAGTTCAATCCTTTGAATAACTGCTAGACGACTTTACAAGGTGGCTGCACCATTTCATATTCATATCAACAGTGTATGAGGGTTCTAGTTTTTCTACATGTCTGCCAATATTTGTTATTATCTGTCCTTTCCTAGCCATCCTAGTGGGTAGGAAGGGGTATCTCATTGTGGTTTTGATTGTATTTCCTTGGTGACTAATTATGTTGAACATCTTTTCATATGCATATTGACCTTTTCCCCAACTTTTTGGGAGAAATATCTCTTTAGATACTTTGCACCCCCCTTTTTTATTATGAGAATGCTTAACATGAGGTCTACCCTCTTAATAAATTTTGATGTATACAATACTTCATTCCATTGTTATACAGCAGATCTGTAGAACTTACTCATCTTCAATAACAGAACCGTTATATCTGTTGAACAGCAATTCCCTATTTTCCCCTTGCCCCACCCCGACAACCACCATTCTACTATCTGCTTCTATCAGTTTGTCTATTTTAGATCTTCATATAAGTGGAGTCTTACAGCATTTGTTTTCTGTGGGTAGCTTGCTTGCTTGCTTATTTATTTATTTATTTACTTATTATGAACATATAATGTATTATTTGTTTCAGGGGTACAGGTCTGTGATTCATCAGTCTTACACAATTCATAGTGCTCTCCATAGCATATATGTTCCCCAATGTCCATCACCCAGCCACCCCATCCCTCCCACTCCCTTCCACTCTAGCAACCCTCAGTTTGTTTCCTGAGATTAAGAGTCTCTTATGGTTTGTCTCCCTCTCTGGTTTCATCTTCTTTCATTTTTCCCTCCCTTCCCCTATGATCCTCTGTCTTGTTTCTAAAATTCCTCATATCAGTGAGATCATATGATAAATTTCTTTCTCTCATTGACTTACTTCACTTAGCATAATACCCTCTAGTTCCATCCGCGTCATTGCAAATAGCAAGATTTCATTCCTTTTGACGGTTGCATAATATTCCATTGTGTGTGTGTGTGTGTGTGTGTATACCACATCTTTATCCATTCATCTGTCAATGGAAATCTTGCCTCTTTCCACAGTTTGGCTATTGTGGACATTGTTGCTACAAACATTGGGGTGCACATACCCCTTCGGATTGCTACATTTGTATCTTTTGGGTACATACCCAGTAGTGCAATTGCTGGGTCATAAGGTAGCTCTATTTTCAACTTTTTGAGGAACCTCCATACTGTTTCCCAGAGTGGATGCACCAGCTTGCATTCCCACCAACAGTGTAGGAGGGTTCCCCTTTCTCCGCACCCTCACCAACATCTGTCATTTCCTGACTTGTTCATTTTAGACATTCTAACTGGTGTGAGGTGTATCTCATTGAGGTTTTGATTTGGATTTCCCTGATGCTGAGTGATGTTGAACACTTTTTCATGTGTCTGTTGGCCATTTGGATGTCTTCTTTGCAGAAATGTCTGTTCATGTCTTCTGCCCATTTCTTGATTGGATTATTTGTTCTTTGGGTGTTGAGTTTGGTAAGTTCTTTATAGATTTTGGATACTAGCCCTTTATCTGATATGTCATTTGCAAATATCTTCTCCCATTCTGTTGGTTGTCTTTTGGTTTTGTGGACTGTTTCTTTTGCTGTGCAAAAGCTTTTTATCTTGTTGAAGTCCCAATAGTTCATTTTTGCCCTTGCTTCCCTTGCCTTTGGTGATGTTTCTAGGAAGAAGTTGCTGCGGCTGAGGTCAAAGAGGTTGCTGCCTGTGTTCTCCTTTAGGATTTTGATGGACTCCTGTCTCACATTTAGGTCTTTCAACCATTTGGACTCTATTGTTGTGTGTGGTGTAAGGAAATGGTCCAGTTTCATTCTTCTGCATGTGGCTGTCCAATTTTCCCAACACCATTTGTTGAAGAGACCGTCCTTTTTCCATTGGACATTCTTTCCTGCTTTGTCAAAGATGAGTTGACCATAGAGTGGAGGGTCCATTTCTGGGCTCTCAATTCTGTTCCATTGATCTATGTGTCTGTTTTTGTGCCAGTACCATACTGTCTTGATGATGACAGCTTTTTAATAGAGCTGGAAGTCTGGAATTGTGATGCCGCCAGCTTTGCTTTTCTTTTTCAGCATTCCTCTGGCTATTCTGGGTCTCTTCTGGTTCCATACGAATTTTAGGATTATTTGTTCCATTTCTTTGAAAAAAGTGGATAGTATTTTGATGGGGATTGCATTGAATGTGTAGATTGCTCTAGGTAGCATTGACATCTTCACAATGTTTGTTCTTCCAATCCATGAGCATGGAACGTTTTTCCATTTCCTTGTGTCTTCTTCAATTTCTTTCATGAGTATTTTATTGTTTTCTGAGTACAGATCCTTTGCCTCTTTGGTTAAATTGATTCCTAGGTATCTTATGGTTTTGGGTGCAATTGCAAATGGGATCGACTCCTTGATTTGTCTCTCTTCTGTCTTGTTGTGGTGTATAGGAATGACACTGATTTCTGTGCATTGATTTTATATCCTGCTACTTGACTGAATTCCTGTATGAGTTCTAGCAGTTTTGGGGTGGAGTCTTTTGGGTTTTCCACATACAGTATCATATCATCTGCAAAGAGTGAGAGTTTGACTTCCTCTTTGCCGATTTGGATGCCTTTGATTTCTTTTTGTTGTCTGATTGCTGTGGCTAGGACTTCTAATACTATGTTGAATAGCAGTGGTGAGAGTGGACATCCCTGCTGCGTTCCTGACCTTAGGGGAAAAGCTCTCAGCCTTTCCCCATTGAGAATGATATTCGCTGTAGGTTTTTCATAGATGGCTTTTATGATATTGAGGTATGTACCCTCTATTCCTATACTCTGAAGAGTTTTGATCAAGAAAGGATGTTGTACTTTGTCAAATGCTTTTTCTGCATCTATTGAGAGGATCATATGATTCTTGTTCTTTCTTTTGTTAATGTATTGTATCACGTTGATTGATTTGCGGATGTTGAACCAACCTTGCAGCCTAGGGATAAATCCCATTTGGTCATGGTGAATAATCTTTTTAATGTACTCTTGGATCCTATTGGCTAGTATTTTGGTGATAATTTTTGCATCCATGGTCATCAAGGATATTGGTGTGTAATCCTCCTTTTTGATGGGGACTTTGTCTGGTTTTGGGGTCAAGGTAATGATGGTCTCATAAAATGAGTTTGGAAGTTTTCCTTCCATTTCTATTTTTTGGAACAGTTTCAGGAGAATAGGTATTAATTCTTCTTTAAATGTCGGATAGAATTCCCCTGGGAAGCCATCTGGCCCTGGGCTTTTGTTTGTTGGGAGGTTTTTGATGACTGCTTCAATTTGCTTAGTGGTTATAGGTCTGTTCGGGTTTTCTATTTCTTCCTGGTTCAGTTTGGTAGTTGATACATCTCTAGGAATGCAGCCATTTCTTCCAGGTTTATCTAATTTGCTGGCACAGTGTTGCTCATAATATGTTCTTAGAATTGTTTGTATTTCTTTGGTGTTGGTTGTGATCTCTCATCTTTCATTCACGATTTTGTTGATTTGGGTCATTTCTCTTTTCTTTTTGATCAGTCTGGCCAGGGGTTTATCAATCTTGTGAATTCTTTCAAAGAACCAGCTCCTAGTTTCGTTGATCTGTTCTACTGCTCTTTTGGTTTCTAGTTCATTGATTTCTGCTCTGATCTTTATTCTTTCTCTTCTCCTGCTGGGTTTAGGCTTTATTTGCTGTTCTTTCTCCAGCTCCATTAGGTGTAGGTTTAGGTTGTGTATTTGAGACCTTTCTTATTTCTTGAGAAAGGTTTGTATTTCTATATACTTTCCTCTCAGGACTGCCTTTTCTCTATCCCAAAGATTTTGAGCAGTTGTGTTTTCATTTTAATTGGTTTCCATGAATTTTTAAAATTCTTCTTTAATTTCTTGGTTGATCCGTTCATTCTTTAGTAGGATGTTCTTTAGCCTCCATGTATTTGAGTTCTTTCCGACTTTCCTTTTGTGATTGAGTTCTAGTTTCAAAGCCTTTTGGTCTGAAAATATGCAGGGAATGATTCGAGTCTTTTGGTACCATTTGAGACCTGATTTGTGACCAAGGATGTCATCAATTCTGGAGAATGTTCCATGGGCACTGGAGAAGAATGTGTATTCCGTTGCTTTGGGATGGAATGTTTTGAATATGTCTGTAAGTCCATCTGGTCCACTGTGTCATTTAAAGCCTTTATCTCCTTGTTGATCTTTTGCTTAGATGATCTGTCCATATCAGTGAGGGGGTGTTAAAATCCCCTACTATTATTGTTGTCGATGTGTTTCTTTGATTTTGTTACTAATTGGCTCATATAATTGGCTCCTCCCATTTTAGGGACTAGATATTTAGTATTCTTAGATCTTATTATTGGATAGACCCTTTAAGTGTGATATAGTGTCCTTCCTCATCTCTTATAATACTCTTTGGCTTAAAATCTAGTTCGTCTGATATAAAGATTGCCACCCCAGCTCTCTTTTTATGTTCATTAGCATGGTAAATGGTTTTCCACTACCTCATTTTAAATCTGGAAGTGTCTTTGGGTCTAAAATGAGTCTCTTGCAGACAGCATATAGATGGGTTTTGTTTTTTTATCTAATCTGATACGCTGTGTCTTTTGATTGGGGCATTTAGCCCATTTACGTTCAGGGTAACTATTGAAAGATATGAATTTAGTGCCATTGTATTGCCTGTAAGGTGACTATTACTATATATTGTCTGTGTTCCTTTCTGGTCTATGTTGCTTTTAGGCTCTCTCTTTGCTTAGAGGACCCCTTTCAATATTTCTTGTGGGGTTGGTTTTGTGTTTGTAAATTCTTTTAGTTTTTGTTTGTCCTGAGAGATTTTTATCTCTCCTTCTATTTTCAGTGACAGCCTAGCGCTATATAGTATTCTTGGCTGCTTATTTTTCTCATTTAGTGCTCTAAATATATCATGCCTGTCCTTCTGACCTGCCAGGTCTCTGTGGATAGGTATGCTGCTAATCTAATATTTCTACCATTGTCCTGAGTTGCTTTCAGGATTTTCTCTTTGTCTCTGAGGCTCAAAAGTTTTACTATTAGATGTCAGGGTGTTGACCTGTTTTTACGCATTTTGAGGGGGGTTCTCTGTGCCTCCTGGATTTTGATGCCTGTTTCCTTCCCCAAATTAGGGAAGTTCAGTGCTATAATTTGCTCCAGTTTACCTTCTGCCCCTCTCTCTCTTTCTTCTTCTTCTGGGATCCCAATTATTCTAATATTGTTTCATCTTATGGTATCACTTATCTCTCGAATTCTGCCCTCGTGATCCAGTAGTTGTTTATCCCTCTTTTTCCTAGCTTCTTTATTCTCCATCATTTGGTCTTCTATATCATTAATTCTCTCTCCTGCCTCATTTATCCTAGCAGTTAGAGCCCCCATTTTTGATTGCACCTCATTAATAGCCTTTTTGATTTTGACTTGGTTAGATTTTAGTTCTTTACTTTTCCAGAAAGGGATTCTCCAATATCTTCTATGCTTTTTTCAAGCCCAGCTAGTATCTTTATAATCATCATTCTGAACTCTAGTTCCAACATTTTACTAATGGCCATATTGATTAGGTCCCTGGTAGTTGGTACTGCCTCTTATTCTTTTTTTTTTAGGTGAGTTTTTCTGTTTTGCCATTTTGTCCAGAGGAAACTAGATGAATGAAAGAACAAAATGCTAAAAGGGAAACAACGACCCCAGAACAATATACACTAAACAAATTAGAAGAGACCTGAAACTGGGGTGAGGGGGAGAGGGAAGAAAGGGAAAAAAAAAAAAAAAAAACATGATCAGGCTGGTGAATAGAACAGAGCCACACAGTAGATTTTGAGTGTGTTTTGGTCTGTTAGCAGAAACTGCCTCCCAAAACTTTAAAGAAAGAAACACTTATATATATATACAAAAATAAGGGTAAATATGATGAAGGGATGGAATATGAGTGTAAAGTTGAAAATTAAAAAGGATTTTAAAAAAGGAATTGATAAGAAGTTGGTTGAAAAAAGAAAGAGGAAAAATTGAAAAAAAATAAAGGGAATGTGATCAGGTGGGAGACTAGAACAAAGTCATACACGAGAGATTTAGGGCATATTTTGGTCTGTTAGAAGAAACTGTATCCCAAAATTTTAAAGAGAGAAAAACATATATAATCAAAAACAATGTTAACTAGGGGGCGGAGCAAGATGGCGGAGGAGTAGGAGACCTAGATTTCATCTGGTCTCAGGAATTCAGCTGAATAGGGATCAAACCATTCTGAACACCTACGAACTCAACAGGAGATCAAAGAGGAGAGTAGCAACAACTCTCTGAACAGAGAAGCGACCACTTTCTGGAAGGTAGGACGTGCGGAGAAGTGAATCCGAGGCGATATTCGGGAGGATAGACGGTGGGGGAGGGGCCTCCGCCGGCCACTTCTGGCAAGTGATAGAGTCGCGGAGCACAAAATCGGAACTGTTAGAATTCGGCTCCGCTGAGGGACCAGTGGCTAAGCAGGGGGTGGAATCCTCCCGGGACAGTGTGGTCTCAGGACACTTGGGGTCACAGAAAGACGGGGATGCCTGAGTGCGGCAGAGCTCCCAGGTATCAGAGCAGGGAAGCTGGCTGCAGAGACGGAGGCATGGGCTCTCAGCTCGGGGTGGCCATAAACTGTGATCCGCGGCCCAGTCGGGCCACTGCTCCTCCAGCAGGGACCCAACAGGCGGCAGATCCGGGGAGACTCCCCTTCCTTCCTGGGGAGGAGTGGCGCGGGAATGCACCGCAGGGATCTGCTGGGTTTGGAGACTCCACATGGGGCCGGGTGCCAGAGATAGCAACGCTCGGTCACAGGCCGTGTGAGCACGGAGAGCGGCTGGAGACCGGGGACAAGGGAGTGACTGCTTTTCTCTGGGGGCGCACTGAGGAGCGGGGCCCCAAATTCTCAGCTCCTCCAGGTGGAGATTGGGAGGCCACCATTTTTGCCCTGGTCCTCCAAGGCTGTACGGAGAGCTTGCAGGGAACAAAAGCTCCTGAGATCAAACCCAAGCAGCTTGCTTAGCCCAGACCGTCAAGGGCGGGGCAATTCAGCCTCCGGCAAAGACATTTGGAAACCACAGCAACAGGCCCCTCCCCCAGAAGATCAGCACGAACAGCCAGCAAGCCAAGACCAAGTTTACCGATCAAGGAGAACGGGAGAACTCCAGCGCTACGGGAATACTGCACATAGAATTCATGGCTTTTTTTTTACCATGATTCATTATTTCATCAAAGTTAATTTTTGTTAACTGTTTTTTTTTCTTTTTCCCTTTTTCAACCAACATCTTATCAATCTCTTTTTAAAAAAAAACAACTTTTTATTTTTCATTTTTAGAGTCATATTTTATCCCTTCATAGTAGTTAGCCTTACTTTTGGCATATATATATAAGTTGTTCTCTCTTTAAAATTTTGAGATACAGTTTCTTCTAACAGATCAAAATATACCCTAAATCACTAGTGTATGGCTTTGTTCTAGTCTCCTGCCTGATCACATTCTCTCCCTTTTTTTTTTTTAAATTTTCTTTCTTTTTTCAAACAACTTCTTATCTTATCAAGTCCTTTTATAAAATCTTTTATAATTTTCATCTTTACAGTCATCTTCTATCCCTTCATTGTATCAACCCTTATTTTGTACATATATGTCTTTCTTCCTTTAAAATTTTAGGAGGCACTTTTTTCTAACAAACCAAAATACGCCCAAAATCTAGTGTGTGGCACTGATCTATGCACTAGCTTGATCATATTTGATCACATTCTGCTTTTTTTGTATTGTTCTGTTTTTCTTTCTTTTTTTTTTCTTTTTTCTCTTTCTTTTTTCTTCCTTTCCCTTTCTTTTCCCCTGGTTTCAGGTCTTTTCTGATTTGTATACAGTATATTTGCTGGAGACCTTGTAAACCTGTTAGCATTTTGTTCTCTCATTCATCTATTCTCCTCTGGACAAAATGACAAGACGAAAAAAATCACCTCAGGAAAAAGAACAAGAGGTAGTACCATAAGCCAGGGACCTACTCAATACGGACATTAGTACGATGTCGGACCTAGAGTTCAGAATCATGACTTTAAAGATACTAGCTGGGCTTGAGAAAAGCGTGGAAGTTATTAGAGAAACCCTTTCTGGAGAAATAAAAGAACTAAAATCTAACCAAGTTGAAATCAAAAAGGCTATTGATGAGGTGCATTCAAAAATGGGGGCACTAACTGCTAGGATAAATGAGGCAGAAGAGAGAATCAGTGATATAGAAGACCAAATGATGGAAAATAAAGAGGCTGAGAAAAAGAGAGAGAAACAACTACAGGATCACGAGGGCAGAATTCGAGAGATAAGTGATACGAAAAGACGAAACAACATTAGAATAATTGGGATCCCAGAAGAAGAAGAGAGAGAGAGAGGGGCAGAAGGTCTATTGGAGCAAATAATAGCAGAGAACTTCCCTAATGTGAGGAAGGAAACAGGCATCAAAATCCAGGAGGCACAGAGAACCCCTCTCAAAATCAATAATAATAGGTCAACACCCCGACATCTAATAATAAAACTTACGAGTCTCAGAGACAAAGAGAAAATCCTGAAAGCAGCTCGGGAGAAGAGATATGTAACCTACAATGGTAAAAATATTAGATTGGCAACAGACCTATCCACAGAGACCTGGCAGGCCAGAAAGGACTGGCAAGATATCTTCAGAGCAGTAAACGAGAAAAATATGCAGCCAAGAATACTATATCCAGCTAGGCTGTCATTGAAAATAGAAGGAGAGATAAAAAGCTTCCAGAACAAACAAAAACTAAAGGAATTTGCAAACACGAAACCAGCCCTCCAAGAAATATTGAAAGGGGTCCTCTAAGCAAAGAGAGAGCCTAAAAGCAGCAAAGATCAGAAAGGAACA
>NW_027397100.1:4876782-4895449 GCF_003265705.2 Callorhinus ursinus | reverse complement strand
GGGGGATGGGTTAGCCTGGTGATGGGTATTAAAGAGGGCACATTCTGCATGGAGTACTGGCTGTTATGAACAAACAATTAATCATGGAACACTACACCAAAAGAAATGATGTAATATATGGTGATTAACATAACAATAAATATTAAAAAAAAACAATGTTAACTACTATGAAGGGATAGAGTATGACTCTAAAAATGAAAATTATAAAAGATTTTAAAAAGCAGAATTGATAAGATGTTGGCTGAAGAAGGGAAAAGGAAAAATTAAAAAAAATAGAAAAAGAAAATTAAAAAAATTAAATTTGAAAGACTAAAGAATCATGGGAAAAAAGCCATGAATTCTATGTGCAGTATTCCCCTAGCACTGGAGTTCTGCCATTCTCATTGATTGGTAAACTTGGTCTTGGCTGGTGGTTTTTGATCTTCTGAGGAGGGGGGGCCTGTTGCCGTGGTTCCCAAAGGTCTTTGCCGGAGGCGGAATTGCCCCGCCCTTTCTGGTCCGGGCTAAGTAACGTGCTTGGGTTTGCTCTCGGGAGCTTTTGTTCCCTGCAAGCTTTCCGTACAGCTTTGGAGGATGAGAGTGAAAATGTTGGCCTCCCAATCTCCACCCCAGAGGAGCCGAGAACTCGGGGCCCTGCTCCTCAGTGTGCCCCCAGAGGCAAGCAGTCAGTCACTTCCATGTCCCCGGTCTCGGGCCGCACTCCGTGCTCACCCGGCCTGTGATCGATCGTTTCTATCTCTGGCACCTGACCCCGTGTGGAGTCTCCAAACCCAGCAGATCCCTGCAGTGCGCTCTTGCGCCGCTCCTCCCGAGGGAGGAAGGGGAGTCTTCCCAGATCTGCCGCTTTTTGGGTCCCTGCTGGAGGAGTGGTGGCCCGACTGTGTTGCAGATCACAGTTTATGGCAACCCTGAGCTTGGAGCCCGCGCCTCGGCTCCGTCTCTGCAGCTGGCTTCCCTGCTCTAATACCTGGGAGCTCTGCCACACTCAGGCACCCCTGGTCTTCCTGTGACCCCGAGGGTCCTGAGACCACACTGTCCCAGCGAGGGTTCCAAACCCCTCCCCCCACCCTGCTTAGCCACTGGAGCAACGTCCCTCATCGGACCCGACTTCTCAAAGTTCCGATTTTGTGCTCCGCGGCTCTATCACTTGCCAGACGCAGCCAACGGAGGCCCCCTCCCCCGCCATCTATCTTCCCAAATATTGCCTCAGATTCACTTCTGTGCATGTCCTACCTTCCAGAAACTGGTTGCTTTTCTGTTCAGAGAGTTGTTGCTATTCTTTTCTTCGATCTCCTGTTGAGTTCGTAGGTGTTCAGAATGGTTTGATCCCTATCCAGCTGAATTCCTGGGACCAGACGAAATTTAGGTCTCCTTCTCCTCCGCCATCTTGCTCCTCCCCCTTCTCTGTGAGTAGCTAATTTCACATAGCATAATGTCTCTAGGTTCATCCTTGTTATTGCATATGGCAAGATTTCTTTTTTTAAGGGTGAATAATATTATATTTATATACTGCATTTCCTTCATTCATCTGCTGATGGACATTTGGGTTGTTTTCACATCATGGCTATTGTGAATGATGCTGCAATGAACATGGGAGTATAAATAAAGAAGACAAAAATAAATGAAGTGACATCGCATGTTCATGTATCAGAAGATGTAGTATTGTTAAAATGTCCATACTGTTCAAACTGATCTACAGATTCGATGCAGTTCCTATCAAAATCCCTTTGGACTTTTTTATAGAGATAGAAAATAATCCTATATCTTTATATAAAACCACAATGGACTCTGAATAGCTAAAACAATCTTGAAGAAAGAAGAAAGCTAGAGGCATCACACTTCCCGATTTCAAAATATATTACAAAACCATAGTAATTAAATCAATATGGTACTGGCATAAAGACAGACATACAGAGCAACAGACACAAATATAGGTCCTGGAAATAAACCCATGCATATGTGGACAGCAGATCTTTGATAAGAATGCCAAGAAGGCACAATGGGGAATGGATGGTCTCTTCAACAAATGGTACTGGGAAAACTGGATATCCACATGTAAAAAAATGAAATTTGACCCTTATCTTAGGCAATACACAAAAATCAACTCAAAACGGATTGAATACTTAAATAGAAGCCTTGGAACTATAAAACTCCCAGAAGTAAACATAGGGGAAAAGCTTCAGAATGTTGGTCTTGGCAGTAATTTCACTGAGAAGACACCAAAAGCACAGGTAACAAAAGCAAAATTAGACAAGTGTGATTACATGAAACTCAAGAGCAGCACAGCAAAGGGAACAACCAACAGAGTGAAAAGGCAGCCTATGAAATGGGAGAAACTATTTATAAACCATGTATCAGATAAGAGATTAATATCCAAAGTACATAAGGAACCCCTACAATTCAATACCAAAAAAAACCTAACCCAATTTAAAAAGGGCAAAGGACTTGAATAGACATCTAAAGAAGATACACTAATGGTCAAAAGGTACATGAAAAGATACTCAATATCACTAGTAATCAGGAAAATGCAAATCAAAACCAGAATCGGATATTATCTCACAGATGTTTCTTTTTTTAAAAGAATTTAAAAAAATTTTTTTAAACTTAAAAAGATTTAGCTACTATTTAAAAAATAAAAATAAGTTGTACATTATTGGTATGAATGTGAAAATAATGTAGCCACATGGGAAACAGGACAGAAATTCCTCAAAAAGATTAAGACTAGAACCACCGTCTGATCCGGCAATCCTACTCCTTGGTATATATCCAAAAGAATTGAAAGCAGGATCTCAAAGAGGTATTTATGCTGCTACCACATTGAATTTTGAGGCTCTCCATCCTAGGTTTCAGAGAAACCTTCAGGGAACCTTTAGGAAGAAGAGGGCTGGCTCTGAGAGGGGATGAGATCATGATCCCTCTGGGAGGTGATTGGGGAGCACTCGCAGAGGTCTGGCTGGTGTTCCATTGTGGTGCTCCTTCTAGTTCATTGCCATAGCTCAGATACCTCAGTGTCCCTCCACCGCCCTACAGATGGGCAGCCTCATTATAGTCCCACCCACATAGAACAGCTCTGAGCCCCCGTCTGCACATGGACTAAGCATTGTCGCCCCCCGACCCCGAAATACTTCTGAGAACTCCAGGGGTTGCTTGCACTCACAGCCTGAATATTTCCACTGCAAGTGTGTGGGTCTCAGTGATGTCTGTTTGTAGTCCTTGAATTTAGCAACTGCCCTGCGAGCAGAAGGGAGTCTCTTGAGGATGTGGTATCTTGTATATAAGCAGAGTTGTTGCTTGGGATTATTCCTTTTGTCTTGGGCACTTGGCCTCCTTCAGTGGAGAGGTACGTTTACTGATGATTACTATTGGCCACACCCTGTTTTAAGCACTTTACACGAATACCCCCATATTTGCATTCAAGGGCTGAGGCTCAGAAAGGCTAAGTACCTTGCCCCAGGGTCACAAAGCTTGGAAGGGGCAGAGCCTGGCTTTGAACTCAGGAAGTTGGGCTCTGAGTCTGCTCTCAACCCCCCTGGCCCTCTGAGTGCTGAGCCCAGCACACAGCATGTTGGGGTGCCTCCCCCATCAGACCATGTGATCCTGGGGCACTTGCCCTACCAAACTCTTTTTCTGTTTCCTCAACACTGAGCCCAGTGCCTGACACACTGCAGCCCAAGAGATATTCCTTGTGAAGGAGTACTCATGCCCCAAGGTGTGAATCGCAGCAGGACTTTAATTCCACAGGAAGACTTTGGGGTGCAGCCACGGGAGCACCAGCTGGAGCCGGAGGAGACGCTCAAGTCCTGAGTCATGGAGGAGAGAAAGGCGTGAAGTTCTCTGCTCTCTCTGCCCATGAGGAGGAGGGGAGGCAGAGGCTGGTGCCTGAGTGGGTCACCCTGCCCCTGAGAAGGACCCACTGGCTCTTACTGAAATGTCAGAAGTGGGGCCAGGAGCTGTGGGTGATTTGAAAACACAAATTTATGAAAATAGCACTGCCTGTGGAGAAACAGGGGCTCAAGGAGGAAGAGAAAAGCCAGCCTCAGTGCTGCCTGCTGAAATCTAAATGGGAGAAAGATGGCTCCTCGCTGCCGTGAATGCATTCCCCGGGAGAGGCTCAGAGATGACTCACAAGAGGCTGGGAGGCACACCAGTAACTCAGCACCACCACCGAGAGACAGGTGCACGGGCTTGGCTTTGTACTCTGCGTCCTCACTTGTCACTCTGGCCAGAGTACCAAAGCTGGGACTGCCTGGATTCCTCCCCAAGCCCTAAAAGCAGATGGGGCCAGCAGGTTCATTTTGGTGGTCTATACTAGGGACCAGGAGTGGAAGGAGGACGCATCCCACTCTCTCAGCTGGGCTTCCATAGGCGTAGACTCAGACAAGGGATGGGTACAGTGGTTTATTGGGGTGGTGGTCCCAGAAAGCTTACAGGGAAATGGGAAGTGAGACAGGGAAGGAAGATAATTATGAGAATTTGCTCCTGTCTTGCTTTGAGGAGTCTAGTCTTCAGCTACCATTGCCCTAGCCTCCTGCACTGTGTTAATGTGACAATAGACGCCTGCAAAATCTAGCTGGGTCCCTCAGTGTGGGTGGCTCGAGGGGCAAGGGATAGGCTGCGACCTGCAGTCAGAATGGGTGTCAGACCTCATGGAAATTGGGTGTAAGCCTCCTTCTGATGCTAGGGAGCAAGGGAGAGGGAAGCAAGAAACAAAGGTGCACTAAATACTGAGATCACATTCTAGGGTTCCGTCTAGGCCTGCCATCGGTACATAGGCAGAAATAAAGTTAACATTTGTCTCGACAGTGAAATCAAAATTAAATCACAATTTTCCCTGGGACTAGTACAAAATCATAGAGAGTTGTTCTCAAGTCTGAGTGACCTGGTATCTTAGTTTGTGGGAGGCCACCTTTCCCAGACTTCCTGTGCGAGCAGCTATTTCTAGATACAACTCCCTGACTGTTGAGCTCCTGGTGGATCTGTTTAATCTGGAATTTCCCCCAAGGCCTTGTTCCATTTGCCAGCTGAACAGATTACATTGATTGATGTGTGTGTGTGTGTGTGTGTGTGTGTGTGTGTGTGTGTGTGTGTTTCAAGTCATTTTTAAATAACCAAATCTGCCTACGCTCCCAGCACTGACTTCGGTTTGTTTCCCGACATGTGGGGTCATGGGCCCTGGTGAGCACGGAAGCACAAACAGAAGGCAGGCCTGGCCTGGCCAGTTTCATCAGCACAGCCTGAGAGCAGGAATAGTGCTGGGCTCCCGCATGCCCAGCTACGTGGCTCTGGTACCCACAGACCCGGGGACCCTTGTGCTCTGAGTGGACTCTGCTGGCCCCTGTCTACCACTGAGCACATGAGAGATGGCAGACCTGCCTTCCTGAGCCCCAGAGAGCGACTGATAAGGCAGGTGGCTGGGGCCACAGTTGGCCTGGGTGGCTTCTTTTCCCCTCAGAAATCCTGTGGGTCCCATGATGTCCTGAGTTCAGTTATTCTACCTGCTGATTTTCCGTGTTTTGGAGAATTTGAAGAGTTGCCCCCTGGACTGCTTCCCTTTGTCCTTTCTCCCCTCCCACAGTTTCTTTGTCTACCAGGCAAGGCTTGAACAGAAGGGCAGGGTTGTGGGAATTTAAAATCGAGCTCAGCTCAGCTCTGTGCACATCCTTTGCACTCACCTCACCAGGACTCCGGTTGCTGAGACCCAGAGCTTGGTTCTCAGACAGGTCTCGCACTCACCTTAGCTTCAGGATCTCATCTTGTGGTGGGTGCCCTCCCCTCCACCTGGCAGTGCCAGCCTACATACCAACACACTCCCCATGCCAGTCAGCCTCTGGGCTCCTGCAGCCTGGCGCTCTCCTGCTTTCTTCTAGTGCAGTGGTCAGAAATAATGTGTGCTTCTCTAGTGAAAACCCTGGGCCAGCGTCAGACCCCTCATCCTACTTACCTGCTGGAAGCACCTGTAAATAACTGCACTAGTTGGTGGACTTTTTCTGTAAAGGGCCAGATAGTAAATATTTTAGGCTTTGTGGGTCATATGGTGTCTGTTGCAACTGCTCAACTTTGCCATGTAGTATGAGAGCAGCCATAGAGGATATGTAAATGACTAGGCGTGGCTATGTTCCAATAAAACTTTATCTACAGAAATAAGCAATGGGCTGGGTTTGGCTTGCCTACCATATTTTGCTAAGTCCTGAATTGGAGCTTAGGCTCTGAGAATAATTATATTGCTTGCAGTCATTTACTGAGTGCATGCTAAAATCCCAGATCCCCTATCCAGAGGTTCTGCTTTGGTGGTCCTAGTGTGGGACCCAGGAATCTGGATTTTTGCAAACTTCGTGGGTAATTTGGCAATGCACCCAGGCTGCACAGGTGGACCGTGGCAAAGCTGGGAGCAGAGCTCTGGTCTTCCTCCTAGACCAGGATCCCTTCTGTTTCTACCTGCTCCTTTGGGGACTTCTGGGGGCCCTTCCTAGAATACGAGAGGTGTGATGAGCTCAGCTGTGGGCATCAGTGGGTTCAGATAATGGGAGCATTTCTCACCTCATTAGTTTTCAATTGCCTGCCATTTAGCTCAGGAGGAACTGCCCACTGCACAGTTAAGCCCAGTGACAAGAATATTAATAAGTCACATGGAGAAGAGTTTGGAGCCTTCCAGAGTGGACATGAGAGAGGGATACCTTAAAAATAAACCCATCTCCTTGGCCCCATGTCTGAAAAATCAGCCTGAGCCATTTTCAACCCAAACCCACTTACTCATTCACTCATTCATTCATTTAGTTTTTCTTTTATGTATTTGATTAGCATTTATTTAGCACATATTTGGAGCCAGCTCCTGTTCTGGCATCCAGGAAATATAGCTGAGTCACCCATTGTCTTTGTCTTCACTTTACTGTGATTCATGTGACCAAGGGAATACATTTATGAGTGACTGGGGAGAAAGGGAGTCAGTTTTATCAGAATCAGGAATCAATCTGGGGCAGGAGTCTGGGCTATTTCAGGAGTCAGTCTGGGGCCCAGGATCAGAGGTCACTTTCTGGTCAGGAAACATAGGGAAGGTCATAGAACACACAGGTCCATTTCCTTGAGCTTCATTGCCAAGAGAGGCCTCAGGTATGGATGGACAACCTGGGCGGTCTTTCTCATGACCTGCAACATTGATCTCAGTTGTGATAAGATCCATTCCAAGGCCATATGATCTTGAACAAGGTGGGGAAGCGGCTCAGTAGGATCAGAGTGTCTTCTTACCTTCTGATTATTCTCTACTCATTGGGGTGAAGGTGGGGGAGTAGTCTGGTCAGAAAGACCATTTTTGTAGAACTGGTTTTGGGATGAGAGCCATTGTAAGATTTAAAGATCAGCCTGTCTTAAAGGGTGAATCACAGTTCCAAAGCAGAAAGATATTTTGCACTTTAGAGGGACAGTATTTTATTTCATAAAAAGGAATTGCTGAGCCACCGCCTAACCATGCCAGTGATTTTAGCTGAATATTTTTCCATGTTAAACCCACAGAATGTCAGAGCTGGAGGATTGTTCTGGTTAGTTGTCTTTAAATTGTGCTCTCTGGACTCATCCGTTTCCCTGGTGGTGCCTGTGGAGACGCTGACTTTGGGGTGTGGGTGTCCCTGTATGGTCTGACAGCAGGGTAGTTAGAGAAGAGTGCTCCACTCTGTCTCCCCTCCTCCACCTTCCACCCCAGCCCTCTTCTGCTTGCATTCCCTCTCTCCTTTGGGAATTAGCATTCCTGCCCACTCAGAGAAGACCTACTGGATTTTTCACTGGTGTCCAGGTGCGCTCACCTGAGACAGGTGCATAAGAAGGTATTCAGAACTGGTACCTTCAAGGCAGTGGCTGTAACATCTTTCTTATGGACAGCTGGGCAGTGAAGACATAGACTGGCAGAGATATGGTACCTGGAGAAATGGTGTGGTCTTTCCATTTTCCAAGGACCTATACTGTAGAAAACGGATTATTTTAAAGAAAGTTCTGTCCACATGAGTTACCTTGCTTTTCCCTAATATTTCAATGGGAAGTTGTGCTTAAGGTGAATATATAGGTGAGACTCCAGCATTACCATGTTCTGTTCACCTTTTGTTTTTTCATGAAGCAAGTAAAAGAACATTTCCAGACTGCACTTAACATTTTGAAAGATTTTCTTCCAGTTTTTGTGATATCTCCTCCTTTAGGTAGGACCAAGAACTTGGTTTATCACCTATTCTCATTCTTGTTTTAAATTTATTCATTCTTTGGATGATTTAATCTTTTGCTAACTGTGCCAAGGGCTGGGAGCACGGATCTTAGGGAGATTGGATTCCTGTCTTGTCTTTAAGATTCTCGGAGGTGAGGGGAGGAGGGGAGAAAGAGAGAGAGATCGGGAGAGAGGGAGAGAGAGAAGACAGAGCTGCAGAGCTTAGGCAGCCAGGCCAACAGAGTATTTGTTTTTTGAAGAGCAAGTTGCAATACCTGAGCTCTGGGGGGTGGGGGGTGGGGTGGGCACCACTTACATAAACCGCCATGTGAGTGGCACCCCCCCGGAGGCAAGCAGTGCAGCCTGCTCTCACAGCACTGTCACCCCTTCTGGTCTTCTGGACACACTTGGGTTCCTTGCACGATTCCTGGACACGGTACCAGGGCTTGCAGAAAGGCATGGCTGTTGGGGGCTGGGGGAAATGGAAGGCATCATAGAGGAATAAGAGAGATAGAGGTGCAGAAAGAAGAAAAGAGTGTTTGGAGGAGGAGAAACTGTGATTGTGAAAGCCTGGAAGCTCCGATAAGTAGGGAGGAGCACATACCTTTTCTTGGCCCTCAGGGAACCAGAAAGGGCAGAGTAGTGGGTGAGGGATTTTGAAGAACCCAGTGATATGTTCAGCCATGTTTACTCTCCTGTGTAGGGGGCCAGCTGATCATTCTTGATCAAAGCGTGGGTGGATTTCTGCTCCACATGCTTTATGCTGCCTTCCAGAATATTCTGCCCTTCCCCATCCCCCTCATAGTCCTCCAACAGTGCTGTTTATTGTCCCGCCGAGGTTCTGATGTTCTTGGAAGCTTGTTTCTCTCATTCTTATTGAAGTTCTAATTGTATTGAGAGGAATTTAGGTTGGTTTGACCTGAGATGGGGTTTTAGAAGCCAATGAGGGTGTTTCTCTTCAGATATTTAGCAGTAATTGTCTCATGAAGTACTCTCAAGTCCACACTCAGAGAACAAGCCTATAATTTCTATTCAAATAGCCTCTAATGAGATGATGCTTTTGTCAACTTCTGAGGCCAAGTCAGGCTATGGAAAAAATATATTTTGGATCCCTTGGCCTCTGGACAAACTCAAAATGTGCACCAAATATGCTTTGGAACATTGTGGAGGCATGAGAATTAGACAGCTGAGGTGAAGTGGAGGGCACCAAAGGTCTGGGAATTTTTAGAAGCCTTATCCCTGAATGATGTAGTCACTTAATCAAAAAACATCCACCAAACAGCGACCATATGCGTCTGTACAGGACATTAAAGGGTGAATAAGAACTGAATTCTGTGCCACAAGTATGATGTACAGCCCTGTGTCGTGGGTGTTTGTGTGCACATGTGCCTTTGTGTGACATGGATTGGGTGACAAAATGCATCATTCACACAGTGACTATACCATTTATCATCCAAATTTGGACACCTTTAGGACAAACACTAACCCCTGGACAACAGGCATGGACTGGGACTTTCCTAAGCAAACCAAGACATGTGGTCACCTTATATAACACCTGGTATAGGGAAGAGCAGAGGATTTCCTGGAAAAGTTCCCTCTGGACCTTCCAAATGGCTTCTCCCCATCCATTCTATCTGCCTCAGTTACTGAGGTCCCAGCTCCATCATCCCTTCCTCTGGGAAGCCTTCCTAGACCTGTCCCTATCAGACCAAATCCTCCTCATGCACACTCATAGCCCCAAAGAGCTCCCATTCCAAGTGGTCATCCCTGAGATGGCTTTCTATGCATTTGTGTGATCATTTCATTGTTTGTCTGCTTCCCTCACACCATGAAGACAGGACCATCCATGATGGTTTTATTGACCATATGTGGGTATTCAGTAAATACTGGAAGAGTGAGTGGTCTGAGCCTTGAAATGCCGTCCTACTGAGCCAGGTGACCGGGCACCCGAAGAGAGAAGGGGAGGATTGGGGAGGGAACTGGAAGCAGAGTATTCAGGTGGAGAGCCTGGGGGTGTGAGGTCTGGTGCCAGGACAGTGCACGTGGGAGGTGGACACAGCTCAGCGTGACTGCATCGCAGGGTCTGGGGGTATTGTGGGGAAGGGCCACGGGGAGGGCAGGCCACATCCTGTAAGGGCTCATGAGCCACACTGTAGACCCTGATCTATGGCCGCCTCACCCATTGTGAAATCTGATTAAATGAACTCTAAGGCATCTGCCAACAATTATTCCTTGTCATCCTTTCACAGATCTGGCTAATTGTTTAAGGACATTTCTCCTAATGACCCCTACCATTTTATACTCCTTGTCTGGATCAAGATTTTCCTCAGTGTTGGAAAAGTCGAGCAACCCGGGAAACCCGTAAGACATGCTGGGGCTGACTGAAAACAAGGGGAGGGGACTTTGGAAATGGATTCACGCAGTCAGCCCCTCCCTCCTGCTGAATACCCGGGGCAGGGGCTTCCTGTGATCTGAGTACCTCAGGAAGGCCTCCTCTCTCCCACACGTCAGGTACCAACTAGATGACCAATGAGCGCTCTTGCTAGCCTGGAGAGTTCACGGGCTTATAAAATATGCTCTAGACAGATGCCACCTTCTATTTCTCTCAATCTGCAGGTATTTTGTGAAAAGTGTGTGTGTGTGTGTGTGTGTGTGTGTGTGTGTGTGTGTGTGTTTCCCTTAATAAGGTTCTCTTGGTTCGAGATGTGACAGAGCCATCCACTGGCCCCCGGAGCCTGGGTGGTTCTAATGACACTCAGTTGGCCCCAGAGCACAAATATGCGCAGTTCCACAAAGAGGCACTAACCCAAGTCACCATGTCCCAAAGCCAAGAAGAGTGTCCTTAAGTGTATGATTGGTTCCTTGCAAACTCAGCCACTCTTGCATCTTCTGCGTCCCCCACCAGCCCAGAAATTGCATCAGATAACAGCTCCCAAGTCCCCTTCCTGCCCCCTTCCTTACCATCTTGGCTGACAGAATCTGTAAAGGAAATGAGAACAGAGACTCATTTCCAGTGGCAGCAACAAGAATTTGCTAATTAAAATGAAAAGACTTAGTTCCTTGGATCAGCGAAGGAGGCCTCTGAGAGGCGCCGAGAGGAAATCTTTCTCCAAGAGAAATGGCCTTCCAGCTGGGCCCTGATGGAGCCCAGGCATCCTTCTCATGGCAGGGGGCGGGGAACTGGGGTTCAGCAGACCCGCTCCAAGCCTAATGAGGCCTCGGACCCATTTCTAGGAGTGCCTGTCCCTTTGTCTTCCCCAGTCCTGGATCGTCATGCGGATTCACACACTTCTTCAGAGATTTAATAAATGTGAGAGTCGGGGGCCTTTGGATCATCCAGTCAAGTGGTTTTCAACCTGGCTACACACTACGATCACCTGGTGAGCGTTTAAAAGATACCGTTACCCAGACAGGATCATGAAAAATGAACCACTGGAGGGGGTCTGAGCTCCTGCATTTGATAAAAGCTTCCCAAGTGATTCTGCTGCCCATTGAGCAGTGGGGGCTGCTAGTCTCCTCCTATAGCCTTGTCTCTGGGTGATAAGGACTCTGAGGGCCAGAGAGGGAGATGAAGTTGCCCCAGGCCACACAGCAAGGCAAAGGCCGAGCCCCGGTGTCCTGACTTGCTGGCCCTTTCCACTACACAGGACTGCTCCCTGCCCTGCCTTCCTCACCCTGCTGTGTGTGAGTGCAGTAAAATGAAAGGGAGATGGAGAGGTGTTTAGCCCGAGGGTGTTGGTGCGACTAAGCATGTTTAGAGAATAGCCAGCAGGAGTCTCATGGGAAATGCTCAGTCTGAGGGAAAAGGTGAGTGAGATGTATGAAGGTGGTCCAAGCAGCAGGGTCAGGTCCAAGGATGGGGGAAGCACTGGAGGTACCTGACATGCACCACTGTATTTTTTTAGGTTGAATCATATGAAATTGTGTTGTCTGGTCATTTTTGACCTACAGAAATGGCAATTTCATATGATTGGACATCGTAGTTCCAGCAGCAGTGAAGAGGGGTTGAGAACCAGGGACCGCCATGGGCTCAGATGTGAGCTGGGGTGTGTCGGACTCGAAGTCTCTGAGCTGCTAGGCTGCATCTTGGCCTTAGAGCTGCAATCTCCCACACAAAGAAAGCAACTGGAAACTTTCCGATCATAACTGTGAGAAAAGTGACGTCTAGGTAGCTAAAGGCCTGGGGTCCTCATGCCTGGTTCTTTGACTTCCCCTTTGTTATTACCATTATTGTTATATTAGGGAACATCCGTAACTCCAGCGATCCTTTTATTTGGGGGCAGCTTGCTAAGACCTCAGTTTTCCCAGTGAAATGGGGGATACGACATTGGAGGGACTTCCCATCTCCTTAATTCTGATGGTCTAGTGAAAGTGATGATTTACATTTGTCATGAATTTTACAGCTTTCCAAAGCATCATGGCACATATGGTTTGGTTTGAACTTTCCATAACCTGATAAGATGGAAATCATCATTCCCAAATTTTAGAAGGAGCAACCAAGGCCCAAGAAGACATTAGGCAACTGTTAAAATCATACAATGTTTTACTCGTAAACTTGGACCTAGAATTCAGGTTTCCTGACTCCTGTGTGTGAGGGCCTTTCTGGACATTAAAAAAGAGGAGAAGGCCTGATTTGAAAGGCTGGAGTTCAGAAGTGGCCTCCATGGGTCCATGCTCCCTTTGCTTTATCACAGGGGTATTGGCCACCTTCTCCCAAGGGGATGAGAAGAAGGGATTAACCCTTAGTTTACCTTTCAAGGGCTGCCCTGCCTCCTTACTCCCCTACTCTGCCCTGTTTCAACATCCCCGAATCTTCCATAGAAGAAGGTGCTTAGCCATGAAGTTCCTTGCATTTTCCTTTAAGATACCTCTATCAGTGAGAGCCAGCCTGGCATAGTGGTTAAGAACAAAGGCTGCGTGGATTTGAATCCCAGGTCTGCCACTTACCGAACAGGAGACCTGAAAAGAGTTATTACACTTTTCTCTGCCTCTCTCCCTTAATGGGGGTAATCATGGTGCCTATATTATAAGATTATAAGGAGGATTAAATGAGTGAATTATAAGCACTGGTATTAATCCAGATAAGCTGTAGTAACCAGCCTCCAAAACTCAATGGCTTAACCCAACAAAGGTTTGTTTTTCACTCACATGGAGTCTGATGGGGGTTCAGTAAATCTCCAGGGCCCTCCGTGTTAGATTCAGTGATCCAGATTCCCCTCATCACGTGAAACATCTTCACACGTGGTTTCCAGAGCCTCTCAAATAGGTCATGCTGTCACCCCTCAGTGTCTACCGGCCAGAATTAGTCACGTGGGCTCAAATACAGTTATGAAGGATCCTAGAAAATTCACGAACTGTTTGGTGACCACCACGGTCTCTGCCAGTAGATTTTAGTTTTGTTAAATATGAAATGTTATTTTTTTTTTTTAAGATTTTATTCATCTGAGAGAGAGAGAATGAGAGAGAGCACGAGAGGGAAGAGGGTCAGAGGGAGAAGCAGACTCCCCACCGAGGAGGGAGCCCGATGCGGGACTCGATCCCGGGACTCCAGGATCACGACCCGAGCCGAAGGCAGTCGCTTAACCAACTGAGCCACCCAGGCGCCCTATGAAATGTTATTTTTAAAGAAGTCTCATTTTTATATGTGTTGATAGTTTAATCTTCTTACTGGAATCATGTGTTTTATTCCTGTTTATTTCTTACTTTACTGTCATTTTAACATTTTATCACTTCTTTAATGCTGCTCATTGATTTTACTTTATCTTTATAACAACCAATAAGATATAGTTTGGCAGGGACAGTAGGAGCGAGAAACCCTACCCACATCTGGGAAATCTAGCGGCCACCATCCTTCCCATTCCAGCTACTTCTGTAGCCTCCTCTTTGGGTCCCCTTGGGTAAGTAAGTCTTCTAGTTATTTCAGACATCTCACCCTGGGTGCTTAGGGGACCCATGGTTCAGCTTCCCCAGGGCTTTGACTCTCCCCCTGCTGTTGTATGCCTCAGTTGTCAGAGCGGTGTTATCACTGACATTTCCTCCAGGCCTGATGTAAGGTGTTGTATGTTTTAACTCCAGTCTCTGATGCTTGTAATTTTGCCTTCTGGGATAAACAAGCCATGTCTGTAGTAAGCCACAACCCAGGGAGGATGGCTAACAGAGGTCCTGTGCAGGGGAGGCACCCCAGCCCAGTGCTGTGAAGAGCCACATGGTGGTGACCTTTCCTACAGGTACCCACAGCTGGGTGGCACTACCCAGCTCCTAAGACTTCCTCCTGAGTTACCCACCTCCCACCTCAGCAGGTGTTAAGACACCTCTTGCTGTGTGGGCCCCTTAACTCCCTTCCCTTTATGGGTAGTGTTAAGCAGAAGAGAGGCAGACTCTGTGATTTTTTTTGAATGCAGTCAGCTGGGAGGTCAACTGCATTGTCAGGAACATATAAAGCAATGTGGGTTGGCTGAGAATTCTAAAATCTGAAAAGAAGGGAAGCTTATTTCCCTGAAGAGTAGGGGCCTGGAGTCCTCCTGGGAAAGCTCTTGGAGCTTCAGGGGAAAAAAATCAAGATTGGGGTTCTCTGCTCTAGATCCATCCCTTTAAAAGTTGATAGATGCCTTTCTGGGAAACTTGGGGGTCGTGTCTCTGCAGAGGGATTTTATCAGCTTGCAGAGTGGGGCCATAATGACAGTATGACCCACATCATGCATACCTCATCCTCCCCTCTGTCCCTGATGAAGTCTAAGAATGGCATTTCCGTCACACAAATGTGACCTCTGATCCCATAACTGAATGAGCTCTTGCCTAGCCCCAGAAAGAGGCCTCTCTCCTGTCTTTCCTTCCTTCCTTCCTCCCTCCCTCCCTCTCTTCCTTCCTTCCTTTATTTTTTAAAAGTTTTAATTTTAATTACAAGTGCCCTCCTTAATCCCCATCACCTATTTCGCCCATCCTCTCTCCCACCCCTCTGGTAACCATCAGATTGTTCTCTGTCATTAACAGTCTGTTTCTTGCTTTGTCTCTTTCTCTCTCATTTTTTCCCCCTGGCTTATTTGTTTTGATTCTTAAATCTCACATATGAGTGAGATCATATGGTATTTGTCTTGCTCTTACTGGCTTATTTCACTTAGCATAATACTCTCTAGCTCCATCCATTGTCATTGCAAATGGCACAATTTCATTCTTTTTTATGGCTGAATAATATTCCATATATCTTCTTTATCCATTCATCAATCGATGGACACTTGGGCTGCTTCTGTATCTTGGCTATTGTAAATAATGCTGCTACACACATAGGGATGTGTATCCCTTTGAATTAGTGTTTTTGTATTCTTTGGGTAAATACGCAGTAGTGTGATTACTGGATCATAGGTAGTTCTATTTTTAACTTTTTGAGGAAATTCCAACTGTTTTCCACAGTGGCTGCACCAATTTGCATTCCCTCCAACAGTGCATAAGGGTTCCCCTTTCTCCACATTCTTGCCAACACCTGTTTTTTCTTATGTTTTTGATTTTAACCATTCTGACAGGTAGAAGTGATATCTCATTGTAGTTTTGATTTGCATTTCCCTGATGATAAGTGATGAGAAGCATCTTTTCATGTGTCTGTTGGCTATCTGGATGTCTTCTTTGGAGCCATGTCTTCTGCGCATTTTTAAATTGGATTATTTGTTTTTGGGTGTTGAGCTTCGTAAGTATTTATATATTTTGGATACTACCCTTTATTGGATCTGTCATTTGCAAATATCCTCTCCCATTTAGAAGGTTGCCTTTTAGTTTTTTTTTTGATGGTTTAGTTTTTTTTTTGCCTTTGCTGTGTAGAAGCTTTGTATTTTGAGGTAGTCCTAATAGTTTCTTTTTGCTTTTGTTTCCCTTGCCTCAGGGCACCTATCTAGAAAAAAGTTGCTTGGGACAATGTCAGAAATTACTGCCCATGTTCTTTTCTAGGATTTTTATGGTTTCAGGTCTCACATTTGGGTCTTTCATCCATTTTGAATTTATTTTTGTAGTGTAAGAAAGTGGTCTAGTTCTTCTACATGTGGCTGTCCAGTTTGCCCAACACCATTTGTTGAAGAGACTGCCTTTTTGCCACTGGATATTTCCTACTTTCTCAAAGATTAATTGACTACATAGTTGTGGGTTTATTTCTATATTTTCTATTCTGTTTCATTGATCTATATGTCTATTTTTTGTACTAGTCATACTGTTTTGATTACTACAGCTCTGTAATGTAACTTGAATCTGAAATAGTGATGCCTTCATCTTTGTTTTTCTTTTTCAAGATCGCTTTGGCTATTCAAAGTCTTCTCTGGTTCCATACAAATTTTAGGATTATTTGTTCTAGTTCTCTGAAAACTGCTATTGGTATTTTGATAGGGATTGCATTAAATGTATACATTGCTTTGGGTAGTATAGACATTTTAACACTATTTGTTCTTCCAATCCATGAGCACAGAATGTCTTTCCATTTCTTTGTGTCATCTTCAATTTCTTTCATGAGTGTTTATATATATGTTTCAGAGGACATGTCTTTCACCTCTTTGTTTAACTTCATTCCTAGGTATCTTATTATTTTGGGTGCAATTGTAAATGGGTTATTGTTTTCTTAATTTCTCTTTATGCTGCTTCATCATTAATATAGAAATGCAAGGGATTTCTGTATGTTGATTTTGTATCCTGTGACTTCACTGAATTCATTTATCAGGACTAGCAGTTTTTTTGGTGGAGTCTTTTAGGTTTTCTATACATAGTATCATGTCACCTGCAAATAGTGATTTTTTTTTCCCCTTCTTCATTACTGATTTGGATGCCTTTTATTTCTTTTTGTTGTCTGATTGCTGTGGCTAGGACTTCCAGTACTATGTTGAGTAAAAGTGGTGAGAGTGGACATCCTTGCCTTGTTCCTGACCTTAGGGGAAAAGGTCTAAGTTTTTCCCCATTGAGGATGATTTTGCTGTGGGTTTTTCATATATGGCCTTTATTATGTTGAGATATGTTCCCTCTAAATCTACTTTGTTGAGGGTTTTTATCCTGAAGGGATGTTGTACTTTGTCAAATGCTTTTTTTGTGTTTATTGAAAAGATCATATGGTTCTTTTCCTTTCTCTTATTGATCTAATGTATCTTGTTGCTTGATTTGCAAATATTAGACCGCCCTTGCAACCTAGGAATAAATCCCACTTGTTCGTGGTGAATGATTTCTTTTTTAATGTGTTGGTGGATTCAGTTTGTGCTAGTATTTTGTTGAGGATTTTTGCTTCTATGTTCATCAGAGATATTGGTCTGTAGTTCTCTTTTTTGTGGTGTCTGTCTGGTTTTGGTATCAGGGCAATGTTGGTCTCATAGAATGAATTTGGAAGTTTTCCTTTCTTTTCTATTTTTTTGGAATACTTTGAGAAGAATAGATATTAACTCTTCTTGAAATGTTTGATAGAATTTGCCTGTAAAGCCATCTGGTCCTGAACTTTTGTTTGTTGGGAGTGTTTTGATTACTGATTCAGTGTCTTTGCTGGTTATCAGTCTGTTCAGATTTTCTACTTCATCCTGTTTCAGTTTTGGTAGTTTGTATGTTTCTAGGAGTTTACCCATTTCTTCTAGGTTGTCCATGTTGTTGGTGTATAGTTTTTCACCATATTCTCTTACCACTGTATTTCTGTAGCATTGGTTGTTATTTATCCTCTCTTTGTGATTTTGAGTCCTTTCTCTTTTTTTCTTGATAGTCTGGCTAGAGGTTTATCAATTTTATTAATTTTTTTTCAAAGATCCAGTTCCTGGTTTCATCATCTGTTAAGTTTCTGTATCATTTATTTCTGTTCTAATCGTTATTATTTCCATCCTTCTGCTGGTTTTAGGTTTTGTTTGTTCTTTTTCTAGCTCCTTTAGGGGTGAGGCTAGATTGTTTATTTGGATTTTTCTTGCTTCTTGAGATAAGCCTGTATTACTATAAACTTCCCTCAGAATAGCTTTTGCTATATCTCAAAGGTTTTGGACTGTTGTGTTTTCACTTTTGTTTCCATGTACTTTTTTATTTCTTCTTTTATTTACTGGTTGACTCATTCATTGTTTAATAGTATACTATTCAACCTCCATGTATTTGTGGTCTTTCCAGATTTTTACCTGTGGTTGATTTGTAGTTTCATAGCGTTGTGGTCAGAAAAGATGCATGGTATAACTTTGATCATTTTGAATTTGCTGAGGCTTGTTTTGTGACCTAGTATGTGATCTGTTCTGGAGAATGTTCCATGTATACTTCAAAAGAATGTGTATTCTGCTGTTTTAAGGTAGAATGTTGTGAATATATCTGTTAAATTCATGTTTCAGTGTGTCATTCAAAGCCATTGTTTCTTTTTTTTATTTTTTTATTGTTATGTTAATCACCATATATTACATCATTAGTTTTTGATGCAGTGTTCCATGATTCAGTGTTTGTTCATAACACCCAGTGCTCCATGCAGAACGTGCCCTCCTCAATACCCATCACCAGGCTAACCCATCCCCC
>NW_027397100.1:4807626-4871782 GCF_003265705.2 Callorhinus ursinus | reverse complement strand
AAAAAAGATAAAAACAAAAACAAAACAATACAAAAAAAGCAGAATATGATCAAATATGATCAGGCTAGTGCATAGATCAGTGCCACACACTAGATTTTGGGCGTATTTTGGTCTGTTAGAAAAAAGTGCCTCCTAAAATTTTAAAGGAAGAAAGACATATATGTACAAAATAAGGGTTGATACAAGGAAGGGATGGAAGATGACTGTAAAGATTAAGTTATAAAAGATTTTATAAAAGGACTTGGTAAGATAAGTTGTTTGAAAAAAGAAAGAAGATTTAAGAAAAGAAAAAAAAAAAGGAAAAAGGGAGAGAATGTGATCAGGCAGGAGACTAGAACAAAGCCATACACTAGTGAATTTAGGGTATATTTTGATCTGTTAGAAGAAACTGTACCTCAAAATTTTAAAGAGAGAACAACTTATATATATATGCCAAAAATAAGGGTAACTACTATGAAGGGATAAAATATGACTCTATAAATGAAAAACAAAAAATGTTTTTTTTTAAAAGGGATTGATAAGATGTTGGTTGAAAAAGGGAAAAAGAAAAATAAAAAAAAAACAGTCAACAAAAATTAACTTTGATGAAATAATGAATCATGGTAAAAAAAAAAAAAAAAAAAAGCCATGAATCTATGTGCAGTATTCCCCTAGCGCTGGAGTTCTCCCGTTCTCCTTGATCGATCAACTTGGTCTTGGCTTGCTGGCTGTTTGTGCTGATCTTCTGGGGGAGGGGCCTGTTGCTGTGGTTTCCAAATGTCTTTGCCGGAGGCGGAATTGCCCCGCCCTTGTCGGTCCGGGCTAAGGAAGCTGCTCCGGTTTGCTCTCAGGAGCTTTTTTTCCCTGTAAGCTCTCCGTACAGCCTTGGAGGACCAGGGCAGAAATGGTGGCCTCCCAATCTCCACCCGGAGAAGCTGAGAACTCGGGGCCCCGCTCCTCAGTGTGCCCCCAAAGAAAAGCAGTCACTTCCGTGTCCCCGGTCTCCGGCCGCACTCCGTGCTCACCTGGCCTGTGACCGAGCGTTGCTATCTCTGGCACCCGACCCCGCGCGGAGTCTCCAAACCCAGCAGATCCCTGCAGTGCGTTCCCGCACCGCTCCTCCCCGGGGGAAGGAGGGGAGTCTCCCTGGATCTGCCGCCTGCTGGGTCCCTGCTGGAGGAGCCGTGGCCCGACTGGGCCACAGATCACAGTTTATGGCAACCCCGAGCTGAGAGCCCGCGACTCTGCTCCGTCTCTGCAGCCGGCTTCCCCGCTCTGATACCTGGGAGCTCTGGCGCTCTCAGGCACCCCCGGTCTCTCTGTGACCCCAAGGGTCCTGAGACCACACTGTCCCGGGAGGATTCCACCCTCCGCTTAGCCATTGCAGCGACGTCCCTCCGCCGAGCCAACTTCTAAAAGGTCCGATTTTGTGCTCCGCGGCTCTATCACTTGCCAGAAGCGGCCGGCGGAGGCCCCTCCCCCGCCGTCTATCCTCCCGAATATCGCCTCGGATTCACTTCTCCGCACGCCCTACCTTCCAGTAAGTGGCCGCTTCTCTGTTCAGAGAGTTGTTGCTACTCTCCTGTTCGATCTCCTGTTGAGTTCGTAGGTGTTAGGAATGGCTTGATCCCTATTCAGCTGAATTCCCGAGACCAGACGAAATCTAGGTCTCCCTCTCCTCCGCCATCTTGCTCCGCCCCCAAAGCCATTGTTTCTTTGTTGATTTTCTGTTTAGACGATCTGTCCATTGATTTAAGTGGGATGTTAGAGTCCCCTACTGTTATTGTTATTACTATCGATGAGTTCCTTTGTGTTTGTTATTAACTGTTTTATGTATTTTGGTGCTCCTGTGTTGGGTGCATGAATATTTACAATTATTATCTCTTCTTGTAAGGTTGTCCCCTTTATTATTATATAGTGTCCTGCTTTGTCTCTTATTATGGTCTTTGTTTTAAAGTCTATTTTGTCCAGGGGTGCCTGGGTGGTTCAGCTGGTTAAGCATCTGACTCTTGATTTTGGCTCAGGTCATGATCCCAGTGTTATGGGATCAAACCCTGGGTCGGGCTCTGCAGTCAGAGTGGAGTCTGCTTGAGATTCTCTCTCTCTCCTTCTGCCCCTCCCCCTATTTACATGTGGTCTCTCTAAAATAAATCCTTTAAAAAATAAAGTCTATTTTGTCCAATATAAATATTGCTACTCCTGCTTTCTTTTGACATCCATTTGCATGATAGATGTTTCCCCATCCTCTCACTTTCAATCTGCAGTATCTTTAGGTCTATAATGAGTGTTTTTTAGGCAGCATAAGGATGGGTCTTGTTTTTTTATTCATTCTGACACCCTAAGTCTTTTTATTGGAGTGTTTTGTTCATTTAAATTCTAGGTAGTTAGTGATAGATGTGTATTTATTGCCATTTTATTACTTGTTTTATAGTTTTTTATGAAGATTTTCTCTGATCCTTTCCTGTCTTTTTTTCAAGTGTTGTGACTTTTTTTAGTGATATACTTGGATTCCTTTCTTTTTATTTTTTGCATATTTGTTACTGACTTTTGATTTTTGGTTACTCTCAGGCTTGTATACAACCTCTTCTGCATATAGCAGTCTATATTAAATTGATGGTCATTTAAGTTTGAACCCAATCTTTACTCCTTTCATCCCCACATTTTAGGTATGTGTTGTCATATTTTACATCCTTTTATTTTGAGTCCCTTGACTGATTTTTGACAGAAATATTCATTTTTCACTGTTTTTGTGTTTCCTACCTTTATACTGTCACGTTTGTTCTCTCCTTTCCAAAGAGTCCCCTTTTAACATTTCTTGCAGAGCTTCTTTAATGGTCATGATCTCCTTTAGTTTTCATTTGTCTTGGCAACTCTTTATCTCTCCTTCTATTCCAAATGATAGCCTTGCTGGATAGAATATTCTTGGCTGTGGGCTCTTCCCATTCAGCACTTTGAATATATGATGCCGCTCCTTTCTTGCTTGCAAAGTTTCTGCAAAAGCTGCTGCTAGCCTTTTGGGATTTCCTTTGTATGTAACTGTCTTCTTTTGTCTTGTCATTTTTAGTATTTTTCCTTCATCACCATATTTTGCCATTTTAATTACAATTATGTCTTGGTGTGGATCTGCTTTTGTTTATTTTGATGGGAGTTTTCTGTACCTCCAGGATTTGGATATCTTTTCCTTCCCCACATTAGGGAAGTTTCCAGCTATTATTTCTTCAAATAAATTATCTGCCCCCCTTTTCTCTCTTTTCCTTCTAGGTCTCCTATAATATGAATATTATTACAGTTGATGGAATCACTGAGTTCCCTAAGTCTACTTTTTTTCTCTCTTGTTCAGCTTGATGACTTTCCATCACTTTGTCTTCTGGATCACTGATTTTTTCCTCGCTTCTTCCAGCCTGCTATTCATTCCATCAAGCATGTTTCTCATTTTGTTTATTGAGCCCTTTATCTCTGCTGTTACTCCTTATCTCTGTGTTAATGGTCTCAGTGATGTCCTTCACTATTCTTTCAAGTCCAGTGAGTATCCTTATGATCATTGCTTTAAATTCTCTATCAGGCATGTTACTTGTACCTGTTTGCTTATCTCTCTGACTGTGGCCTTGTCCTATTCTTTCATTTGGGACAAATTCCTCTGTCTTCTCATCTTGTCTAAATCTCTGTGCCTGCCTCTGTGTTAGGAACGTCAGCTACACCTCGCATTCCTGAGGCCGGTGGCCTTTTGGAGAAGCGGTCCTCTAGTGCCCTGCAGTGTATTACCCTCTGTCCCCTGTAGTTCCTGCCACTTCTGGGAGTGTCTCCGCTGTGTGCTGCATGAGCTCTTATTGTGTCCTGGCTGCTTTATCCTTCAGGCCAGTTGTCTGTAGAGGCTCTCTTCCTGTTGTGGGTAGTGTTTGGTCCCTGGTCTGAATGTGGTGTGTTTCAACTAGGTGTACTCTGGTCTGCTTGTGAAATGAGAACTGTTGCTGCTGCCACCAAAACCAAGGCCTTGCAAAACTCCTGAGTAGGGCGATGTGGTTTTGGCAGGGGTTTAGACCAGCCTTCTGGGGGAGGGGGCCTGCTGCACTAGGATGGGCAAGTGTGACTGGGAAGGGCAGGTCCACCAGAGTGTGGGGTGGGGTGGGGCATGGTGCAAGCCAGTTAGGTAGTGAGTGTTTGCACTGTGCTCATTCCCACAGGTGGCCCTGTGTTTATGCTGGGGGGCCATGGGGGGGAAATGGCACCAGCCAGTTCCTTTATTCCTGGAGGGGTCTCTCTGTGAACGCTGCTTTTCTGGGACATGCTCCAAGCTGAACAACTAACCTCCCACTGTGTACCCCAGGTGCTCTTCAGGTTGATGTTTACATGCTGTGCGTTGTGGGTTGTTTGCCTACCTTCTCTTCAAGAGTGGCACAGGGCCCCTGGGCTCTATCCCAGCCAAGCCTACTGACCTTTAAAACTCCAGGCTTTAAGCTCTGCTGGTTGCTAGAACTCACGAAATTCAGGCCCTCTTGCTTTCCAAGCCAATTGCTATGGGGATTTGTTCTGCCTGTGAGCTCCCCTGTGTGCTAGTCTGTCTCTCGCCCTTCTCTGTCACAGCGGCTCCCTCTCCGCCACAGCACCTGTGATCCATTTCTCTCCCAACCTGTGTCTCTGTGTTTTTTACCTTCTCTGATGTGGCCTCTTTTCTACCTTTAGTCGTGGAGTTTCTTCTGCTAGTCTTCAAATCGACTTCTGGGGTATTTAGGATGATTTGATAGTTATCTAGTTGTATTCATGGCATGAGGTGAGCCTATGGTCTTCCTACTCTGCCACCATCTTCCCCTCACACTGCTCTCCTGTCTTTTCTTGACAGAGAACATGAACTCATAGGCCCTCCTCTTGCCTATGGCCTACATTACCATTTCTGGGAATTTTTTTCTAGTTGGCTGATTCTCTAATAATCCTCACTCCAGTGTAAAAACCTACAACTTCTTTACCTGCTTCAGGAACTGGTAAGCAATGCATGACTTTGGACCAGTTAGCTGGGCTTGTAAGATTCTAGATGAAGTGCTTCTTGGAGATTTAGGACTTTTATAGGCAACAAGGACTGCTTCAGATGCAGTGAGCAATCTGGGGTGCACTTCTCAGAGACAGGGTATTTCTCTGGACTTATTTGGTTGGGATTATAAAGGCATAAATCTGGATGCTTTGGCTTTAAAATATTTTTAATATTAATTTTTTTCAAGAGGCCTGGAATCTAGAGTATTCATGTGGTCACATTCATAGTTTCAGATATTGTATTTCTCCAGTGGCATAGATAACAGAAAATTGGCTAACGTTTTCCTTTCTGCACATATCATGTGGCTCTCTTTGCCTCTTGTGACCAGGACTTTCTGTCTTTCTGGTTCTGACAAGCAGGACATGAATTTCCTTAGCTCATTTCCCCTCTGAAGGCACCCACAGTCTGTTTGGACATATGGTGCCTCTCTGAGGATCTTTTAGCTTGCACTTATTCCACAACCCCAGGGCAGAATTCGTTATCTCTGGGGAACTGGATGCCAGAACTGTCTGGGTGTCCCTTGGGGCCCTACTTGGAGCCATTAGTGATGATGGCTGATTGCTCTCCAAGGCCAATCTTAAAGAGACAGATGTATTCACCTCCAAGGAAAATTCCTCACCCAACTACTTATTTTGCACACAACCTGCTGGAGCTAAATTGTGGAACATGGCATAAACCCTGGGGGATGCTTTGCCCATCATTCCATCCCAGGAGTCAATATATTGAAGTTGGCCCCTCTCTGCTTGCTTCTATTTTCAGGTTAGATGTTCTCAACCAGGTAAAACCATTTCTTTTCCTCAGAGTAGTGCCTGGGAGCCCATTTGCCCTCATGGTTGCCTGGAGACATTGCACCAGAGTTAGAGTTAGGTGGATCAAAGTCTTTTCCTTTTCCACTGGGGAGGGGCTGGGGATTGGGGTGGTGGCCAAAAAAGGCCTAACTTCATTGGTAAGGTTCTGATTATTTTACCTGGAGAATGTCTTTGTGTGTTATTTGTATAATTAAAAATTAAGCAAATGAATAATGTGAACACTTTAGGTCTTCGACATTAACATAAATGGATGTCCTGAATACAATAAAATGCATTGAACTGAACTAAACCCGAAAGACAACAAACACTCTGCTTTGGTGTTTTGTCAGAGAGGTTTTCCCTCTCATTTTCTCTTGCCTTTGATCAATGGATACTTGATAATATCAAACCACTTTTATTCAAATTGTATCTTAACAGATATGAAACTTGTCTTCCTAATATCTAGTGTGACAAGAAGTCCCAAGGAATTGATTAGATGTATTCCTGCATTGGTAATACATAGTTTCAATTACTGTAGCTCATTTAAAAATTGGTTATTCTTATGTGTTTTTTTTCAGATAAACTTTCATATAAATTTTTTTCATGTTACCTATCTACTAAAAGACTCATTTGGATTTTGATTGGAATTGAATTAAATTTATTCTTTTAATTTTGCTAGAATTGGCATTTTAGCTATAATTATTCTTTCCCTCTGCTACATCTCTTCATTTATTATTGTCTTCTTTGAGGTCTTGAGATAGGATTCTAGTTTTCTTTATGTGAGTCCTCCACATTTTTAAAGTTGATTCCTAGGTTTCTAATACTTTGCGCTGCTATTGTGAATACAATCTTTCTTTCTCATTATGTTTCCTAACATATAATTTATGCTAGCTCAATGAATTAATTAATGCATTACTTCATTCTGCAAGTATGAATAGGGAAACCATTTATTCTGCATGCTTATAACTTGTACCTTTGCTGAATCTCCTTTTGGGGTTACTAGGCATACATCATTGGTTGTGATAACTTTGAACTTTCATTTACAAAGTAATTGTGGCAATTTAAAAACATGTATGCAAATTATTTGACACTCCTTTTATAAAGAGGATGATGTCCTCTTCCTTTGAATCAGGGTTGACCTCAGTGAATCCCTTACAACCAGTAGACTCCAACAGAAGTGATGTGGTTTAACTTTGAAGGCCAGCACAGGAAAGATCACTTAGTTTCCACCAGAAATTGTGGGACACTCCTCTGAGTGAAGGCAGGGTCTAGGTCATGAGTCTGACTGCCCTGAGACCACCATGCTAGAGAGGCCCCCTGTATACACCTTAGTTGCTAGCCCAACTGATCTCCCAGCCATCAGCCAGTATCAACAGTAGCCATGTGTGTGAGCCATCCAGAACATCCTGCCCAGTCAAGGCTTAAAGATGACTACAGCCCTAACTGACATCTGATTGTACCCACAGGAGAAATCCTAAGCAAGAACTGGCCAGATGATCCCCACCTGAATTCATCCCTCCCAGAAATCATAAACAAAATAAAAATGGTTGTTTTGGGTGCATTTTTTGTACAGTAATGGTAACCTTGGTAGTAATCTCTCTTTTTTCTTGCCTAATTGCATTCACTCCATTGGCATCAGCCAAAAAATTAGATAATAGCAATGATGTAGGCATTCATGATTTTAATAGAAATACACTTACTTTTTCTCTATTATTGAATACATTGACTATTTATGTTAGGTATTTTGTAGTCATATAGATATCCAGACACTCATTGGCTAAGTACCACAAATCTCTGTAGGTCCAGGTAACCCCCAGGAGCAACTGTCCTCCTTGTGGTGATTCAGTGATCCAGGCTGATGGGGGCTCCTCCTTTCTATGGCTGCATCATCTGGATCACAGGACCTCCTTGACTTGATAACGCAGGGAAGAAAACGCTATCGAATCTCTTACCAGTAGTTAGATACTTTGGCATAGAATTGATACACATCAAGTCTGCTCAGGCTGATTGGCCAGGACTTGTCACATAACCCCACTAATTTCAAGGAAGGTAGGAAGGTGTAATCTTCCTTTATGTCTGGATGGAAAGGAGAAGTAGATATGGGTAAATTCTAGTAATGCCTCCCACTCATTATTTTAGCTTCTTATGCTAACAGACTGTCTTATAATTACTAGCTTACTGAGACTATTATATTTAATCAGAAATTGATACTAAATTTTGTCAAATGCTTTTTCAGTATTAAGATGATTATATCTTTCTCCTTTTATCTATAGACTTCCTAATATTGAATTATTCTTGGATTCCTGGCATACAGGCTACCTGGACATGGTATATTATTTTTAAAAAAGCAGCTAAATATAATAAAATTTGGTAAAAATCTTTGCATTTATAAATGTGACTGCTCTAAAAGTTTTAGGTGTGCTTGTATGTGTACTTTTTTAGATTTGGTTTCTATGCCATTTTAGCTTCATAATATTCATAATATAAGTTGGGAAGCTTTCCCTCATTTGCATTGTTCTGGAATAGTACATACAACATAAGAATTGTATTTTTGTTCAAAAGTTTGACCAAGTGCGCTCTTAAAACTATCTGTTCTTGTATCTTTTAGGGAAAAATTAACAACATATACATTTTTTTCTGATAACTGGTCTACTCAGCTTTTCTATTTCTTGAGCCAATTTTGGTAACATTCATACTTTCCCAAAATGATCCACTTGATCAAGATTTTAAAATTAGTCTCCAGGGTTGTTCATAATACCCTTTTATTACATTGCATAATTTCCCTTTTCACTATAATATCCCTTTTCTATTTCCTAATTTTGAATATTTGTGTTTTATTTTGGTTGGCACTGTCAGCAATTTGTTTTGTTGGATACAACAAGAAATTTCTTGGACTCAGTTATGAAATCTAGTGTTTTTCTGCATTTGTATTCATTGTACAATGTCTTCCTTTCCCTGGCAAGAACCTTGATTTCACAGGCAGACACTTTCTCTGATTTCTCAAAGTGAACCTTGGCTTTGAACTCTTGCATCTTTTCATGTGTCTGGTGATGTTTTCCTGTTTGTTCATCCTTATAGGTGGAGTTCTGAGCTTGCTCAGAGTTGGGAGCTGCCAGAGAACATGGTGGGGGAAGAAGAGGGAAGGGGAAGGAGGTGAGACTTGGTTATTTTTCTCTGCCAGTTGAGAAATCTGACAGCCTGTGGAGGGCAGGGGGCTTAGCCAGAGCTGGGGCTCTCAGTGTAGAAACTTCATCAGCCCTGAAGAGGCTTGTATCTGTTAGTGTTGGCTGGACACCCTTCCTCCCTACCTTTTCCTGGCACAATTTCCCCATTGGGAACTAGTTGCTTACACGTTTTGTCAGGAGCCACGTCCTGTCAAGGGCAGGCTGGAAGGAAGCATTGCTGCAGGCTTCTGGTTCTGTGGGCAGACATTCCTCTGCTCCACCAGCCCACCCACCCCATTGTGCTAGTGCTCACAGTAGGGCTCCCTTGGGGCCACTTATGGTCCTTCTTACTGTCTACTGGGCAGGATTACTATTTTCAGCAAGAATATGGGAAGGCAGGACTTCTGTTCCCAAATCTGAGTAGTAAATTAACATGACACACAGGACGAACCTAGGACAAGCCTGTAGATTCTCCCATATGAATCACTTTACACCAATTCCATTTTTGTTCCTGGATCAAAAGCTTAACTGGACAGCTGGGAGCCTTCTATGTGTGTTGGCAGGGTCCCATTTCAGATTAGTAGCTGGAGGGTGGGGTACTGTGCATAGCTTAGCCCAGTTTCCCAGTTAGTACCCCCCTCAAAGCCAAGCCTAGGATAATGTTTTATTTGGAGATATGATTCCAAGAAGCAATGAGAGTAGGAGGTGTAAATCCGAGAAGGAGGGAGGGAGAAGCAATACAAGGTTGTGCTATGCAGTTGGCTACTCCTACAAGGGTCTGTTTGCTTGTTCTGGAACCATATAAAAAGTCATGAAATATAGCTCAGAATTGCCTTCAGAGGCAAGAACAGAGAAAGAGTTTGTTTACAGGCTCCAGTCTCCTATTGGTCAAAGTTTGCCCCATGGTGGCGGGGGGAGGGGGACAGTTAGCTCCCCCATACTTCTGGGTGGGACGCACATGACTGCTAAGTGGGTTCCTGTGGGCATCTGAGAGCACGCATCAGAAGATATGAGGCAGGAGAAAAAGGTGCAGAGCAGGTCTGAGGGGAGGCACCGTGGCTTCCCCTGCATGGAATCTGCAGAAGGCTGCTTGCTCATAACAGCCACAGAGGATATCAGAGGTGAGGTTGAGGATGCTTGAAGTGACACAGTAGGCATCTGCTTTACCCAGTCTCGTACATAATCAGATGACAGCATGTTCTCCTCTCCCTGCCTCCCTCTGGGCTGCTCTGAACAGCTTGGGGACATGAAAGCGCAAATCCTCAACATGCAAGTTTCTCCTTGCCATTCCCCCTTCCAAAGAGGTTTTTATTCATGTCATTTCATCTCCCAGGGGATAGAAATGGACGATTGGCCAATTTTCTGAGTGAGTGCAGGCCATCTGGAGGGATGAACTGCTTCATCTTCTTTGAAGCTCCTTCACATGGTTTAGGTAGCAAACCATGATTCAGCACCAACCACTGATTATGATTCTCATTTCGGCTCCTCATGTCTTGTGATCAGAGGAAACTCCTCCCAGGTTCACTCAGTGGCTTGGCAGCCAAGTTTCCAGCTTTTATGAATGTGTACGTATTTTAAAGGGAAGTAGGATCACATGGAGTCAGCCATGGTCGGAACCTGGGATGAGGGTGGCTTTTTGGCCCCACCCCATCTCACCCCAGAGAGGGATGAACCCACCTTCTCTCTGGGCACATATAGTTGTTAGGGTCCTCATCATTCAAAAGGACATGTTAATACCTATACCTGGCTCAGGTTGACTTGCAGAGAACTTTATAGTTGGGCCCCTTCAATTTGGTCCTCTAGTAAAGAGCTTTAATCAAGTTGTTCCATGGCAAGAGACCATCAGCCTTCAGGGAAGGAAATGTTGCATTCTGCTAAGCCATTCTTTTTATTAAGGGGACGTATAGAAAAAATTACTTTTTGCCTCTGTAGCAGGAATACTTTTATTTATGCTGAGCAACTGGTTTATTTTTCCCTTTTGGACATTAAATTAATTGACTGTGTTCCCTTCTTGGGTGGTTGGGCAGTGCCAAGTTTTTGAACCTCTTCCTCCAGATGTAAGGCAAGTCTTTCGGGTATGGTCCCATTCCGGGTATCATCTTGTCTATCCTGCTTTCATTTTCCTATGTTCTGCTCTCCCCACCTTTTTACATAATTGGGTTTTTCAAGGTATGAGAATAATATAAAATTTAGAAAATATAGAACATGTAAAGAACAAAAATTACTCATGTTCTCTATGATGAGAGATAATTGCTATTAATATACTGATACATTCACTTGTACATTCCATTTATTTCTCTATGCATCTATTTTTCTCCATATGTTTCTCCATCCTTCTGTGTACTCTGGATGTCCTTGAATAATTAATTCAACTTTGATCCAGGGCCTAATCCATGGACTGTGGAAACTGAAATCCTCCTCAGTTTCTCCCAATTTCCATGGGTTTATTGCCACGCTCCTGTCTCTGGTTTCATCTCTGATGAAACCACCAGTTTGTGGGTGTCATCCGTCCGTGGGTGCTAGATTTCTACTGCCTGCCCAGAGGAAATCAAATTCCCCTTCTTGTCTCTTGCATGGCATGTCAGTGACCTCATGCCATGTTCTTAAGAGTCTGAGGGCTTCTAGGTCCCCTGGAGTTCACGTGGGAAGTTTGAACTCCTGGATTAGAGGAAGATCTTAAGCCAAACCAGAGCTACCCATCAGCATCCAACAAGGTGCTGTGAGGTTTGATGTGGACCCACACTCCAGGTCCAGCCAGAAAGGAGGGCCAGGCCAGGACCTACCTGGGCAGCTAGCAGCTGTGAAAAGAGGATTGTGCCACTGTGGCCAGTCTCCAGGTTGGATCACACAGGGGTTGGTGTCCCTCATTGTTGATGATTGCTCAAAGACATCACTGTGAGAGCACCTGAGTCTTAACCAACTGAGCCACCCAGGCGCCCTCACCTGAGTCTTGACATACTCAAACCAGGTTACCCTCAGGTTGCAGATGTATTGGGAGGGTGTCAAGAAAGATAACAGCGATTTAAGCAGATGTCCGTGGAAATGGTGGTAAGCATGCATAAGCTTCATGTCCACAGTATGATGTTAGGTGGAAGGAAGTCTATCCGCATGTATATGTATGTATATATGTTTATAGATGTGTAGAAAGGTCCAGAAAGGCATAAAAATATTAATAAGGCACCTTTGAGAAGTGGTGACTTTCACCTTATGTCACAAACAATTTTGTATTGAGTTCTTTCAAGTAAGCATATGCTACTTTTATAATAACTCTTAAAAAGGTATTTCCATCTGGGGGGAAAATGATATGCCCCAAAGTATTTTTGTTATTAGGAGATACGTAAGGTTTTTCCTTCTTTCTCGTTTTATTTTCCCAATGTCAACTATTACATTTGTGGCAAAAGAATAAATATGGCAGGCAGAATAAGTGAGATTAACATGACCAAGGACAAAGGGACAACCACAAATGACTGTTGTTTCAAGTCACTGAATTTTGGGGTGGTATGTTATGCAGCAGTAACTTCTATATCCAGGCAGTTTGTTACTATTCAGATCTTGAAACTGCAATTCTGTAGGATCTTAAAAATTTGTCTGTTAAGAGATGATGGACTCTGAAAAGCAAACTGAGGTTTCTGGAGGGGAGGAGGGTGGGGGGATGGGTTAGCCTGGTGATGGGTATTGAGGAGGGCACATTCTGCATGGAGCACTGGGTGTTATGAACAAACAATGAATCATGGAACAGTACACCAAAACAAATTATGTAATATATGGTGATTAACATAACAATAAAAAAATCTAAAAAAAAAATTTGTCTGTTAATAAACTTCCTGAGTGAATCTGGTACCATTGCTCTATGGACCATACTTGGGGGGAAAAACTTTTAGACTCAACCCTTTTACTAGCTCAGTATATAATCATGAAAAATCCCTTAACATTTTTGAACCTCCAACTTTCTCATCTGCAAAAAGGGGCTAATACACATTTTCCTGCATTGTAGACATGAAGATTAAATGAACACAAAGAAACTCTAGGTTTTTCTTCTCTTCCTCCTTCTACTTGTCTTCCCCTCACCCAACCCCAGGAAGACACCAGTGCGAATATCTTAGGAAAACATGAATCTCAGGGTCACAGCTTTATTGTATAGATTTTCAACACAGCCATATTACAAACATTGTCAGGGAACATTTACAAGAATAAATAAGATGGACTTGCAGGTGTAAAAAGATTACACGTCACTGTAATGTACAGTCAAAAAATATATCTGATATTCATTGACCTGACATTATTTACCTTCTGCTTTTTTAAGCTAGAATTGGAAAGGAAAAAGAAAAAAACAACAACACTGACAGCACAGTGCTGGCTTTTTTTTAAAAGTTGATTTATTTTGTTTTCTCTTCTCATACGTGCTTTATCTATCAAACACCCAAACTGTACAAGCACAGGCCATTGGGATTCACGGAGAAGGCTGCAAACAGTGTGGAGACTTTGGTCTCATGCAATACCATATGCCCAGTGGATGTGATGACGTCAGTCTCCCTAGAGTCGAGTGGGAACCCCATGATGGCCCTTAGAGGATGATGACGGCATCCAGTAGCCAAAGCAATCTTAGAAGCCCTGACTCTTTGCCTTTCGTTGGCTAGTTATGTCGGGTAAAAACAGAAAGTAGAGAAGTGCTTTTGAGTCTGACTGCCAACATGGGATAGCCTGGATTCACCTGGGCTAGCCCAGGATCCACCTGGCAAGGAAACGGACGCCCTGGGGATGATTATAATTACGTGCCAACAGAGTCACTATGCTTTTGCTTTTGCAGTCTGCTCCAACAGGCCTCAAGTGGGGGAGTGGGGAGAAGTAACCTCTGCAGATCATGCATGTGGTAAGCAAAGCCCTGCTCTGGGTTCTGCTTGAACCTTTACTGGTTCTGGCTGTCACTGATGGCCCTGATGGCCAGTGGGCCTGAGCTAGGGTTGATCTCATCCCAGATCTTGGTGGGCATGGGTCTATGGCAAAGCGGCCATTCTTCCTGGACTTTTTGGTGATAACCAGCCTGGATGAGCCCTGGATATGGGGCCAGAGCAGCATCTTGGCCTGCATGGTCGGAAGACTGGGGCAGAAGAGTAGGGGACTCCAACCTGCACAGACCAAGCACAGCCTTGGCTTTGTGCTCTACAGGAATGAAGGAGTTCGAATACAGTCCCAGCTCCATAACAGATCACCCATCTAGGGTGGAGGAAAGTTCAGGGTCACCTCAGCAATGCTCCTTCTTCTCTTTAAAGTCTGTCCTCTGCTGGACCACTGCTGAGATGGGCAGCTCATCCTCTCTGACACACAGCAAGGTCTTCCTTACAACCATCAAATTCACGCATTGATCCTAGTTCCACTCAAAAGAGAGACCGGGGACTAGCAAACCATGCTTGAATTTGTCCAATGATCTCTAGGCATATGGGCACTAGCATTCTGCCTGACCCTTTGGAAGTCTGATTTGACCTGGGATGATACCACTTGGCCCTCTGAGGCTCCAGACTGCCCTGGGGCTTTGACCCAAGGAATACCTTCCATCACTGATCTTCCATGGGAGGGGCAGGGAGGCATGGTGAGCACTGAGAGCTTGTCAGATCATCCCATAGGAGGTCTACAGATTTGTATTCACAAGCCCAAAGTGCACTGAAGTATGCTTACAGGGATTCAGTTGTGCACTGTTGGCAGGTTCTTTCACATTCCCCTTCCTCCCCCAAACCTAAGAGTTCCACTCACCAAGGAACCATGAATTACCCCGAGCTCCAGGCTTGCACACCAATACCTTCCTGTCCAGTGCTCTACTGCCCCCAGACTCTAATTCTCTGAACATCCCAACCAAGGATCAGGTTCAAATCCCATCACCCAGAGCAGCTCTGAAGGATGTTCCATGGTGATCCAGCCCCAAAGGGTCTTCTCTATAGACTCATCCTGAGTCCTCTCACATCCTTTCTATCAGCCCCAGTGGACTACCCCCAAGCTCTTAGATAGCTAAGATGCCAGGCATGGGGTCTACCACTGTGGGTCCTGATTTCACCTCTTGGGGACGTAAAATTTATGAGTGGATTTCACAGGGGAGAATGTGGCCCTTTTGATGACCTTTTCCCATCTTTTCTGAGGGTGGGCAGGAGGGATGCAAGAAGTGGTCTTGGTCTCTACAAGATAGTTGCACAGCCAGTGGTATGCAAACATCTACCTCTGGTTACCAGTAAACCAGAAGAAAGTCTTCTCATGTGCATTAATATGGCTTAGACATCTCTGCTGTCCTTCTAAGGGTCATATCCTGAAATATGTGTCAGAGGAAATGAGTACAGTAGCCCCTCCACTCTTTGCCATGGACTTCTTTCCCTGCTGCTCAGATTGTATATGACGGCAGAGGCAGATCCCTGCTAGGTGATGCCAACACCATATATTTTATCACTTTCAGTTATATATCCATGGGAAACCTCCAAATTTGAACCCTTGTGTGGAAATATAGGAATAATGATGAATCTCATCTGGTCTTCTCTAGTTGGATTCACTTTGTCTTTTTCCTGTTTTATTGGGCTATGATTTGGAGCTGGCATCATCAGCTGAGAAAGGGCTCAGGCTAGTTGGATGATGAGGAAGGCAGGTCAGGGCTTAGAGATGAAATGGCCATCCACAGGATTCATGTCTCATCTTCTGATCTGCCCTGAAGCTGGGGTTGACTTTTGGTCCCCACAGATCTGGCCCAGCACAATCTGTTAGCATTCTGCTCCTCTTATTCTTGGGCTGGTTTGTGTTTCCCATGGCATTACTGCTGACTTAGCTGGGTGCTGGTGGCCTACCTAGCCCAGGGGTGGCCAGGTGTGGGCTAAAGGAAGGCGGCTTTCTTCATTCTGTTCTATGGCAGTGAGGTGTAGGAGAATTAGCATCTCCTTCTATGTCTCTGGATCTGGGTAGGGCAGTTACTCCTGCTGAGATGACATGGTGAGTACCTGGCTATTCCTCCCTGGGCCTCACTTCTGCTGTCTGCAGCAGCTTAACTAGATTGATACCTACATGCACACAACAGGGATTCACACCAGAGCTGAGGAAAGTGGATCCTCCTGAGAACATATAGCAGGAGCTAGTTTAGCAACGGGGAACAGACGATGAATAGATATGATTTGATTGGTTAGAGGGAAAATTATCATCTTTTCTCCAGGACACTGAAACTTGTTCTAAAGCGACATCCTTGCTTCCAGTGGTCCTGGCCAGCCCTCCCCATCCCCTGTCCTTCTGGGCAACAGAAGCGACTACTTTGCTCTGTAGTCCATGTGCATCCTTGAGTATTTCTGTTGGGTCCCAACTCCTTGGCCTTGCCTTCCTATTTTCCTGCCCAAAGCTCTCCAAATCTATGCCTTCTAGCCAGCTGGGGCTCCTTTTTTCACATCTTTTCCATTAATTGGTTGGCCCAACATTGTATAGCTAAGAAATGGCCAAGCTGAGATGTGAACTGAAGACTAAGCTCTTCCAACCACAACCCCAATGCCTCACCAGGGGATGAACTGTGCCATAATAACCTGTGCTTCCTGTGCCCTGCCTGGCATGTTGCAGGAACCCAGTATGTATGTGTGGTTGAAGTAAAGTGAGAAGCCTTCCAGACCCCAGCCCCTCATGTGAAGCATGTCCTTAGATTTGCCCACATTAGTAACCATGTGACTCCACTTGGGCAAAAGGGCATCACCTTCTAGAAGCCCCAGCATTCAGGAATCTGCTCAGAAAGGCTGTGCACATCTTCTCCTTTCCCTTTAGGGTATTATGGGCTCAGCCTTCACCATGCCAGATGGGCATATCCTCATCATTCCAGGATATGCCTGCCAGTGGGTTCCTTCCAGCATGCAACTGGAAGAAACTTGAGTTGAGATTGACCCATGAATGGTGAGGTCATGGTACCCCCACACCAAAGCATCTGTCTAGGGAAAGTTGAGCTGGTCTTGAGCCTGAGTCTGGAATTGGTCTCAGGAGGAAGCAGTATGGTCAGACACTATGCCTCTCAGACTGGGATATGATTCCCTAGGTTCTGTCATAGAGAGTTGAGGGGACCAAAGCCACTGGAAGGACCAGGGCACATCATTTAAAAAATAGTCCTGTTAAATCAGGCAAATTAGAGTGGAATGCAAGTATTGCATGAATTGTTAAAGTGAAACAAGAGACTGTGAAGGAATTTTAAGCTTGTCTGCTTTGGGCTTCACCAGACCCACTGGGTTTCTGTTCCACTCTACTCTTTGCAATTATGGGTAGACCCATGGGAAAATCTGAGACACAGTGGTGGAAAAATATGGTTTTTGAAGTCAGAAGAAATTGAATTCCTGGCTCCCCTGTTCACTAACTGGGAGAACTGTGGGCAAGTGATTTCTCGTCTCTGAGCCTTCGTTTCCTCGTCTGTAAAATGGTGACAAACATGAACACTGCTTAGGGATGTTGGAAGAATTCAGTAAGCTCACTGGTTAGCGTCCCCAACACAGGTTCTGCTGGTTCCATGGGAAGGCTGACATTTGGCAGGCCATTGCTCAGGCCCCACAAAGAGAGGGCCAGCCTGAAAAACAATCTGATCCCTCTGTTCGCACGAGGGGAGGTGTGCTGTGGTCATCCAGAGGCCCGGAAAGGGTGAAAGGGCACTCGTGGAGGCACAGCTGATACTTCCAGAAGCCATCTAGGCCACAAATGCATGAAGCTGGTGATGGTTCCTGGCTTCTCATGGTTCCTCACATCTCCTCCAAACAGGGTTCTAACTAGAAGGTGACCATGAGGCTCTGTACTAAGTGGGGGCACTCCCTTTGGCACCCCAGAGATGAGAGGCTGGCTCCTGCTGTGGAGGCTCAGACAGCATGGATACCATTTTCCTCTGCCTTGTGAAAGGTGGCCCATCCTCGAGGTGGAGCAGTGTGGGAAGATAGCTTGGGGGAGGTAGTATTTGCTCTTATTTCCCAAGGACTGGATCAAGTCCAAATTCCAAGGCACTGGTGCCCTATCTCATCCAAGCCCTGCCATATGCATGTCATGTGGAATCTTCGGGAAGATATCCCCATCATGAGCCTTAGTTTCATCCTTTGTAAACGGGCCCAAGACCTGTTCACTGCCCTGTCCTCTTTGGAGAGCAGCTAGGTTTTGAGGAAATGGGGGCTTAGCTGGGGGAATCATCGCTGGCCTTGTTGGGTCAGGTACCCCACCGTGGCCTGAGTTTTTCCAATTTCCCTTCTCCCTGAAGTCACATTTTAGATTCTTACCGTTTGAAATGATAGAAGCCAGTGTCGTTTTTATCTGCCAGCTCTGTCACCCCTTCTGGAGCAGAATAATCTTGGGCTTTGTGTTGGATAGCTCCCCTCCCCCATTCTGCAGGGATGAGCCATGATCTGAGAGAAGAGCATAGGAAAGGCTGATGTGCTTTGTTACCAGCTCCTTGAAGGCAGCGTGAGGGCTGGCTGGAGTCATGGACTGGAGCCAGGGGACCTGCTCAAGCACAGTGGGGAAGAGACCCATCAAAGAAGAGTGAGTTTGTTGCGGGGGGGCGGGTCCCTTTGTCTTCCTTCCCTTTGAGATGCTTCCTTTTGAACCTCCAAAGTGACAGCCCTTCCGTGATCAAGTCTGGTGTCCCTGGACTTCCAGACAGCTCCAGAGCCCAGGCCAATGGGAACAGCTTCTGTGGGCTCCTTTCATGTCCCAGCCTCATGGTCTGGAGGCCTGGATTGGTCATCTTGCTCCATGGTAGAGCAGAGACCCTGAGTGTCTCACAGAAGCTGAGTCTTATGATCCACTGCGTATTTTGTTCCAGCAACAAAATAATGAGCAGACAGACAAACAGATGTGATATTAAAAAGCACGCGCTTCAGGGAATGTTTTCACAGTGTCTGATGAAAGAAGAGGCAGCCCCACTGGCTCCAGAGAGAGTCTTCTCTAACATTGAGCCGAGCACATCACTTGGGAGCTCTGCTGGCCCCCTGTTGCCCACAGGGGTAGTCTGTACTCCAGGTGAGCTCTCTTCTCCCTGACCCCGGCTCATCTCCTGCCACCCCTCTGGCAGTGCTGTGCTCCACCTGGGCTCACCTGCCACCATACCGTGTGCCCCCCCGCCGGCCCCCATCCCAAGGAGTTTTCACACCTCTTTGCCACTCCACATCCTGATTCCTGGGACTGATTTCCTTTCTTTCCTTTTTCTACCTGTTGAGATCCAGCTGGAGTGGATGCCATCCCCTCTAGGAAGCCCTAGGCAGGCAGAGTCTTGCTCCCAGGCTCCTATAATACTCGTAAGCTCTACCATCTCGGCACTGGGGGGCAATCTCCCCAGTATACAGTGAGCTCTTGGGTGCAAAAACTGTGCCTTCTTGAATTCTGTGCTCCTCATCCCCTGTCTGGGGCTAGACCGGCCTCCCAGCGGAGCTTCCTAGGTCCCAGGCCACCCCGAGGCTGCCAGATACTGTGCTTGAGCACCCAGTAGAGACCAAGGTAGAGAGCATGTCCCTGGCTGGCCGACCTCACAGCCTGAGGGAACAGGCATCTGTTTTCACTGGTGAAGAAATGAGAAGAGACTAGCTTTCCTGGGGAGCCGGGAAGGAGTTACTAAAAATATATCTGAAATTCTGGGCTTCCCAGAAGAACTCACATCAGAAAGAAAGAATTAAATTTCCATTGTGGAGTTCTCTGCTCGGAAGTTTCTAGCCTTATTTTCCCCTCCATAAAATAACTGCTTTGCTGAGAATGGTGAAGAAAACAGTATGAATAATGTCTGCCTTTTCAGAACCCAGAATTTCATCACTGAGGAAGATGCCTCAGTTTCCCCAGTCATGAAGTAGAGATGATCACAGGTTAGTAGTTCTCTCATGGGGGTCTAGGACCATGTGAAATGTCATATGGAACATGCCAAGCCTGGCCTACAGCAGGTGCTTAGCAAATGGTGGTTCCCTGTCACTGTCTTACCCATTCTTTAGATAAGATCCTAGATCCCTGCTGTGATCTCCTTGACCACATACCTGGGTCCACTGTGGCCTTTCTCATGATGGCAGCTAGGGGTTTCTCTAGGAGGGAGTTCAAATTTGGAGAGTCAAGATGATGCACAAAGCTGGTACTCTATCTGCCCCACAAACTGAAGGGACTGTCCTCAGATGAGCCCGTCTCACTTGTTCAATAGCAGTGCCGTTCCAGGGTGGGATCTTTTAAGGACATTGCCAGGAAAGATTAGTGGCCCGAGAGATTTGTCTTATAGTTACACATCCAAACTTCCCTCTCTCTTTTATTTTGGCATAACAGACTAAGATTTTACACCCCCAAAGAAAGTTTCTTTTCATACGCACTTTGGAAAATAATCAAATCTTATCCACCACCCGAAAGACACAAGGTCAGCCAGAGCCCCGCCCCAGAGAGATGGTTCCTTTTCACAAAGACAAGGAAGAGCAGCAAAATTCCATGCTCCCCCGTCCCACTGATTACAAAAAAGCAGAGAGAACCTTTATCAAAGGCTATGGACGCAGTGGGCTGGCCAGTGAATGACGGGTCAAGGCCTGGGCTAGGGGAGGGGTACAGAATGGTATCGGGCCAAGCCCCATGCAGGTTAGGTGTGACAATGGGGGCCTCTGCTGTGGTGTCGGGAGCATCCCAAGGTTCACACTGATCCAGACCGGCAGGTGTCCAGTGCCAGAGATCCCTGACGGAGACTACAAGGGGTTAGCAGTGCAGGGACCCCCAAGAGCCCAGTCATTTCCACGACAGCATGGAGGAGTAGAACCCACACCCTCTCCACTCCCAAGGACAACTAGGGCAGGGAGGTGCTGCTGAGGCTGTCACTCCCCAACACTCACACAGTCGGCTTGCCAGGAGATTCACAAACTTGAAAAGAGCAAAAGCAGGAGGTCTGGGAACGGAAAAATCCAGGGCCTTGCCATGGGCGCACTTTTGCACGGGCCCGTGGCCACAGCTGGTTGGGTGTGGAAGGGAAGCCTGGGCCTTTCAGAGCAGCATCTCCCACAGCTACAGGAGACCCCTTGGAAGGCGCAGAGCCCACCACGGAACACGGGACCACCAGTCTTCTCCTTGGAGTTGGGCAGGGTGCTGCCTCTTAGCCCCTGAGCCCAGTCACTGCCATTCACAGAAAAGGGGGCTTGGCTGCAGCAGCCTCTGGGCTCCGGCAGGCTCCCCATCCCATCAGGCTAAAAGGAGCTTAAATATTCTAGTGCCGCCTCGTATACAAATTTATACTGTTCCTGAGAGGGGGACAGGCAGGGAAGGAGTAGAGGAGGCAAGAGAGAGAGATGCAAAGGAAAGGGGAAATGCATTTAGGTTAGAGACGCAGACTTTGGAGGAAACTTTATCTACATCCATACTAACAGTCAACTCAAAATTACCCATGTAATTATCCGTATCTGGACATCCCCCCAAGTTCTGCCCCATGCCTGCTTACACCCACGCCTTCCCAGGTGCCCAGTGGGTCATTCCTTTCCTTTTCACCGTTCTGGACTCCAGTGCCTCTCAGACTGTAAGGTGCATATGAAGGGCCCAGGAATCTTTCCAAAATGCAGACTCTGAGTAAGTATCTGGAGTGGGTTGGGATTCTGCATTTCTATCAGGGGCCTGCCTAGGTGATGCTGATGCTGCCGGCCTGTGGACTGGAGTTTGAGTAGGACCACGCTTCAAGTCGGTTAAGACTCTTTGAGCAAAGTTCCTTGTGCAGTGGGCCTGATGACCTGGGCTCCGCCCGCCCACGTACTGTCCATCCCTTTCCGCACGGTGTCGGAGCCCTGTGCTTACGCTGTGCAAGTCGCATACATTAATTAGAAAGGATTGGACTGAATTGAAAATACAATGCACACTCTCCTAAGCCAGAATCCCTTCCCCTAAGCCGGAATTCGTGGTATCAGGATTAGTGTATCAGGATGAGTATTTGGGCTGCCTTGCAGGAAATAACTGTGTACCAAGGCTGTGGCCCGTCAGGACTCTGTACGCAGCCAGCTGTTGGGTGTTTTTACTATCTGAGGCTGTCTTCTCCAGATCAGGGAACTAGGGTCAGTCCCCCACCATGGGAGAAGCCTCCTGGGACACTCACCAGGGTCTCCACCATGTTGGATTTGTTGTTACGCAGCGTTTTCACAATGTGGAACACGTCAATGATGTTTTGCTGCTGGATCATTTCACACACACTGCAGATGGCACAGAAGGTCCCACTGCGGCCGCCCCCATTTCTAGACACAGAGTGACAGAGGTGAGTGAATATGCTTGGGTACCCCCCAGGCACCTGATGATCCTAAAACCACATCAGAAGTAGTGGGCAGTGGCTGGCCCAGTACGTGCAAAAGTCAGGCTATGGCGAAAGCCTCAGTGATTTGAGTTCTGCTGGTGCCATGAACCTGCTTTGACTTTGGGCAAGTCTTTTCCTATTCATATAATGGAGGGGTTGGACTAGATGCTCTTTGAGAATTCAATTAGCCCGATGTTTCCTTGGTTCTATGAGCATGTTAAAGTCACCCATGGCACACTGACCCAAATAGTGTGACGGTGTCTTTGTACGTGTGGTGCCTGCATCCTTGTCCAAAAGGAGGCTCTGGGTCCACCTACACATCCAGTGAAGACCGTGGAAGGTTCCAGGTGGTTTTCATTCTAGTTCTTTCCATCCACTAAGGACAGAAACAGCCTCAGGTCAGCCAGCCTAGGTTTGGAGGTGGGGCTGGGTGGGTCTGAGATGTTCTATCCTGAAATGATAGGTCTCTGGGCACCCTGGTTTAAGCAAGACCCTGTCGATTGGGAGAGCAGAGCTCAGGGCTCCTGGCAGGTCACCTCTCTGTCTCTCCTTTCCGGTGCTCCATAATTTCTGTTCATGGAAACACCCCTCCAAGTATTTACAGAAAGTCCCTTTAGGAATCTGCCTGATTTGGAACTCCTGGGCGTGTTGCCAAGAGCAGCTAATGATTGCATGTAATGGCCTATGTCTAAAGAACATCTGGATGGAAACTAAGGTGCTCGGTTTCCCAGATGTTTTATCTACAGGACACCCAACAAGCAGATGTGTTGGGTACAGACAGTTGCCCTCCACTCACTGGCCAGTGCCTGCATTTGGCGTCTCTTGTGTCTGGCCTCCGAGGATGCCATGGTCCCCGTTGGTAAGAGGACATGCCTGTGCTTTACTTGGGCTCAAACTGTGGGTCACCTTGGTGAGGGGGGACCTGGATAAAAAAGTACTTCTCCCAAAAATTGGGCTAAAAAACAATCACCTGCAGAGGAGGAAGAACGGACCCCCCCCCACCCAGAAGGAGGTACAGCAGGAACCCGAAGCAAGAGGAAGAGGTAAGTGGGCACAGGTGTCCCAGGGCCTGGTGGACTGAGACCGGATGGGGACGGTTGTGGCTGTGTGCTACAGGGGAGGCCACCTGAGTGTGCGGGAGGGACCTGAAGGGGGCAGGGGCTCGTTGGCAGAGAACCATTTGCCAGGTTCTGGGATGTGGGCAGAACCAGCTTGGTTTGGCTGATAGCGCCCATCAGCGTGACACAGCTCACAGCATCTTCCTGGTCCCTGGTTTGTGATTTGCGTCCTTGGAGAAGAAAGGATTGTGATAGGTGGTGGCCTTAAGCTGTGTGTGCGCGTGCCTGTCTGGTTTTCCTGACATGTGAATGCACCACTTGTTTGAAAGGTGGGAATAATAAGCTGGTTTTGTAAAGACTGAACTCGATTCTGAGGTCAGTAAGGTGTTATTAATGCCTCTGCTGGCTCCAGAAATATTTACTCTGAAAAGGGAAGAGCTTGCTCCCAAGTCCTCTGACACGACATTTTGAGAGAGTAGGGCCCGCTCAGTCACCTCCCCACAACCTCCACATTGTAGGCAGCAAAGCGACGGTTGTCAGTCAGATGTTGCACACACGGCTGTTATGGCTGGGGCTGCACATGTGTTCTGGGTCCGAGATCTTTGCAGGATCCTTCTCTGAGGTCATTTTATACTCCTCTGGCAGGGTCTGACACAGGTTCTCGGAAGTAATCACTTTTACAACAGGTGCATATTTGCTACCATGATATTGTGGGTCTGTATGTTGGTAGATGAACTGTATTTGTTCTCTATTTCCTACCAAAGCACGATAGGGTCTTAAGATGACCTAATTCAACATACCCACTGGATGGATGAGGACACTGAGGCTCACTCAATTAAGTGACTTTCTTGATGACAGCTTGTCAGCCCCAGTCCCCTAAGGGTCCTGACCTCCACTGGGCATCAAGGTCTATTTGCGAACCCCTGTGCCCCAGCCACGCCCATTCTAAGATAGGTGGTAGAGATTCCAGCATGCCCCAGCAGTGGAAGTATAAACACAGCCCACCTGAGCCCACTGAGCTGTGGGAACAGTGTTCCCAGGGCTCTTCATAGCCATCGATCTGCCCCACAGGCTCCTCGTGTCCCTGCGTACCCACTATGCCCATAGCAAGAGATGACCCCACAAGGTGACGTGGTGGATGGGTCCTTTGGTTTACTCAGAGGCAGTGTGGGTTAGCAGATGGCACATTAGCTTGGAGGCCAGTGGCTTTAAATCAAAGCTCCTCTCTTAACTGCCCGGTCCCTTCCCCTGTCTGTGCCTGTTTTTTACTACATGATAACACCTACCTCGCAGATGGTATTTTAATTTTACGATTCACTTAAAATGTCTGGCATCAATCAACACCTGTCCCTCTCTTTCTTCTTTTCCTTCTTTAGGAACTAATTGGAGGGTCTGGTCAGTGGAACCCACTTTGTCCTAGCTTTCTTGCAACTAACAGGACACATCGTGCCTCCTGTGGGGGAGTGGAGCTTACCTCCCTACTGTGAGTGCTGGGGTGCAGCCTGCCCGCCCCCGATGTTTGTGAAAGGCCACCAGGTTTTGCATCAATAACATGTCACATAACCTTGGTTAGTTCAGGGCAACAGACGGGCAACCCCAGTCCATGAAAGATTGTAATTTCTTGAATACACACCCCTGGGGTTTTAAGGGATGTTGAGATGTGGTATGGCCAGGCATGCCCATGGTCAGTGGCATCCTCCAGGACAGATACCAGTCACCCGCCCCCAGAGAACCCTCCATAGCACTCACAGGCAGTGGACCACGGTGCGCCCCTCCCTCCCGTCGTACTGCTCCTGCCACTTCTCCAGCCGTCGGACCACTTTGAGCAGAGAGCGCTTGGAGGGGGGTGTGTCCCGGTAGGCGGGCCAGCCAATGTACTGGAGGTGCTGGACTATACGATACCCATCCTGAGGCTGAGAACAGAGAGGCCGTTAGGGCTGTTCTGCCAGGGATGCAAGCCCTTCACAGGCCCTGGGGCTGCAGCACTGGAGTGGGAGACAGACCGAATGGGGTCAACGCTGTGTCTCCATGGGGACACACTCCTCTTTCTACCTTTGTGCACGTGGATTCTCCTGCCATGACTTCCCTGCACCCCCCTTTCTCCCTGGAAAACTACTGGTTTCCAAAACCCAATTCAAATGTCCCTTTCTCTAGGAAAAGCCTTCCCTGACTCTACTGGGGGAGAATTCATCTCTCCCCCCAAGGTTCACGTGCCAGAACATAGCTCACCTTCCCATTGGACAGTGAACTGAGGGCAGAGATGGAGTTTTTGTTCACCCTGGGACCCCCAGTAAAGACCAAAGTCGTTCTTTAGCCATTTCATAGACTACTCATCTGCTCCCTCCCACCCACTTCTCCTCCACCTGGCCAGTGAATTTCTACGGAAGCAACTAATTATTTTCCCTCTTGGTGTTCTCAGGGTCTAGCCCAAAGCTTACTGGATCCAATCAAAGACCCCGTCACCTCATGCCAAAACAGCACAGCACAGTGGGAAGCACTGATTTCTGAGAAGTTCTGACTATAAGACAGCGTGTCAGGAAAGAGACAGATGGCAGGCTGGAGGTTTCCCCGTGCGTCTCTGAGCGCTGGAGCCATTGTTGGGTCTGAAGCCAGAATCGGCAGAAGCATCACTTCCCCAAGGATGGGATGATCAGGAGAGCACAGCACAGACTCCTGGCTGGCTGGGGACCGCCTCTGTCTGGGCTGGGGAGGAGCGGCACAGGAAGCCGAGGCAGGCTGGATGCTTACCCGGGCCATGTTACAGATGCGGAATATTCTGTGGATGATGTCCTCGTCGATGTCTGCAGACACGAACTCCACCTGGATGGGCCCGTAGCACCCTGCAGTCTTCTCAGGCCAGTACTGCATACAGAGCTGGGGCAAGGGAGAGGTCAGAGAGAGAGTCCGAGGGAGGGGTGGCGGGCGTTGGACTCATTTATCACCAGGCCCTTTCCTACTGCCTGCAGAACATGCTGGCTAGGAAGGTAGAGTAGTAGGTGAGAAACTTGACCCCACTTCCCCGTTGGGGAGCAGCCACCCATGTTTGTTGTTGAAAAGTCAAAGCTCTGAACACAGAAACCGTGGACTTAAAAATCTTTGCTATGTTGATTTCAAACCATTTGTTAGGGTTGTTGGGCCTCAGTTTCCTCCTCTGTAAAGCAAGGGGGAATAATACCTCCCTTGAAATGCTGGCAGGATTAGGAAGAGCAAGTACAGTCTCTAGTTCAATGCGAACCCAGACAAACTTCCCCATTCCGGAAAAACCTTCCCAGTGTCCCTCTCATCATCAGATCATCACTAGTTTAAGAAACACATAGGCCTTGGCATCCGACAGGCTTGGGTCCCCATCCTGGCTCTGCTGCTCACTTGCTGTGACCCAGGCCTGTTTTCTCCTACGTAAGATGGGGACAGTTATGCTTACCTTGCACCAGAGATCATGTGACATGGTGCTGAGAAATCCTGCCTGTGATCTTTCCTATTTTTCTGGAATTGGGAGTTAGAACCTACAGCTGAGGGCAAAAGGCTGTGGTTGCCCTTTGACCAAAGATAGTGGTTTTCAGCCAGAGGTGGTTTTGTCAGCTGGGGGACATTTGGCAATGTCGGGAGACATTTTGGAAGGTCACACTTGGGGGTTGCTATGGGCATCTAGCATGTAGAGGCCAGGATGCTGCTAACCATCCTACATGATACCAATAGAGCAGAGATTGAGAAACTCTGGCTTAAGATCCTAAATTGCTCCCTACATTTATAGCACCATCAAGGTGAGACAGTAATTTATTCCCCTCTATCTGTTGATGAAAGAATATTCAGGTAGGTGGCAGGGGTTATGGCTCAGAGAGGGGCAAAGCAGGCTTCCTCAAATCCCCAGTTTTGAAGGGGCGTGGAGATAGACCCCGTCCAGGTCTATAGCCCCAGAGTTGAGAAATCTGGGGATTTCCCAGGGATATCTGATGCCCCCCCCCATGGCCACCGTGGATGCAGGATCTTCATGAAAATGATCCTTCTCCCTCTGGTTGAGATCAGCCAACTGTCCCTGGCCAGTCACATGCAAAAACAACTTTTTATTCTATCTTTCCTCCAGAACTAGAACCAGAATGGAAGAGCAGGGAGGAAGAAGGAGGATATAGGAGAGAGAAAAGAGCCCAAATTCCAGCTTGGGAATAACATGTTCGCATGACGGCTTACAGGCTAAGCCTGGCCAGTTGGCTTATTCTGTAAATATAGTTTTATTGAAATATAGCCATACTTACTCATTTATGTGTTGTCTGTGGTTGCTTTCAAACTACAACGGCAGATTTGAGTAATTGAGAATACCTTGCATAACCCAAAGTAGCCTGCAAAACCTAAAATATTTCTGATCCTTTACAGAGCAAGTTTGCCAACCCTTGACCTACAGGGTTGTTCCAAGGACATGTAAGGAGATGACACATGTGAAGAAAGCCTTTTGCACAGTGCCAGGCATGGAATAAGCATCCACTAAATTCCAATGAGTCACATTATTCTGGAACATATCAGTGTCCAGCAAACATAACCAACATAATGATAAATAGCTAACACATACATTTGAAAGATTCTTCTTATCATTCCTCTTAAATAGCAAAGATGAGCAAGGCTAGGTTTCATAATGCAATGGTGCCTTGCTTTCCTGTGTCCATCATGGGTTAATTGGGCACGTTGAGAAAGGACCTGGGTGTGCGTGCATGGTGGCGGTGCTGGACAGTTATCTGCTGAGCTGTGCAATAATGACAAACCCACAATCTGAACTTGATTTCTCTTTGCCATTGGCTCTTCTGGCTTGCAACCTTCACAGTAATGAGGACTGGTAGAGGTAAGGCGGTGGCTAGCCAAAGAAATCAGAATTAATCTGACTGCCCATTAAAAAAAATAATAGCCTTCATCACCTGCATTGAATTGAGCCTTGCCAGAGGTTAGCTGTGATTCTGACATGAGGTACATGGGTCCCAGGCATCAGGGAAAAAGTCTATTACCCCCAATATTTTCAGTCCAGAGAGAAGGTGGAATGATTTGTCTCTTTTAATAAGATTTCCAGACCAATTTCTCAAGCTAATAGGTTCTACTGTGCCTCAAACAAGACTCCTATATTTCGGGACACTTCTCTGCATTCGATTTTCCAGGTCACTCTCCCATGATGCCCAGAGGGCTGCGGAAGGGTGCCGGGTTCTTCTAATCCTAAATCGGAGCCATCCTCCCACTTGAGGATGGGAGGATTCATGAGACCGGAGGTGGCAGCAGCAGCATGGCGACATCCAGCCCAGTGATGTGTGCACAAACGGGGTGCTGGAGCTGCCAAGCATCATCAGGTCTCCCCACAGCCATGGATGTCCTACATAGTCCAGGTATGGGAAACAGGAGAAAGATGGGGGAAGCCAGTGTTCTGTTCCCAGTGATCCTTTAGGGCTTGGAAATGATTCTCACCAACAAGAAGTGTCCTCTGTGGTTTAGCTCAAGGCTGTCCTGGTGTCCAAGTACTGGGATGGTGTCTCGGTGGGCACTGCCATTTTGGCCTGTGTCCGTAGTATAGCTAAAGGTAATGGGGCTCCCACTTGAAGCACCCTGGGTTCAAATCCCAGCCCTGATGCCTTTTAGCTGAGTGACTTGGCCACATCTTATAGCTGCTCTGGGTTATGAGTGGTTGGGAATTTTAATGTGTTACTTAGCAGCACAGAGATCTTTCGTGTGTACTCAATCAATGTGAGCTATCATAAGCAGGCAGTGCAGGGGACGGTCACTCAAACAAGGGGGATAAAGTGAAGGCCCCCCCCATTAGTATCCCTTATGAAAATTTCTCCTTAGGATAATACCCATAGGACTGACCTTGTGAAAATTCCTTCTCAGCCAGCTTGGGGTAGCAGTGGAGGTGGGCAGCATCCTGGACATGGGGACACTGTTGTTCATGTCCAAGGAGAGAGAGCTGTGGGCTATTAAGAGGGACCCAGGCGATGAGAAAGGTTGGGAGCATAGGAGAACCAGTGAAAGGGTGGAAGGTGACTCAATGAATCATGTGGTCCCTCCAACCTCCTAAATATTCAGTAAATTTATAATAATATGTATAAGGCTCAATGCCCATGGTGGTTTCTTGTAAAAACCAGGGCGGAATTGAGCTTTGTTACCTAGGTGACACAGAAAGGGGCGGAGGTTACATGTGTGAACCGAGGAGCCTGTGAGCACGTTAGTACCAGTGATTGACAGAAATCGTGGGGAGGGAGGCTTATGGTTTCTTTCTTTTTTTAAAGCTGTCAATTAGTTTTGTTTTTTTTTTTGGATTCCAGTTAACACACAGTGTTATATTAGTTTCAGGTATACAATATAATGATTCAGCACTTCCACACCTCACCCAGTGCTCATCACATGTGGCCTCCTTAATCCCCACCCCCCTTTTCACCCACCCCTCTGCCCCCCCCCACTTCCCTCTGGTAACCATCAGTTCTCTGTAGTTAAGAGTCTGTTTCTTGATTTGTCTCTCTTTCTTATTTTTTCCCTTTGCTTTTTTTTTTTCTTAAATTCCACATATGAGTAAAATCATATGGTATTTGTCTTTCTCTGGCTTATTCTGCTTAGCATAGTACTCTCTAGCTCCATCCATGTCATTGCAAATGGCAAGATTTCATTCTTTTTTATGGCAGAATAATATTCCGTTGTGTATCTACACCACATCTTTATTCATTGATCATTTGGTGGACACTTGGGCTGCTTCCATATCTTGACTATTGTAGATAGTGCTGCTATAAACATACGGGTGCATGTATCCTTTGGAATTAGTGTTTTCTCTATTCTTTGGGTAAATACCCAGTAGTGTGATTGCTGGGTTGTAGGGCTGTTCTATTTTTAACTTTCTGAGGAACTTTGGTATGTTTTCCACAGTGGCTGCAGCAGTTTGCATTCTCTCCAATGATGCAAGAGGGTTCTCCTTTCTTCACATCCTCATCAGCATCTGTTGTTTCTTGTGTTGTTGATTTTAGCCATTCTGACAGCTGTGAGGGGATATCTCACAGTAGGTAGATTGATTTGCATTTTCTGGATGATGAGTGATGATGAGCACTTTTCATGTGTCTGTTGGTCATCTGTATGTCTTTGGAGAAATATCTATTCATGTCTTCTGCCCATTTTTAATTGGATTTTTTGGGGGAGTTGAGTTTTATAAGTTCTTTATATGTTCTGGATACTAAACCTTTATCGGATGAGTCATTTGCAAATATCTTCTCCCATTCCATAGATTGTCTTTCAGTTTTGTTGACTGTTTCCTTTGCTGTGCGGAAGCATTTTATTTTGATAAAGTCCCAGTAGTTTCTTTTTGCTTTTGTTTCCCTTGCCTCGGGAAACCTATCTAGAAAGAAGTTGCTATGGCTGATGTCAAAGAAGTTACTGCCTGCGTTCTCCTCTGGGATATTTATGATTTCTTGTCTCAAATTTAGGTCTTTAATCAAACTTGAAGTTAATTTTGCCTGTGGTGTAATAAAGTGGTCGAGTTTCATTCTTTTGCATGTTTTTGTCCAGTTTTCCCAACACCATTTGTTGAAGAGACTATCCTATTCACCACTGGATATTCTTTCCTGCTTTGTTGAAGATTAATTGACCATATAATTGTGGGCTTATTTCTGGATTTTCTATTCTGTTCTATCCATCTCTGTGTCTATTTTTGTACCAGTACCATCTGTTTTGATTATTACAGCTTAGTAATATAACATGAAGTCTGGAGTTGTGATGCCTCCAGCTTTGCTTTGCTTTTACAAGATTGCTTTGACTATTGGGGTGGGGTCTTTTGTGGTTCCATACAAATTTTAGGATTGTTTGTTTTAGTTCTGTGAAAATTGCTGTTGGTATTTTGATAGGGGTTGCATTAGATGTGTACATTGCTTTAGGTACTATAGACATTTTAACAATATTTGTTCTTCCAATCCATGAATGCAGAATATCTTTCCATTTCTTTGTGTCATCTTCAATTTCTTTCATGAGTGTTTTACGGTTGCCAGATGAGAGGTCTTTCACCCTCTTTGGTTAGGTTCATTCCTAGGTATTTTATTTTGGGTGCAATTGTAAATGGGATTGTTTTCTTAATTTGTCTTTCTGCTCTTTCATTATTGGTGTATAGAAATGTAACAGATTTCTGTCCATTGATTTCATGTCGTGCGACATTGATGAATTTGTTCTAGCAGGTTTTTGGTAGAGTCTTTTGGGTTTTCTCTATATAGTATCATGTCACCTGCAAATAGCGAAAGATTTACTTCTTCCTTACAGATTTGGATGCCTTTTACTTCTTTTGTTGTGTGATTGCTGTGGCTAGGACTTCCAGTACTGTGTTGAATAAAAGTGGTAGAGTGGACATTCTTGTCTTGTTCTTGACCTTAGGGGAAAAGCTCTCAGGTTTTTCCTTTAAGTGTGATGTCAGCTGTGGGTTTTTCATATAAGGCCTTTACTATTTTGGGATATGTTTTCTCTTAGTCTACTTTGCTGAGGTTATTATCATGAATGGTAGTTTGTCAAATGCTTTTTCTTTGTCTATTGAAATGATTGTATGGTTCTCATTCTTTCCCTTATTGATATGTCACATCAATTGATTTGTGAATATTGAACTACCCTTGCAATCCAGGAATAAGTCCCACTTGATCAGGGTGAATGATTCTTTTAATGTATTGTTGGATTCAGTTTGCTAGTATTTTGTTGAGAATTTTTGCTTCTATGTTCATCAGAGATATTGGTCTGTAGTTCTCTTTTTTCTGGTGTCTCTGTCTGGTTTTGGTATCAGGGTAATGCTGCCTCTTAGAGTGGATTTGGAAGTTTTCCTTCCTTTTCCATTTTTTGATAATAGTTTAAAAAGAATAGGTATTAATTCTTCTTTAAATGTTTGGTAGAATTCTCCTGTGAAGGTCCTGGGCTTTTGTTTGTTGGGAGTGTTTTGATTCTGATTCAGTTTCTCTGCTGGTTATTGTCTTAATTAAGTTTTTCATTTTTCCTGCTTCAGTTTTGGTAGTTTACATGTTTCTAGGAATTTATCCATTTATTTTAGGTTGCCCAATTTGTTGGCATATATATTTTTTTATCATATTCTCTTATGATTGTATTTTTGTGGTGTTGGTTATTTCTCCTCTCATTAGTGATTTTATTTATTTGGGTCCTTTTTTCCCTTGGTACGTCTGTCTAGAAGTTTATCAATTTTATTGATTTTTTTTAAAGAATCAGCTCCTGGATTCATTGATCTGTTCAAATGTTTTTTTTAGTTTCTGTAACATTTATTTCTGCTCTAATCTTTATTATTTCCATCCTGCTGCTGGTTCTTAGGTTTTGTTGTTCTTTTTCTAGCTCCTTTAGGGATGAGGCTAGGTTGTTTATTTGAGATTTTTCTTGCTTCTTGAGATTGGCCTGTATTGCTATAAACTTCCCTCTTAGAACAGCATTTGCTGCATCTCAGAAGTTTTGGACCATTATGTTTTCATTTTTGTTTCCATGTACTTTTTGATTTCTTCTTTGATTTCTTGGTTGATCCATTCATTGTTTAGTAGCGTGTTATTTAACCTCCATGTATTTGTGGTCTTTCCAGATTTTTACCTATGGTTGATTTGTAGATTCATAGCATTGTGGTCAGAAAAGATGCTTGATTTGTTGAGGCTTGTTTTGTGGGCTAATATGTGATCTATTCTGGAGAATGTTCCATGTGCACTTGAAAAGAATGTATATTCTGCTGTTTTAGAATGCAACATCCTGAATATATCTGATAGATACATCTGGTCTAGTGTGATATTCAAACGCACTGTTTCCTTGTTCATTTTCTGTTTGGATGATCTGTCCGTTGATGTAAGTGGGGTATTAAAGTCTCCTACGATTATTGTAATGTTATCAATTTGTTCCTCTTTGTTTGTTATTGTTTTATGTATTTGGGTGGTCTCATGTTGGCTGCATATATGTTTACAATTCTTATCTCTTGTTGGATTGTTCCCATTATTATTACATAGTGTCTTTGTGTCTTGTTATGGTCTTTGTTTTAATGTTTATATTGTCCAAAATAAGAATTGCTACCCTGGCTTTCTTTTGACATCCATTTTGCATGATAGATATTTTTCCATCCCCTCACTTTCAATCTGCAGGTGTCTTTAGGACTAAAAGGAGTCTCCTGTAAGCAGCAAATAGATGGGTCTTCTTTTTTTTTTATCCCTTTGTCACTTTGTGTCTTTTGATCAGAGCATTTAGTACATTCATATCCAAAGTAACTACTGATATGTATTTATTGTCATTTTATTACTTGTTTTGCAGTTGTTTCTGAAGATTTCTCTGATCTGGTGTGATTTTCTTTAGTGATATACTTGGATTCCTTTCTCTTTGTTTTTTGCATATTTGTTATTGATTTTTTATTTTTTGGTTACTATTAGGCTTGTATACAACCTCTTCTGCATATAGCAGTCTATATTAAATTGATGGTCATTTAAGTTTGAACCCATTCTTTACTCCTCCCCACATTTTACGTATATGTTGTCATATTTTACATCCTTTTATTTTGAGTCCCTTGACTGATTTTTGCCAGAAATATTCATTTTTCACTGCTTTTGTGTTTCCTACCTTTATACTGTCACTTTTGTTCTCTCCTTTCCACTCAAAGAATCCCCTTTAATATTTCTTGCAGAGCTCCTTTAGTGGTCAAGATCTCCTTTAGTTTTGGTTTGTCTTGGCAACTCTTTATCTCTCCTTCTATTCTGAATGATAGCCTTGCTGGATAGAATATTCTTGGCTGTGGGCTCTGCCCATACAGCACTTTGAATATATCATGCCACTGCTTTCTTGCTTGCAAAGTTTCTGCTGAAAAAGCTGCTGCTAGCCTTTTGGGATTTCCTTTGTATGTAACTGTCTTCTTTTGCTTTGTTGTTTTTAATGTTTTTCCTTCATCACCATTATTTTGCCATTTTAATTACAGTATGTCGTAGTGTGGATCTGCTTTTGTTGATTTTGATGGGAGTTCTCTGTACCTCCAGGATCTGGGTATCTGTTTCCTTCCCCACATTTCCAGCTATGACTTCAAATAAATTTTCTGTTCCCCCTTCTCTCTTCTTCTGGGACCCCCATAATATGAATGTTATTATGTTTGATGGAGTCAGTTCTCTAAGTTTTCTTGTTTTGCATAACTTTTTTCTCTTTTGTTCAGTTTGATTATTTTCCAATAATCTGTCTTCTAAGTCAGTAATTCATTTCTCTGCTTCTTCCATCCTTATATTTATTCCATCAAGCATCTTTCTCATTTCATTTACTTAGCCCGTTATCTCTATGTTATTCCTTACCTCTGTGTTAAATATTTCACTGATGTCCTCCACTGTTTTCTCAAGTCCCGTGAGTATTCTTATGATCATTGCTTTAAATTTTCTATTAGGTTTGTTACTTATATCTGTTTTGCTTAGATCTCTGGCTGTGACCTTGCCCTGTTCTTTCATTTGGGATAAATTTCCGTGTCTCCTCATTTTGTCTGCCTCTTTGTGTCTGTTTCTCTGTGTTAAGGAAGTCAGCTGTGTCTCCTGTTTTTCGAAGCAGTGATATTATGAAGAGGTCTGGAGTGCCCTGTAGTGCAGCATCCCCTGTTCACCAGAATGTGGCACTTAAGGAGAGTTTCCTATATTTGTTGCTTATGCTGTGCTGTTGTGTCTGGGTCAGATTTCCTTTCAGTGCAGTTGTCTGCGCTGACTCTCTGCCTGTTGTGGTCTGTGCTTGCTCTCTGGTGGTAGCTCCAGGGGGGTGTGCTGCCGGGGAACTTGGGAATGGGCCAGTGGTGTTAGCAAAATTTTTGCTGGGCCACTAGTCCTATGCTGGATCTCCCAAAATGCTGTGGGAGCTTGGGGCTGCATGCCCAGGCCAGAGCGGACCATGGGCCAGGGCTGCCAGGGGTGTCAGGCTGGGAGTGGTGCATGAAAGTGGCTGGCTGCAGCTGGGCCTGGTGTGTGATAGTGGCTGTGGGTGTGCAGCAGGGCATGGCATGTGACGGTGGCTGGTTATGGCACAGAGTGGCAGCTGGGGGCACGGCGATGTGCCTCACACACTGAGGCTGCCGTGCACCTATTGGCTGGTTGGGGTACATGTACAGCTTTAACAAAATTTGCCCTGAGTCTAGGGTGGAGGCCAGCGCACTTGGAGTGGATGAGTCCTCAGGAGAACTCAGGGGTGTGGTACCTGGCCACAAGTGTCTCTGCAGCCCTGCCTCTCACAGGTGGCTCTGTATTTATGCTGGTGGGCAGGGGAGGCACATGGTGCCTGCCAGTTCCCTCAGTTTCAGAGAAGTCCCACAATACGCTCCAAAATTAGTATGAACAGATCTGTTTCCCATTTGCCCCAATGTTCTATAAACTGCCACTTTAATTTGCCTTTCAGTGCAGGCTGCTGTCTCTTTAAGGGTGGTGACCCAGCTTTCACTCATCCTCCTGGCTCGCCCAGTGCTGAGTCAGCTGACTTTTAAAGCTCACAAAATTCAGCCCCTCTGGTTTTTATGTTATATATATATACACACACACACACAAATATATATGTATTTTAGAGCGAGAGCACAAGCAGGGGTGGGGAGGGGCAGAGGGAGAGGGAGAGAGAGAATCTTAAGCAGGCTCCACGTGTGGAGCCTGACTCAGGGCTTGATCTCAGGATCCCAAGTCAGATGCTTAACTGATGGAACCACCCAGGCGCCCTGGCCCCTCTGGTTTTTAAAGCCAAATGTTATGGAGCTTAGTCTTCCCTGGGTGAGTTCCCCAGTGCCAGGGCTCATTTCTTTGCTCTCTGCACATGCAGCTCCCTCTGTTCTGAGGGCCGTCTTCCTTTGCCTTTCTGACATCACTTCCTAACCTTTCAGATGCAGCTTCTTGTCTATATTTAGGTGTGAAGTTTGTTCTGCCAGTCTTTGGATCACTCTCTGATTTGTTGACTTGGGATGTGGAGGATACCTAGTTGAAAATGTGGGACAGGGTGAGCTCAGGGTCCTCCTACTCTGCCATCTTCCCAAGCTCCTAGGAGACCTGGGGTTTCTTAAGGCCCTGGAAATTGGCAGGGGTTCAATGAGGCCCACTTGCCTCTATGACCATGAGAACCCAGCTGACCTGGGGCTGCACGCACACTCAATGCAACTTCGGCATTTTTTTTTTTTTTTAATTTAGTTGAAAACCTTTTGAAGTGGCTTTCTCCAAGAATAGGTTCCAATCCTCTAGCCTAGAGTCTGGATCAGTGGCCCTTTCCCACTTCATGTCCTGGCACCCCACTCCCATTTCTTACCCAGTAGTCTGGGGAGGGATGACACTGCCTTCTCAAAGGGAAGGCTTCACCATTGCAGATACAGCCAATGTTGCTGATCACACCTGGGAGGGGAAGCCAGTCCATTTGCTGCATATGATTTAGAAATGCCCATACTTCTTCCAGAAAAGCAGAGGGGCTTTTGCTATTTATTGCCAGAACAAGTTAAACCAAGCATGTGTGGACAGCCCTGGAACAGATGACATACATTATTCCACCTAGTGATCTCCATAGCTGTTTGGGCCATGAAAAGATGTCCTTTGGGAGTGCAAATTCACACGTGAAATATAACAAATGTGGAGGTAGCCTCACTGTTGAACATCATTTTCTTGCTGATGGAACCAGAAAGCTTGTTAGTCACTGAAATAAACATGCTCTGATGAGTTGAATGAAAACTAGGATATGGGCCTATTTTTGGAATAAACAATTTAAAAGCACATTTCAGTGTACCTTAGTTATGCCTTTTGTTAATTAAATAATACTTTGATAAAATGGAAAGGCCAAGTAATAACACAGCTTCAGAAATGAAAGACTTTACTTATCAAGGTTCATAGTAGGGGAAATCAGTCTTGGGCCACTTAAAGGTGAAGTTGAATTAGTATTTCTAAGAGAAAAATATGAAAGTCACCTGAATTGGTTTCGAAATTTAGATCAGTGATTATAAAATGCCCTTATTTTTAAAATTAATTTATTTGACACAGAGAGAGTATACACAAGCAGGAGGAGCAGCAGGCAGAGGGAGAGGAAGAAGCAGGCTCCCCGCTGAGCAGAGAGCCCAATGTGGGGCTGAATGCCAGGAACCTGGGATCATGACCCGAGCCGAAGGGAGATGCTTAACTGACTGAGCCACCCAGGTGCCCTGATATAAAATTCCTTTAAATTCTATAAAGACTTAAAACATATAATTGGCCAGCTAAGGAAGACAGATTGAGGGCGAGGTGGCAGGTACAACGCAAGGGGCAGAGAGCGAAAGGCACATGGTTGGTGATCAAAGCACATCTTTCTCAATTCTGCCTCTCAACAGCCCCACAGGGTGAATAATGTGCTATGTATTGGGGGAACTTAACTTATGACAGTTGCATCGGAGTCTGTTTCCAGGGAGGAAGGGTAGGAGTTTAGACTATCTACAAAGGACAGTAGAATGGGTGGATGGCAAAGTCTCAGGGCAGGCATGAGAAAGAGATCAGGAAGGACTTCTAGGGAAGGTGGAGGACCCTAACCTCACCTCATCCTGTGGATACCACTAGATAACACTCATATCAGTGCAAATAATGCAGAAAATAACCTGAAGACTGGTAGAACAAACTCCACAACTAAATGTAGAGAAGAGGCCACACTGAAGAGGGTAGGAAGGGTGGAGATGTGGTAGGAGCTAAACTGATTTACAGGCCAACCTTGGGAGGGAGCTATGGGTGAGGAAAGGGGAGAGAAACAAACTATCCCAACAGGGAGCCGGCATGGGGAAGGTGAATCCTCATAGCATCTGGCCGGGAAACCAACCTGAATTTTCTGAGTTCTTACAACTAGAGGGGACTTAAAGCCTGGAATTTTAAAAACCAGCAGGCTCGGCTCTGGGAAAGCCCAGAGGGTGTTAGGAAGCTGAGTCTCCAGGCTTAAAGAGACAGCACAACAAACAGCCCACAGAGATCCAGCCTAGAAGCAGCAGTTTGAAAATGCCAGGGGCCTATGGGTTGGAGTGTTATTTATTCACCTCAGAGCTTGTCCCAGAGGAGTGGAGTTCACAGGGAGACCCCTCCAGGAACAAAGGAGCTGGCAGGTGTCATTTCCCTCCTCCACCCCTCCCCCAACATAAACACATGGCCACCTGTGGGAACCAGTGCAGCACCCACATTAACTACCTAACTTGCTTACACCAAGCCCTGCTCCCCTGTGATTAGGCAAACATGACTGGAAAGGGCAGATCTGCCAGAGTGAGAAGACCCTGTAAATATTGCCAACACCGTGTCTTCTGACTGTGTGCTTTGTAAGGCTTGTCTTGGCAGCAATGGTAGAAGCTGGTCACCTGCAGAGGACACATGCACCTTGTTAAAACTGTATGCCCCACTCATGCACACTTTGTGCAACAGCCCCAGCCACCCTGGTCTCAGCAGCAGTGGCTTATCCCCTGTGGAAAAGAACCAGTGCCCACAACTTGTGGGTACTGTGTGCCCTGCCTGTGTGTGCTTTGTGGATTGTCCCCAGTCTCAGCAGTGGAGACACATTCCCTCTGGCAAAGGACCAGTGCCACCTTGTTAAAAGTGCTCGCCCTGCCCACTACTTTCAAGAATAAGAGATGGGGCTGACTTTCCTAACACAGAGAAACAGACATAAAGAGGCAGACAAAATTAGGAAACAGAGGCATATGTCCCAAATGAAAAAGCAGGACAAAACCACAGGAAGAGACCTAAGTGAAACAGAGATAGGTAGTATGCCTGATACAGAATTTGAAGTAATGGTCATAAAGATACTCACTGGATTTGAGAAAAGAGTGGAGGACATCCATGAGGCCCTTAACAATGAGATAAAAAAAGAACAAATCAGAGGTGAAGAACACAATAAATGAAACTAAAAATATACTAGATGGAATAAATACAGGCTAGAGGAAGCAGAAGAATGAATTAATTAGTAACCTGGAAGACAGAGTCGTGGAAAGTAATCAAGTTGAGCATGTGGGAGAAAAAATTATACAAAATAAAAATAGACTTAGGGAACTCAGTAACTCCATCAAACTTAAGAGGAACAACAGAAGAAGAGAGAAAAGGGTGCAGAAAATTTATTTGAAGAAATAATAGCTAAACACTTCCTTCATCTGGTGAAGGAAACAGACACCCAGACCCAGGAGGCACAGAGATCCCCAACAAAATCAACCCAAGGAGGACCACACCAAGACACCTAGTAATTTAATTAAAACAACAAAAAGTAGTGATAAAGCAGCAAGACAAAAGAAGTAACTTACAAGGGAAGACCCATAAAGCTAGCAGATTTTTCACCAGAAACTTTTAGCATGCCAGAAGAGAGTGGCATAATATATTCAAAGTGCTGAATGGAAAAATCTGCCACCCAGAATACTCTATCCAGCAAGGCTATCATTCAGACAGAAAGAGAGAGAAATAGTTTCCCAGACAAACCAAAGCTAAAGGAGTTCATGACCACTAAATCAGCCCTAAAGAAATGCTAAAGGGGACTCACTGGGTGGAAAGGAGAGACTATAAGTAAGAGTAAGAAAAGTAGGAAGCACAAAAGCAGTAAAAATAAGTATATCTGTAAAAATCCGTCAAACGACTCACAAAATGAAAGGATGTAAAGTATGACACCATAACTTACAATGTGGGGAGGAGAGGAGTAAAGAATGTGTTCAAACTTAAACAACCATCACCTTAATATAGACTGTTATATGTAGAAGATGTCATATATAAACCTAATGATAACCACAAATCAAAAATCAAAAGCAGTAATAGATATGCAAAAAATAAAGAAAAGGGAATCCAAATATATCATAAAGAAAGCAACTTATTGTGAGAGAAGAGAGCCAGGGAAGAAAGAAACAGAGAAAATCTACAAAACCAACCACAAAACAAATACAAAATGGCAATACATACATATATATCAATAATTACTTTGACTATACATGGATTAATGCTCCAATCAAAAGACAAAGGGTGGTGGAATGGATAAAGAAAGAAGACCCATCTGTATGCTGCCTACAAGAGACTCATTTTAGTCCTAAAGACACCTACAGATTGAAAGTGAGGGGATGGAGAAACATCATGCAAATGGGTGTCAAAAGAAAGCCAGGGTAGCCATCCGTATATCAGACAAAATAGACTTTAAAACAAATAAAAAGAGACAAAGAAGAGCACTATATAATAATAAAGGGGACAATCCAACAAGAAGATATAACAGTTGTAAATATATATGCATCCAACATGGGACCACCCAAATAACATAAAACAATAACAAACATAAAGGACCTAATTGATAATAATACAGTAATACTAGGGGACTTTAACACCCCACTTGTATCAATGGACAGATCATCCAAACAGGAAACGAACAAGCAAAAAGGGGGTTTGAATGACACACTAGACCAGATGTATTTAACAGATATAGTCAGAACATTTTATTCTAAAAACAGCAGAATATACATTCTTTTCAAGTGCACATGGAACATTCTCCAGAATAGATCACATATTAGCCCACAAAACAAGCCACAACAAATTTAAAAAGATCAAAGTCATACCATGTATCTTTTCTGACCACAATGCTATGAAACTAGAGATCAACCATAAGTAAAAATCTGGAAAGACTACAAAAACATGGAGGTTACATAACATGCTACTAAACAATGAATGGTTTAACCAAGAAACCAAAGAACAAATAAAAAAGTACACAGAAACAAACAAAACTGAAAACATAACAGCCCAAAACCCTTGGGATGCAGGAAAAGCTATTCTAAGAGGGAAGTTCATGAAAATACATACCCACCTCAGGAAGCAAGAAAAATCTCAAAGAAATAACCCAACCTTACAACCTAAAGGAACTAGAAAAAGAAGAAAAAACAAAACCCCAAACTAGCAGAAGGAAATCATAAGGATTAGAGTAGAAATACATGATACAGAAACTAAAAAAATGAAACCAGAAGCTGGTTCTTTGAAAAGATCAACAAAATTGATAAACATTTAGCCAGACTCATCAAAAGAAAAAAAAAGCCTCAAAGTTAGAAGCAAAAGAGGAGAAATAACAACACCACAGAAATACAAAGGATTGTAAGAGACTATGATGAAAAATTATATGCCAACAGATTGAACAATGTAGAAGAAATGGATAAATTCCTAGAAACATGTAAACTACCAAAACTGAAACAGGAACAAACAGAAAATTTGAACAGACCAATTACCAGCCAGAAAACTGAACCAGTAATCAAAAAACTCCCAACAAACAAAAGCCCAGGACCAGATGCTTTCACAGTGAATTGTACCAAACATTTCGAGAAGAGTTAAGACCTATTCTCAAAATATTCCAAAAAGTAGGAAAGGATGGAAAACTTCCAAATTCATTCTATAAGGCTGGCATTACCCTGATACCAAAAGCAAATGAAGAAACCACAAAAAAAGAGAACTACAGGCCAATATCCCTGATTAACACAGATGCAAAAATCCTCAACAAAATCCTAGCAAACTGAATTCAACAATACACTAAAAAAATCATTCACAAAAATCAGGTGGGATTTATTCCCAGGATGCAAGGGTGGTTTAATATTTGCAAATCAATGAATGTGATACATCACATTAATAAGAGGATAAGAACCATATAATTATTTAAATAGATGCAGAAAAAAACATTTGATAAAGTACAATATCCATTCATGATAAAAAAACCTCAACAAAGTAGATCTAGAGGGAACAAATCTCAACATATTAAAGGCCTTATATGAAAAACTCACAACTAACATCATCTTAAATGGGGAAAACCTGAGAGCTTTTCCACTAAGTTCAGGAACACCAGAAGGAGGTCTACTCTGACCACTTTTCATTAGAATACTAGAAGTCCTAGCTAAGAAAGAAAATTTCTTCAGATAAGAAAAATGAATAAAAGCTATCCAAACTGGTAAGGAAGAAGTAAAATTTTCATTATTTGCAGGTGACATGATACTATATATAAGAAAAGCCAAAAGACTTCATCATAAAAATATTAGAACTAATGATATACTACTATACGTTGGCTAATTGAATTAAAAAAAAACTATTAGAACTGATAAATGAATTCAGTAAAGTCACAGGATACAAAATCAATGACAGAAATCCACTGCATTTGTATATTCCAATAATGAAGCAGCAGAAAGCAAATTAAGAAAATAATCCCATTTACAATAGCACCCAAAATAATAAGATACCTAGGAATGAACCTAACCAAAGAGGTGAAAGACATGTCCTCCGAAAACTATAAAATACTCATGAAAGAAATTGAAGATGACACAAAGAAATGGAAAGATATTCTGTGCTCATGGACTGGAAGAACCAATATTGTTAAAATGTCTATAGTACCCAAAGCAATGAACACATTTAATGAAATCCCTATCAAAATACCAATAGCAGTTTTCAGAGAACTAAAAAATCCTAAAATTTTATGGAACCCACAAAGGACCCTGAATAGCCAAAGTAATCTCAAAAAAGCAGAGCAGAGCTGGAGGCATCACAACTCCAGACTTCAGGTTACATTAAACAACTGTAGTAATCAAAGCAGTATGGTACTGGTACTAAAACAGACATATAGATCAATGAAACAGAACAGAAAATCCAGAAATAAGCCCACAATTATATGGTCAATTAATCTTTAACAAAGGAAAGAATATCTAATTGCAAAAAGGCAGTCTCTTCGGAAATGGTATCAGGAAAACTTGACAGCAACATGCAAAAGAATGAAACTGGACCACTTTCTTACACCATAGACAAAAACTAACTTCTAATTTGATCAAAGACCTGAATGTGAGACCTGAAACCATAAAAATCCTAGAAGAGAACACAGGAAGTAATTTCTCTGACATCAACCATAACAATATCTTTCTAGCTATGTCTCCCGAGGTAAGGGAAACAAAAGCAAAAATAAACTATTGGTACTACATCAAAATAAAGAGCTTCTGCACAGCGAGGGAAACAACCAACAGTCAAAACCAAAAGTCAATCTGCTGAATGGGAGAAGACAGTTGCAAATGACCTATCTGATAAAAGGTTAGTATCCAAAATATATAAAGACTTTATATAACTCAACACCAAAAACAATCCAATTAAAAGTGGGCAGAAGACATGAACAGACATTTCTCCAAAGAAGACATTCAGAGGGCTAACAGATACATGAAAAGATGCTCAACATCACTTATCATCAGGGAAATGAAATAAAAAACACAATGAGATATCACCTCACATCTGTCAAAATGGCTAAAACCAAAAACATAAGAAATAACAGGTGTTGGCAAGGATGTGGAGAAAAAGGAACCCACATACACTATGGTGGGAATGCAAACTGGTGCAGCCACTGTGGAAAACAGTATGGAGGTTCCTCAAAATGTTAAAAATAGAGCTACCCTATGATTCAGTAATTGCACTATTGGGTATTTACCCCAAGTATTAAAAATAATTCAAAGGGATACATGCACCTGATGTTTATTAAACATTAATTATAATAGCCAGATTATGGAAGCTGCCTACATGTCCATCCATAGATGCATGGATAAAGTAGTAGTATATATACGGAATATTATTCACACATAAAAAAGAATGAAATCTTCCCATTTGCAACAACATGGATGGATCTAGAGAGTAAAATGCTAAGCGAGGTCAGAGAAAGACAAATACCATATGATTTTATTCATATGTGGAATTTAAGGCACAGAACAAAGGAACAATGGAGTAAAAAAGAGACAAACCAAAAAACAGACCCTTAACTATACAGAACAAAGTGATGGTTACCAGAGGGGAGGTGGGTGAGGGTTGGGTGAAAAAGGTGAAGGGAATTGGAGGTGCACATACTTGATGAGCACTGAGTAACCTATGGCATTGCTGAACTGCTATATTATAAATACCAAACTAATACAGTAGTGCATGTTCATTATATGTAATACTGTATGTTAAAAAAAGAGTGCAACTGTGCAGCTTAAGAAAGGCACAACTTTTGGGTAGAAGGTGGCATCACTAGGAGAGGCATGGGAGGAGAGGTAGAGGCAGGAAGTGGTTTGGGCAACAGAGTGGGGAGGGGGGAGATGTGCTGCCACATGCCAAGGGTGAGGAGGCAAGGTGGGGGGGGTTAAGAATGAGGATATGCAATGTTCAACCTTTGGTCATGGGCATTACTGGGATTCCAATCCCACCTTGCCTCCAGTAAGGCCCAAGCAGGAACTGGGAAGTATACATGCAAACAGGACTCCCTTGCAATTCCCAGAAATCTGTGGGCTAGACAATAGACTTGGCCACAGGATGGGGGAGAGGAAACAGCCCATTTCAATGAAATCTTGAAGGACAGAGTGAACTTAGCTGACCTCTGGGTTACATGAATTTAATAGATGATCACACTGAGACTTGGTACAAGTTATGAAACTGGCTTAAGGTAGTAAGTAGGTGGCGGGGCTAGAACTTGAAGTCAGGTCTCACAGGCCCAGACTTCTTATTCTACTGTTACTCCCACTGGAACAGAAACACAGCCCCTTGCAAAGTCAGACTTGAGGCTCTCGGAGACATAGACTTGGGTGTTCTGTGGGTTTTCCCAGCATGTTAGGCTGTTTTCACAAGCTGAGATAAAAATGGGGCTATCAATGCTTGCTATTTCCCTTGCAGACACAATGACAACAAAAGACATTCCTGAAACATCACCCCTGCTTTTCTCTTGGGAGGGTGACAGACTTGCTTGCCTCTCTCACTTCTAGAAGTTCCATGGGAATGCACTGTTCTTGGTCTCACCCTCCCTCACCTTTCTACCTGGCCTAGCATCACCTGAACTCTCAGACTTTCCACGGTTGGAGCCTCAGAACTGGGCGACTCAGTTTTTATAGAGCTCTTGTTTGTTTTAAACCAAAGAACATTCCTTCCTGCTCCATATACCCAGGCACCAGTCAGGGACTATCAGGCACGAGGGCCCTGGAAATCCTATTGTTTAAATGGTGACCAAAATCTTCACAATCCCTAGTGGGCCCAAGTCAGTGATGGGTTATGGGGCTTTGGATAAATCCTTTCTCCTGCCTGGACCTCAGCTTCCTGATGTGCAGAATGAGGGGAAATGGACTCCAGGCAGATCAGTGATTTCCAAAGTGGGGGTCCATAAAGTTGACAGGAGAAGCCAATGAGATATTTCCAACATCTTTGAAAGCCTAAGGGAATCACATTGTTGTCTTGGAGAGGAGGACACCGAATCTCTGGCTTTGGGCTGGAATTAGACCATCTCGTGTTAGCTCTGTCTGCCAATCAGAAATTCATTGGGGTAGTTATGTTCGTGGAAAAATAAACAAGTAAAACTAACAAATGATTAATTAGTAAATACAGTTCAGAAAACAAAAGCTTCTAAAATAGGTCTATGGAGGAAGGACCTGGGAAATATCAAAGGTGTTCGGAGAACATATAGATGATAAAATCTCTAAGATATAAGCAAAATAACGTGTCCTCCCAAGAATGAGTGACAAGTGAAACATTGAGAAACTCAGGGAATGCTGCAAGCAGAGCCAGTGTAATCAATGTGTAGGATATTCAAGGAATCCTAAAAACCTAGCACTTACTGTGTGGAGACAGCCAAAGTGACACTGGGTCTCATTGACCCCAAACCTGATTCCAGGCTGGTGGGGTGATGTGTGCTGGTCATCTGCTGGGTTCTTCCAGAGCTGCCCACAGAGCTTGGGAGCAATGTGACATGCTGCCTGGACACTGGCTCTTCCATCCCTTCTGCTTCCTGGTCAGCTTCTTCCTGCCACGCGGGGATGTTGGCTGAGATGGTTCCAGCTGAAGATGATTCCATCCCAATTGATGCCAAAGGGAGTCTGGCAGGTAGATATGACTTCACCACAATGTCTGCACCGTGGGGACTGTGGGTTTTTTGTGCCTCTTTTGTCCTGTTCTATGTCTGGTCTGTGCCTTGTGCATGGGAGGTTCTCAATTGACGCATGTTGATGACTGAAGGATTGAATGCAACCCAGAAAGCAGGCACCTTGACTTTAAAAGACCTCCTGGGTCCACAAGAGTCCTGTGTTTGGTGAAGTGGACATCTGCCTTCTCCTTGGCTCTCCCCATCTTGCTCTCTCATGGTTCCTGAAGGACTCTGATTCAGACATGCATTTCTCCAGCTTGAACCACTTTCCAGTCCAACACTGCTGACTCAGGATGTTCCCAGGATTTCAGTCTCACACCCTGCACTGACACTGATGCCCTGTACCTCTGGGTCTGAATTCCTGTTTTCAGTTTTATTGCCTGTCTTAGTTTTCTATGGCTGATGCAACAAATCACCACAAATGTGGTGGCTTAATGTAACACAAATTTATTATCTGGAGGTCAGAAACCTGAAATGAGCATTAAAGGCTTAAAATCAAAGTGTCAGCCAAGGTGTCTGTGTTCCTTTCTGGAGTCTACAGGGGACAATCCATTTTTCATCTTCTCCAGTTTGAGAGGCGACCAGCATTCCTTGGCCTGTGGCCGTATCTCTCCACTTTCTGCTTCCATCACCCCATGGTCTGCTTCCAACACCACTGACTCTGATCTTCCTGCATCCCTCTTACTAGGACCTTAATATTGGGCCCACCTGGATAACCCAGGACAATGTGCACATCTCAGCATCCTTAAATTTACCACATCTGCAAAGTCCCTTCTACTCTGTAAGACAACACATTTGCCGGTTTAGAGACAAGGATGTGGACATCTTTGGGGGTGAGGGGACATGATTCTGTCTACTGCACAGCCCCACCCCATGGCTGGCACAGAGGATCTCCTGAGGTGTCTAAACAATATGGCGGGTGTGGCATGACCATGAAGAAGGCTCCTTTTTGGTGTCTGTTCCCCATGGACTCTGGGCTATCCATAGAGCCCACGAGGATGGAAGGGATCTTGTGTCAGTGCTATTGGGTGTGACTGGAAAGGTTCTTTCAGAGGTGCCCACTGGAAACCACAGTGCCATTTACTGGATGTTGTGGTTCTAGGATATTGCCCCACTAATCTGATCACAGGCCTTAGAGTGAGTCCTAAAGAGCTAACAACAACAACAAAAATCTCTAAGGTTGAATACCTGTAGTGGCTTTCAGAGTCTTTATCTTCAGCCCCCACTGCTTGGAATTATCTTTGAACAGAAGCCACTGTGGAGAATGGGAGAGTATCTGTGACCAGGGACGGCTGACTGAATGATGCAGTATAGGATTCTGAGCAGTGCAAGAAAATAAGGCACTCGGGGAGGTCTCAGCCTCTCCTCCACCTTACTTTGCAGCAACTTACAGGTCGTCCTGCCACAACCCTCAATACGAGCCCGGATAGGTTTGGTCCCCTGTCAAACCACAGGATGTGGCACTGGTCCTCTGCTGATGCTCAGGCCCTAGGGCAGACCCATCTGTGCAGACCCGAGGCTGTCCTGGCACGGGCATGCTGGCGGGCAAATGCTGATACCACTTCAAAGAACCGCCCTTCCAGGTGCTGAGGGCGGCTTTTCTGACGCTCATGCGGTGTCATTGTTTATTTTCCCAAGGCACCCAGCTGTTGTGGTGATGATATTTATATCAATAAGTGCTCTATTCATCTGCCGATTTTAGGGGACGCTTGCCAGCAGCATATGGCAGCCAACCCCACAGCACTTCTGAGCCTGATGTTTTTGCATTTAGGGAAATCAATTCTCAAAGGCTGTACCAACATCTGGGGCTGAGAAACCTGTTTATCCAAGACCCACCCTGGAAGGGGGAGCTAGAGCCAATGACCTTGACCCCTGCTTCTCTCCATGTCTCAAAGTGAGGTTCTTGGAGACTCCTCCTCCGTGCCTGAGCTCTGGTTTTGCAAAAAGGGATTCTGGAAAAGGTGAACGGCAAAGAGGCTTTCACAGCCTCTACTTCACCCAGGGGCTCGTGGAGCAGAGTTCATGGTTTTACTTTTTTAGGCAAAGGAACAGGACGGCTGTGCCTTCTGAGTCTGGAACTCCACAGCGGTCTTTGTTTTATGGGAATCCATTTAATTTCATGGTTATCTCGGATTCCAGTCATCTACCGTTTGAGCCCCAAATCTTGGAGTCACCTTTTTTCTCTCACACTCCCTATTCAGTCTATCAGGTATTTGGTCGGGATATATCCGGAATCCACTCCATTGCTAGCCCCGGGTTCAAGCAGCCATCACTTGTCACCTGGGATGACTGCAGAAGCTTCCTCCTCTCCGTCCTCTCTGCTCGCTCCCTTAGCAAACACCCTCCCCCACTTCCTGCACCAACAGTCTGTTCTCAACACAGTAGGCAGAGGGATGATTTAAAAAAAAAAAAAGTCAAAGTGTGTCATTCCTCTCCTCAAAAACTTGTCAGTGGCTCCCTTCTTCTCTCAGAGTAAAACCTCAAGTTCTTCCTATGACCCCCAAGGCCCTCCATGACCTGGTCCTGCCATGTCTCTGGGTCACCTGCTGCTGTTGTTCCCACTTCCACTGTGTTCCAGTCACAGTGGCCTCTGTGCTGTTCCTGAAACGTGCCAGGCACGAACCCGCCATAAAGTGTTGGTGTGGTTTGTCCTTTCTCCCCGTGATGCTCTTCCTGGAGATGGTCACACGGCTCGTTCTCTCACTTCCTTCGAAAGTAAGCTTCTACGTGACCTCCTCAATAGGGCCTGCCTTGATCCCTCTATCACAATTGTATTCCGGGCCCCAAACCCGCCTTCCAATCTTCCTTACCCCGCCCTCATAGTTTTTTCCATATACTCATCACCTTCTAACATATAATTAAAGTACATTATAGGGTGTTTGTTATTGACTGTCTCCTCCACTTTAGAACAGAAGTTGCAGCAGAGATGGGAGTCTGCTGTTTTGCTTGCTCTTATTCACAATGCGTTCCAAACACCTAGAATAGCTCCTGGTGGGTAACAGATACTCCACAAATATGGCTGAAGAACAAGCGCATCTCTCCCGCACATCTCTCCCTCGAGCGTCCCACTGGGCACTCCAGCTCCCCCCACCCCGCCTCCTCCCGCCTACCCCCAGACGCCTGACTACCCAGACCTGGGCCCCTGCCACCATCCGCACCTTCTCCTTCTCCTTCACCTCCTGCATCCAACTGCTCCCCAAAACCGTGGACTTGGATCTGGAAGCCCAGCTCCTACCTCCCAGCCCCACCGTCCCGCCTGCCAGCCATCTCCTCAGTTCAGACCCCCACCTCTCTTTTCTGGGCATTTGCAACATCCTCCTCCGCTGTCTCCTGGCTGGCAGGTTTCCCTGCAGCTTCTCCTCCTCACTGGTCCCCAGATGCGGCTTTCTAATGGGAACTCAGCCACACCTCGGCTTACACGCTGCCGTCTCTCTCCTCCTTGGACTGCGAGTGCTGTCTCACAGTGCTCCTAGGAAGCCTGGGGGTTCACAAAGCCACCCAGAGTCCTGACTCTCCAAGAGGCATTGGGGGGGGGCAGAAGACCAGTCTGGAGGGAGCTTAACCCCCACCCCAGGTGGCTTCACCATGAGCAGCTCTTGATCAGACCTGTTCCCTATACGGCGCCTGCATGAGAGCTTTATTCGAAGAAAGGGTTCTGCTGCTTACAAAGTAAGCGTCTGACACCTACCGTGCTGCAGGTCAAGGCCCAAACTCTGTAGCGCACATGGGCAGCCCCGTGCAAGCAGCACCCTGCTGCATTTTCCAGCCTCACCCCCTCCTCTGCTCCCGAGAGGCCCCAGCCCCAGCCCCACTGCAACCCCAGCTCTTCTGCAAACAAGCCACACACATTCACACCACCTTGCCTTTGCCCTCCTGTTCCCTCTGCTCTGAGGGCCTTTTCCCAGCTCCCTCAGCCCCATACCCCCAAACTTCTGCTGCCTTCTTCAAGGCCAAAGTCACCTTCTTTTTGAAGTCTTCTCTCACCCTCTGAGCAGAATTAATTGCTCCCTGTTCCCAGCCAGCACAGCACTTCGCAGCTGACCTCTATTACAGCACTGCCACACGAGGTTGGGACAATTTGCTCATCTGTCTCTGTAGCAAGACTGTGAGCTCCTGCAGGGCTGAGACCACAGCTCAGATCCATTTTATTTTATTCCCACACAAGGCCAGCACGCACACAGGAGTGCACTGAGGTACCCTGAGTTTCTTTCAAGACACCACTTTTCAAACACCCAAAAGGACATTCCCACTTTTTCCACCCAGGAATGGCTGTCCTGCCATGGAGGGGGCGCAGGCGCCAGCAGCTTTCCCATGACACGTGTCCCGAGTACCGGGATGTGCTGTAGGCACATGATGCTCGGAGCTATCACACCCTGGGGGGGCTAAGGCATGAAGCCTGCCTGGACACAAGGGTCCTCTGATGACGCCAGGATCCTCGGGTTGGCTAGTGGGCAAAGGGCCCAAGGTTCAAGCTCCAGCTCTGTTGGTGTGGGCTGCATCTCCGAGGGGGCAGGCTGGGTGGGGGTGTGGCCAGGCCTCAGGTTCTTCTGCAGGGTTGGAGATGCTCAGAGCTGGGGAGGCTCTCTGAGCCCCTGGGCTCAGTGTGCTCAGTGGGATTTGGAGCAAGACCCTCATCAGTGCCTGGGGGATGAAGCAACAGAATCTGGCCCCAGACTGGGGAGGAGGGCTGGGCAAAGCCCACAAGCAGGGAGAGTCATTGCTGGAAGTGAGAGGGTGCAGGGTCAGGGGTGGCAGGGTCTGGCAAGAGACCCCCAGCCTCTGCTGGCAGCAGGACGGGCTAGTCTGGTGCTGGCAGCCAGCCAGTGCCCACGCGCAGGCAGCTTGGTTAGGTGGAGGAAGCACTATACTGACCCTCACGTTCTCCCTCCAACTCTCGGGCATGGCCGCCTGAATGCACCCGAGCACCTGTGTGGTGGCCGGGCCCCTCCTACCTGGGCAGTGTCCATCTCATTCAGCATCACCACGGAGGAGCAGTTGTAGTCGAACACCAGCCTCCAGAAGTCTGCCACGGTGTTGGGTAGAGGGTGCTGGGTGACCACGAAGGCAGCAGGCTGCTTGTGGCTCTGATAAAGGAATGACACAGGCTTCGTGAAGGACACACCCAGCAGTGATATTCTGATGGGGAGGAGGCTTGCATGGCTGCCAGAGGCCCGTGAGCCTGCTGAACAGATTGCACAAGACACCTACCTGTTCTGTCATCTGTGGGTGCCCCCAGTGGCCAAGGGGGCCTTTCTCATAACGAACTCATTCTCCTCTAAACTAAGACATTTCATGAGCAAAGTGTCACTCGGCTGGGGATTATCCAAATAAATTATTTATGTTTAGAGCTCAGCAAATAATCATTATTACAATATGAAATGAAAGATTCTGGATGCAGATTTGCTGCTTTGCTGCCCAAAGCACCTCCTGGGACACTGGGGATATCTGTGTTTCTGTGCCCACAATGCTGGAGGAGGGGATGGCTCGGCCCAAGGCAGAGAGCCTCCTGAAGGGGCTTCTGTTGCAGGAGGCTCGCTCCCGCTCCAAGGCCAGAACGAGGGCGGAGGTGGCTTGTCAGAAGGTGGGCATGGTATGCTGTGAGGCAATGGGCAGTGGAAGGTGCTCAGGTTTTAGCGTCAGGCAGACCTGGGGTTCAAATCCAGCCTTCTGACTTGTAGGTTATCAGTCATCCACCCGCCCATCCATCCACCCATCCACCCATCCATCCGAGCATCATTTGTAGAGTGCTAAGTGCTCATCTGTCTCTGTAGCAAGACTGTGGTGCTAAGCCCTGGCAAGTTATTAGATCTTTCTAATCTGGAAAATGGGAATCACAACTCCCATTCTGGGATGGTTGTCATGCAGAGTGAATGAGATTTGTATTTGAAAAGACCAGGACACATGAACGGGGCTCTGAGCCCACTGGCAGGACAGAAACATCCCTGACGTGGTTCTTCATCCTTGGCACTGGTGGTGTGGCTGACACATGAGACCCTCAGTACAGGTCCAGCAAACAAATGAATATACTCAGTTCCATGTTACAGACGGGGAAAGTGAGGCCCACAGAAAAGAGCTTGAGAGAGTCTGGGCTATGTGGGAAGCTTTGGCGGGGCCCTATTTACTAGAGTATCTTGTGAGAAGGTGTTTGGAAAGATTGGAGGCCTTCTCCTTTAGTGGCCCATGAAACCGGAGATTGTCCACAGCCTATCTTCTTAACAAGCTTTCTTGAGAGACAGGCCCTGTGGCAGCAGGAAGATGGGGAGTAAAGAGAGGCTTGCCCATCCAGACCAGGGGAAGAGCCGGACAAAAGACCCTGCCAACCGTATTACATAAATGATTTCTTGATGCCTTGTGGCTGTGGATGTCATGCAGACACCAGGGTCCCGTCTTCCAAGGGCCTTCTCCTGGCCAGTGCAATGGTCAAAGGGTGGGGGGCAGAATATTTAGTTTCTCCAAAACCCAAACTCCAGCTGCAGATAGCAGGTCTCTGAGCCATTTCCAGACACGGAAAAGAATCTAGATTTTAAGAGTCAAAAGACAGAATCCAGACCCCGGGCTTCACCCTTTCTGAGCTAGTCAACCTGGAGACAGTCACACAAATACTCTGAGCCTCAGTATTTCATCTGGAAAGCGGGGACAATAATACCCAAATACAGAATGAGTCAGGATAAGTCCCAGGTCCCGACATGGTGCCCAACACTCAGTGAATGTTAGTTCTCTTTCCTTTCTCTCTGTCTCTGTGATAAATGCTCTATTAGACCAGCATGCCTGACAAAGCCTTATCTGAAAATATGTTCGAGATCCACGCTCCTGCCGGGTTTCAGGGATCAGCCGGCAATCCATTTCATGGATAACATCATCCTTTACCAGGGGAAACATTAAAAATTAGCCCAGAGGACTTCATATTTTTCTGCTAGGAGCAAAGCTGCTATGGTTACCAGATAATGCACAGACTGAACTGGAATACAGATAAGGACCTTTTTTTTTTTTTTTTTTTTTTTTTTTGTAAGAAAGGCAAAGGCCTCGTGACGGCTCACAGGAGAAATGCCCTGTGGACAAAGAGAACACAATCAGCATCAGAGCTTGGCAGAAGGCATTTGGCTCCAGGCAGCATCTAATCTACTAAGTAGAGGCCAGAAGCATGTTTGATCCTTGCATAGATGAGGAAGCCAGGGAGAGAGAGTTGGGACAAGTGGGAGAAAAAGCAATGAGGAACTTGGAAGTGTGATTACACCCCCAGGCCCCATCTCTTGTCCCCCTCCACATGTGCACGCGCGCACACACACACACACACACGCACACACACGCACACATACACGTACAAGCACACATTGATCTTGGAGGACTCTAAGCTAAAGCCAGAGGTTTCCCTTCCACATCTAGCTATTTGATCTGACCAGGACAAAGCTCCCGCTTTGGGACCCATAGGAGGGAGTCCATGGAGGACTCCCCCTGTGGACAGAGGCCAGGGCAGTCCCCGACAGAGCTGATAGGCATTGATCTCCCATCACTTCCCTGCCTCCAACACCAAGGGCCCTTGGGGAGATTTTCAGGAGGATCAGAGGTCAGAGAAGTAGTTGGCTTTGACCCCAAGAGAGGGCATTGCACATTCCTGCCTGTTCTGGGGGAGATGGGAAGTCCATGTGGGCTGGATGGACGTGACCTTGGACATGAGCGGGGAGGGGAACCTGGAAGAGCTTATTTCCAATCAGGCAATGGTATTCTTGGTCCTGAGCCTCGGGAGGCGAGATGTCTGTATTTTCTTGGATTGCACAAACTGTGGGGAGTCCCATGAAATGAATTCTAGAGTGTGAGTTCTGTGTTCTGGCTCTGCCACTAGCTTTCTGGGGGTGACCTTGAGCAAGTCTCTTCCTCTTTCTGACCTCAGTTTCCTTTGCTAAAAAGTACAAGGATGAGACCAGATGATCCATGGCTCCTTTCTGCTGCAAACATCTCTATATTCAGGAGGTGGAGGGATGACCACAGGAAGGAGGTGAAGGACCCAGTGGGGAAGCCTATGAGTCAGGAGCAAGGACTCACTGGGGCAAGGACATGACCTCCTCATTGGGGTCATGACTCCTAAACCAGGTCAGGGTGGGAGTGCCCTTCTTGGACTTGATGCTGAGAAAGCAGGAGACAGTACCCCTGATGGAATAGTCAGGAACATGGCCTGTCCCCTTCTATGCCCCCTTTGCCACATCCCATCACTTGTCCAGTAGCCACTTACTGATCACTTACTACCTGCCAGTCTCATTCTTGCCTCTGCACAGGGGTTATCTGGGAACCTGCCTGGGAGCTCCCCGAGGGCAGAACCCATGTCTGTACCATCTTGCATTCCCAGGGCTCAGGCCAAGGCCTGGCATATAGAATGTTTCCTGAACTGAACAGAAGGCTGAGAGTCAGCTCTATAGGCAGTGGGAGGGGGTACTGGGCAGGCCTGTGCCATGCTGTCATGGACACATACTTTATGCTTTTGGTCCATTCTTTCCAAGCTTATGGGAGCAAAGAGCCAAGAACACAGCTTGTACATAGGTTTGGACCAGAGCCTTCAGGGGGAGCAACGGTCCTTGGGGCCAGAAGATGAGAAGCAAGGAGAGGCTGTCTGGGGGTGGTGGTGTGGGGTGTCAGTGCCCTGGGCTCCAGCCATCTCCACCTCGAAGAGACTTCCCAGTGAGTGCCAGCCAGGGCTCAGCTTACGTCCATCAGAGCGGCATTGACGTAGTTGCTGGGTTCCCCATCCACCGAGATAAGGAAGGGCAGGCAGCGGTCTAGAGGCAGGACATCCATGCTCCGGTTCTTATCGTGATTCCGGGGCAGAAGCCCAATGCTGCAGTCCTCGGGCCGGACTCGGGGAGTCACGATGTTGAGGGTCTGTAGGGCGCAAAGACAGATAGGTAGGCACTGCTTAGGCGGTTGCCTCAAACAGAGCAGACAGCGAGGTTCAAACTCAGCCTACCCCATCCTATCTCCGTCCTCCAAGCTTGGCCCTCCAGGCCCCGCCCCCCCACCCCCAGGACTTGTTCTTCTCCTGTGTGATATGCCGCCATCTCCTGTTGGCTGCTCCATGCCCTGGGAGCTGAGAGCCCCTGTCAGGGCTGTGTGACACCCCCATGATGCCAAGGCCGCAGGGCGGCACGCCCACGTGCAGAGCAGAAACAGGCTGCCAACACCTGTCAACCTGCTCATCTCTGTAAAGGGTGGGCCAGCCAGGAGGTGAGAGGGTGGGGGTGGGGGTGGGGCTGGGGAATCTCTAATGAGTGTTACGTATCCCTTCAAGTGTTGTGGAAGGAGGGAAAGGATTTCCCCAATGCTCCTCTCAGAGAAAGTGGTTTTTGGAACGAGCTGCTCAGGATGGGTGAGAGATCCCCAGGGGGGCAAGATCTAGGCATCTGGAAAATTTCAGGGCTGTGTTCTGCAGATTGAGTCTTGCAAGTGTGGGGCCAGAGCTGAACTGTCCAGCCAGAAGACCAGATGCTCTGTGCACCCAGGAGGGGCCTGTGGCCTCCATCTTTCCTCCATTCTGCACTTGGTCTCCTGTCCCAATCAATAAAGCTTCCGTTTAAGGGAGCATGGGGGAACTGGCCTGGCTGGGGTATCTGCCCGTGGAATCATGGGCCGAGCACTTGCCCCTCAATTCCTGAAACTTCCTTGCTTCCTGCTGCCTGGTTCTCAACTCCTGTTGCCCAGGGATGACCCTGGCACGGACCTCAGGACAACAGGTTGGACTCTTGGCTTACTCAGTGATACATGTCCAGACCTCCAGACCAAAGGTGCCACCATTTTGGCCACATGGGCTGCAAGGTGCAGATCTGCCATGCCTGAGCTGAGCTGAGCTCTGGGATGGTGCTTCTCAAAGTTTAATGTGCAGACAAATCATCTGGAGATCTTGTTAGACTGCACATTCTAGATATGGGTGGGACCCAGGATTCTACATTCCTGATGAACTCCCAGGTGAAGGTGATGGTGCTGGTCTCCAGACCCCACTTTGAGTAGTGAGGATCTAGGACCAATACACTCCAATTGTACAGAAATGGCAAGAAAATCCGAGTCCCTTTAGGGATGGCGGAGCACGAAACTCACACCTGTGTTTAGAAACTTGGTCCACCCACAACTAGGACTAGACTAGAACTAAGTTAAACACATGATCACAATTAAAAACATGTGTCAGCAGTCACCGAGTGACTGGTTAATAGTTGCTTGTGGCTGTGCATCGAAGGTTCTGGAATTCATTCTGCAGCTGTCCAACGCTGCCGACACTGGAAGCACTAGGCTTACCCAGTCTCACAAAGAAAACCCCCTGAATGTGCTCCGTGCCGCTGAAGTTGGCTGGGTCACCGAGCCCGGGACTTGCCCATACCTGAAATTCGTCTTTGATCTGGCTGGAGTTGGTCTGGGGGTCCAGCCTGCTGATGTTGTAGTAGAGAGAGCGGAACTCACACACGGGGATGGCTGTGTTGCCGCAGAGGCATGCTTCCAGGATGGCGTCGTGCACGAACACATATTGCTCCTGCCAAGCAACAGAGAGAAGAGATAGGGTTCTGGGTGAGAAGAAGAGTGGCCTGGGTGTGTGTCGCCTAAACGTAATCCCATGGTGGTGAAGGATGCGCAGGATTTAGATCGCAGAATCATAGCTTCCTCTCCAAAACCCTGAAGGGCCAAGTTTCCCTGTTTCTTCGTGATCGCCTGAGCAAGGGTGAGACTACACTGTAAGACTCAACAGTGTAGTCACTGATGACAGTTAGAAACTTCTGGAACTGCTGCAGCACGGGCTCTTGGTGCCTGCCTCTGTCAGCTTTCACCTCTACCTTGAAGGCTGCTTACTGCAAGCACCTGAGATTCAGGTTGAGGGATTTCTTCTAGTCCCAGGAGCACACTGGAGCTGGGTGCAGGGCGAGACAGCAGGGCTGAAGAGTCAGCACTCCAGGAAGGAGCCCTCAAGCAGTGTCAGCTGGAGAGCTGGGGCAGAAATACCTAAACTCCTTCTCTCCCAGGTAGGATATTTGGGAGGGCATGTTCCATACTACTTTAGAGCTCCCAGCAGGCTTGGGCTCCAGGTGTCCACAGGGTGAAACAGCTTGCAAAACCCCTTGGCAGTGTCACACAGCCTGGCTTCCTTTCCTTCTCTTTGCTTTCCAACCGGTGAGCCTTGGGATCACCTCACCAATAAACCACATGCCCTCAGCTCTCCTTGTCTCAGGGTTTGCTCCTGAACTCTGGGCCCCTCTGCCACCTGTGTCCTTTGCACCTGCTGTTCTCTTCCCCTGGAACCCCATGCCCCCTTTGCTATGGCCCCCACTGCTTCATTCCCTCTGGAAAGTCTTCTGCAAATGCACCAGGCGGAAGCTGTTGCTATTGCTCCCAGGCTCTTAACAAACGTTTGTTGAGTGACTGTTCTCTTGCAGAGCTTGGCCCATCTCTACATCAAACACTTATCCAGATGCATCATGATGATCTATCTGAATGTCTGTCTCTGCACCAGACAGCAGGGACCCTGTGTCTAGTGCCAGCCAGTGAGCCTGTCTTCTGCAAGCACAAATCTGGGAACAGAGAAAGCAGCCACTCGTCTTTCCTGCAGCCTCACCAAGTCTAGACGTTTGCCTGCGGGAGTTAGCTCAGAGCCCACAGCGGGCTCCTATGTGCATACGCTTGTAAGTGGGGGGATTCTCTGTGGAGCCAGCAGTGACTGGCCAGGCCCAAAGCCAAAACTTGCCTTTGCAGGATTGATGATGGATGTAGCTCCTTATCTGCCCTAGCTGACTGCCTGGGCACCCACAGGCTTCCCTAGAACCAGATGATGGGCTTGTTATAAGAACAAGCCATGGCTTTGAGGAGTAGGGTAGGCAGAAAAGGCTGCCTAACAAGAGAGTATGGTTCAGGGAAAAGTGCATGGGCCTTGGGGTCACATGGACCCAAGTTCCACCACTGTCCACCTCTGTGAGGACGTGGGGACCCTTCATCTCTAAAATGGGGATACTAGTAGGAGCCACCCCATAGGCTTGTTGCGAGGAGTACAAATAATATCCTGAATATAAAGGACCTAGCATGATGCCTGGCACATAGTAGGTGCTCAACAATAAAGATGAACTTCTCCTATTTCCCTTGGGTCTTGGGCTCTCTACCTGGACAGAGGGATGCCTGAAGGTCTGCTTTTCCCTCAAGGGCGGGGGCTATGTGTTACCTCTTTTGGAATCCCTAGAACCCAGCCCAAGTACTCAATAATTTTGTTGATGAAGTCATTCTGGCAGGGACTGAAGCAATGCTTGGCACACAGTCTTCCCCTTCCACCAAGGCAGGAATACTATTCAAAGAATCCTTGAAAGTTGCCATTCGGTCCCTGCTTGGATGCCCTCAGAGCCGGGAAGCTCACCACCACTCCCCACTGGTGCAAGTGCTTGCCCTGTGGGACCTCAGGGTTGGCAGCAGTGTCTTAGCTTCTACTGTGGGACCACTGTAGCAAGCCATGTATTCCCTCCCTCCCTTCCTCCCACTCCAGGTCTCTTTCTATAGGATGCCCCCACCCATGGGTGTCTGTTCTACCCTGCTTCTCCTTGGCCAGGGCTGCAGCTGGCTGCCCAGCTCAGTCCCCCAGGACTCACCTCTGTCTGCACCAGGTTGACCCTCTGGGCCCGGAGCTCACGCACACAGTTGAATATGTCCACTACCCCTTCGTTCTCGGCCATGTCGAGCATGGTGTCGATGGCGATGAAGCAGCCGGTCCTTCCGGCTCCCGCACTGGAAGAGAGGACAGTGTCTGTATTAGGGACCTCAGGGCGGGACTAGCCCAGGCGAGGCTCCCTGCCCCCCCCAACCACTCAGCCCTGTCCAAGGACCCTGCAAAGAGGCAGCAGGCTGCAGAGGTCAGACACAACAGTCTGAATCCTAGTGCTGCTGGGAGACTCTGAGCAAGCAAGTGAAATTGTAGCCTCAGCTTTCTCTTCTGTAAAATGGGAGAGCAATGCTTGCATTGGGGGCTATTTTAGCAGAACCTGCTTACTTTTGTTGTCCTCATTTAGCAAGGACTCACTTAATGCTTACAAAGTACCAGACATTGTTCTAAGTGCTTTTACAAACATTACCTATTGGCTCCCTTGTGAGGTCATTGGGAAGTTTCTCACCCCATTTTACAGGCGAGAAAAGCGAGATGCAGAGAGCTGACCTCGCTCAAGGTCACAGAGCCGGCATGCCATGGAGGTGGGACTTTTCAGCCCAGCCATCTGGCTCTCGGGTCTGTGCTCTTAGACATCCACTCCTAATAACAGTCGTAGCACAAAACACATGCTTCGACAACACGTTTGCACACTGTTTCCTCCTCTAGTGGGTGAAGCTAATCCGTCTGTATCGTATAAGGCATGGTGCCCGGCATGCTGGAGATGCCTAATAGACATGTCTTCCCCACTCCCCCTTCTGTCTATTTCCCTTTGTCAGCAAATAGGCTGACGGATGGAAACAAGGAAGGAGAGATGTGGGCAGATGTGGGAAGGCAGATCCTCTGAGCAGGCCCGCAGACAGAGAGTGAGTCCCAGGTCCCATGACGCAAGCCCCAGGTTTGGCTCCACGGGCATCTGTTTTCCCAGGAACGTGAGCCAGGAGCATTCTTCAACTGGAATAGGTGACAGTCCCAAGACCCTGGTCTGGGAGACGTACTGTGATTCTGATACATAGTCAATTCTGATCACTGGTGGCTTCCTTTAGAAAAATCTCAAACCAAGTACAAAATAGCAAAAGAACTCAGCATGACCCATGGACCACGGCCTGTCCTTCCCCCATCAGCACTGGTTTCCAGGCATGGCTCTGAACCAGAGACAAATAGAACACTGGCCTTAAGTGCACGTAGTTTAGAAAGTGAAGGCCAGACTAGCAAGGAGGCCCATGCTGACTGTGTTTTCACATCTTGCTTCCCCTAGGGAAATAAGTGATGGGGCAGGAAGAAAGCAGGACTGGCTGACCATAAATCCAGGCAGGATTGTCACCCACAATGATCTGGAAAACAAACCCATGGGAAGCAGTCTTGGTTCTTAGTAAAATTTCATGGTTTTAAGTGAGTGAAGTTTGACTTGTATTTGTACCTTTCCGCCCTGAATTCAACCCCCCCACCCCCAGAAGGGTCTCAGCAGCCTGGGCCCCGGGGTCTGGGAGGGAGCACAAACAGCCACTCATCGGCATCTTCCTGAAGTGTCCTCCTCCATCTGTGTTAGGGGAAACAAGCATCCTGACCTGGTTTTGAATCTTGGATCCACCATGGGTGAACAACCTGCCTGGTGCCCATAAGCCTCACACATATAACCTGCCTCCCTGCCGGGTTCTCTTGAGGACTTGAGCTGTATTTCAGCCTCACATAACAACTGAGCTTATCATATTTGGGGTCAGACCCCTGGAACCCAAGCCCGGCTTAACCACTTACTAGCTGTGTGACCTTGGGTACATGACTTAACCTTTCTGGGTTTCAGTAACCGCAACCATGAAATGAGGCTGATAATAATAAATAGACCGACCCTGTAGCATTGATTGCACAATACATGTACATTGCACGAAATGATGCCGAAAGAGCCCAGTGCATGTAAATTACCTAGCCCTATGCCTAGCTACGTTGCAATTTCTCAGTAAATGGTAGCTACTTATATTCAACAAGTACTTATTGAGCACCCAGTATGCACTAGATGGTGGGATCGGGGGTGGGATATGAAGATAAGCAGACATGGTTTCTGCTCTGAAGAATTAACAGTCTGGGGAGCGGACCAGTATCAGAGGCAGAGAACGGTAGTGTTTTTAAGTGCTTCTTAGATGTCAGGACTTCTCCGAGGCACCGAGGATATGGCAGCCAGCACATTTCATCTTCAGCATGGTCCCAGGAGTGGGGACCACTGTGCCAGGCGTGTTAGGCGGACTGGCTCTGGAGGAAAGACATAGAGCCGTCGTGCAAGGAGAGCCTAATAAATCGTCTCCCTTCCTCCCTTACTCCTGCTCTGGCTGCTCTCTGGGACACAGGACTTGGGGGCTAACGTTCTACTGTCCTTGAACTGTCATGAGCCGTAAAGCAGAGGATATATGCAAAACGCTTAGAGAGTCCAGGGCTGACGGCCACTATTACCTCCCAACCCTCAGTGACCTCATCTGTGAAATGGGGTCTCTAATTCCCACCTGCTCCCGTGGGGAGGGTAAATGGATGCTGAGTGACAAGGGGCTGGCCCTGAGAGGCCTGCAGTTTGTGGAGTCCCTCCTTGGCTTCACTCAAGACCTTGACTGACGTGGACATTGCCAGGGCAGGCGTAAGTCAAGAACACACAGGGTCTGAAAAGCTGGGCTGGGCCTAAGGTCACACTGGAAGAGGGAGGCAGGAGTGTGCGGGCCAGCTGGCCTTCAGGTCTGGTCCAATTCTTAATGCCCTTGACACGACACTTCATCTCCATTTAGGAGGATTGGAAAACGTGCCAGTCATTCCCCATGTGACTTTCTAGGTCAGAGCTGAAAATACCTCTTCTCCATAATAAGGTGAAGCCTTGCGCTGTCCATTTACTCTCGGTTAAGGAGCCTGCAGGCCAGCAACTGAGTTTTTAAAATAACAGAACTGAAGAGCAGCATGCTTCCACGGAGGTGCCCCGCTGCCGTGGCAAGCAGCCGAGGGCGAGTGACTGGAGAAAAGCCTGTCAACTCCCAGCGCTGCTGGCTTACACCTGCGTGCCCCGAGCAAAGGGCCCACCTTCCCAGCACCTCAATGTTCTCATCTGTAGAATGGGAAGGATGCTTAATGCCCACCCCTCCAGGCTGCATGAGGAGTGTGCCAAGTGCACACGTAACAGACGCTGTCAGTGTGAGCCCACGTCCCCAGAGGGCTTTACTATTTCAGGGCAACAGTAATGATACCCACTGGTACTGCTACTATTACTTTACTGTTGTTGTTGTCCCAAGCAGACCTTGGGACCTGGGCTGAACTTGGGGACAGGCAGGGCAGTCTTGAAGGCAAAGAAGAAAGGCCGCTGGAAGGACTTCGTCTCCCTCCCTGAGAGCAGCCCTGCAGAAGCAGCCTTGTTTGGAGCTGGAGGCTGTTGCTTACCTGCAGTGGACCACAATGGGCCCGGCCTCGGGGGGGTTCAGGAACTTGACCTGGCGCACAAAGCCCAGGAGGCCGGTGGCATAGCAGGGGACGCCATGGTCGGGCCAGCTGGTGAAGTGGAAGAGGCGGAGCTCCCGGATCTCGTGGTAGCCTTTCTGAGGAGAGAAAGGGCCTCTGTTCCTCCAGCTGTCACCCCCACATGCCCACCCAGCACCCACAGGGAGCACGGCTGCCGCACGGAGGAACCAGCCTCCCTGCCATCAGGGAGGGCAGGACCCTGCCAGGATGAGCAAGGGTTGCCACACAGGGTGACTCCTGTGATCTGTTGTGTCTGGGAGCCGTGGAAGTAGATAATGTAGAGGTAGTGCCTTTGCTGCAGGACTTCTCAGAGCCTTCAGTGGGCTCATGTACATTCTCCATCCCCAAGGGGGCGCTATAACACACCCACAGTGTTTGTCCTTTTGACAAGGGTGTCATAGGACTTCTATTCAGCAGAACAGACTCAGAGAAAGGTTGGTCTTAAATACCAAGTTCAAGTCATTTCCAGTGGAACACAAGGCCTTTCAGTGACTGGGGTCTGCTTCCCTCACTGTCTCCATGGCTTTCAAATTAAAAAAAAAAAAACACGTGTCGGACTCCTCTATTAGATTCTTATTTAGAATTATAAGACAGGAAACAAACAAAAGCAGAGCTTCTCTGACTGATGGGGGCACTGGGGCCTGGGGCTCTGGTCCTACCACTCCTCACTGACACCCTGCAGGCGAAGGGCACTTCTCTGCCCAGTCTGTAGTCAGGTGTCACCTCGGGGCCTGTGCTTATGCGGGGCCCCTACCTACTTTCTCCTACCTTGCAATCTCCCGCAGATATGCAGAGAGCACCAAATAGGAAGAGTGTTTGATCATTCTTTCAATTAAGGAAGATTCACCGAGGGTTATCTGTGCCAAGCCTTGTGTTAGGCACTGTGAAGGCAGAAACAAAAGCCACAGTCCTCTCCCTGGAGCAGCTCATGGTCTAGCTGGAGAGGCAGACTCCTAAGTGGATAATCCTATTAAAGTGCTTAAAGGAGCATCAGATAACCCCACCTGGGGAAGGAGAAATCAGAGAAGGCTTCCTGGAGGAGGTGATGCATGACCTGAGTCTTGAAATACATTAACAGTGAAAATAATAGCTAACATTTATTAAGCACACACTGCATGCCTGTTACTTTTCTGAGCATTTCGGTGTATTAACTCATTTAATCCTCCCACTAGTCCTTATGTTATCTGTTTTACAGATGAGGACATTGAGGTTAAGCCAGGTTAAGGAACACAACCAGGTCACACAACTCGTGAGCTGTAACCCAGTCTGGACCCTGGCTGTCGGCCCCCACAGTCTGCACTGCTAGTCACTATGACACACTGAGGTCTGAGTGTTGCCCAACAGAAGAGATGGTGGAACTCAGAGTCCAAGAGGCAGCCCAGGCCACGGCACGTGCACAGAACCACAAACAGGGTACCCCCAGGAGGCACTGGGGGAGTGCTGGCTGCTGGAAGGCCTTGCATCTCACACCGGGTCTCGCTGGGGAGCTCTGGGGAGGTTGCCCAGAGGGGAAGTGCATCATCACACTTGTATTCTGGGAGGACTGTGTTGGCTGCTATGTGCAGCCTAGAGTTGAGTGGGTATGTTGGCGGGCAGTGCAGAAGGCACTGATGGTGCCCTCCCAGATCCCCTTTCCTGGGCCAGGGCCCCCATCCCCAGCTCCTGAGTCTTGGCTGCAGACACCCACAGCTCCCCCCTTCTTCACAGAATTGCTCAGCCGCCAGGAGCTGCTTCCCCTGGCGGTGGGGCTGGGGGTGGGTAGCTGGCATTCAGGGGCTGACAGGACAGCAGGGTGACCAGCTGACTTGGTGAGTCTGCCCAGGGCTGAGGGGTTTCCTGGGACATGGGACTTTTGGTGCTAAAGCCAGGATGGCCCTGGGCATACCAGGACGTTGCGTGACGCTAATGGAGGAACAGAGGACTCCTTTGCCTCGAGACAGGATCAGCT